>NC_041386.1:510049300-510102263 GCF_002162155.2 Triticum dicoccoides | reverse complement strand
CCCCCAGCGAATTCCTGTAACTCTTCGGTACTCCAAAAAATACCCGAATCACTCGGAACCTTTCTGATGTCCGAATATAGCCTTTCAATATATCGATCTTTATGTCTCGACCATTTCGAGACTCCTTGTCATGTCCGTGATCTCATCCGGAACTCCAAACAACCTTCAGTACATCAAATCACATAACTCATAATACAAATAGTCATCGAACGTTAAGCGTGCGGACCCTACGGGTTTGAGAACTAAGTAGACATGACCGATACACATCTCTGGTCAATAACCAATAGCGGAACCTGGATGCTTATATTGGCTCCTACATATTCTACGAAGATCTTTATCGGTCAAACCGCATAACAACATACGTTGTTCCCTTTGTCATCGGTATGTTAGTTGTCCGAGATTCGATCGTCGGTATCCTTATACCTAGTTCAATCTCGTTACGGGAAAGTCTCTTTACTCGTTCCGTAATGCATCATCCCGTAACTAACTCTTTAGTCACATTGCTTGCAAGGCTTATAGTGATGAGCATTACTGAGAGGGCCCAGAGATACCTCTCCGACAATCGGAGTGACAAATCCTAATCTCGATCTATGCCAACTCAACAAACACCATCGGAGACACCTGTAGAGCATCTTTATAATCACCCAGTTACGTTGTGACGTTTGATAACAAACTAAGTGTTCCTCCAATATTCGAGAGTTGCATAATCTCATAGTCATAGGAACATGTATAAGTCACGAAGAAAGCAATATCAACAAACTAAACGATCATAGTGCTAAGCTAACGGATGGGTCGTGTCCATCACATCATTCTCTAATGATGCGATCCCATTCATCAAATGACAACACATGTCTATGGCTAGGAAACTTAACCATCTTTGATTAACGAGCTAGTCAAGTAGAGGCATACTAGGGACACCCTGTTTGTCTATGTATTCACACATGTATCAAGTTTCCGGTTAATACAATTCTAGCATGAATAATAAACATTTATCATGATATAAGGAAATATAAATAACAACTTAATTATTGCCTCTAGGGCATATTTCCTTCAGTCTCCCACTTGCACTAGAGTCAATAATCTAGTTCACATCGTCATGTGATTTAAAACCAATAGTTCACATCTTTATTTGATTAGTTCACATCTCCATGTGACTAATACCCAAAGGGTTTACTAGAGTCAATAATCTAGTTCACATCGCTATGTGATTAACACCCAAAGAGTGATCATGTTTTGCTTGTGAGAGAAATCTAGTCAACGGGTCTGCCACATTCAGAGCCATATGTATTTTGCAATTTTTTCTATGTCTACAATGCTCTGCACGGAGCTACTCTAGCTAATTGCTCCCACTTTCAATATGTATCCAGATTGAGACTCAGAGTCATCCAGATTGGTGTCAAAACTTGCATCAACATAACTCTTTACGACGAACTTTTTGTCACCTCCATAACCGAGAAACATATCCTTATTCCACTAAGGATAATTTTGACCGATGTCCAGTGATCCACTTAGGGATCACTATTGTACCATCTTGCCAAACTCTTGGTGAGGTACACAATAGGTCCGGTACACTGCATAGCATACTTTATAGAACCTATGGCTGAGGCATAGGGAATGACTTTTCATTCTCTTTCTATTTTCTGCCGTGGTCGGGTTTTGAGTCTTTACTCAACTTCACACCTTGCACCACAGGCAAGAATTCCTTCTTTGAGTGTTCCATTTTGAAATACTTCAAAATCTTGTCAAGGTATGTACTCATTGAAAAAATATATCAAGCGTCTTGATCTATCTCTATAGATCTTGATGCTCAATATGTAAGTAGCTTCACCGAGGTCTTTCTTTGAAAAACTCCTTTCAAATACTCCTTTATGCTTTCCAGAGAACTCTACATCATTTCCGATCAACAATATGTCATTCACATATACTTATCAAAAAGGCTGTAGTGCTCCCACTCACTTTCTTACAAATACAGGCTTCACCGCAAGTCTGTATAAAACCATATGCTTTGATCACTTTATCAAAGCATATATTCCAACCCCGAGATGCTTGCACCAGTCCATAGATGGATCGCTGGAGCTTGCACACTTTGTTAGCACCTTTAGGATTGACAAAACCTTCTTGTTGCATCATATACAACTCTTCTTTAAGAAATCCATTAAGGAATGCAGTTTTTACATCCATTTGCCAGATTTCATAAAATGTGGCAATTGCTAACATGATTTGGACAGACTCAAGCATCGCTACGAGTGAGAAAATCTCATCGTAGTCAACATCTTGAACTTGTCGAAAACCTTTTGCGACAATTCGAGCTTTGTATATAGTAATACTACTGTCAGCATCTGTCTTCCTCTTGAAGATCCATTTATTCTCAATGGCTTGTGATCATTGAGCAAGTCAACCAAAGTCCACACTTTGTTCTCATACATGGATCCCATCTCAGATTTCATGGCCTCAAGCCATTTTGCGGAATCTGGGCTCATCATCGCTTCCTCATATTTCGTAGGTTTGTCATGGTCTAGTAACATGACTTCTAGAACAGGATTACCGTACCACTCTAGTGCGGAACATACTCTGGTTGATCTACGAGGTTTAGTAGTAACTTGATCTGAAGTTTCATGATCATCATCATTAACTTCCTCACTAATTGGTGTAGGCATCACTGGAACTGATTTCTATGATGAACTACTTTCCAATTCGGGAGAAGGTACAATTACCTCATCAAGTTTTACTTCCCCCCCACTCACTTCTTTCGAGAGGAAATCCTTCTCTAGAAAGGATCCACTCTTAGCAACAAAGATCTTTCCTTTGGATCTGTGATAGAAGGTGTACCCAACATTTTCTTTTGGGTATCCTATGAAGACACACTTCTTCGATTTGGGTTTGAGCTTATTGATGACCCACAAGTATAGGGGATCTATCGTAGTCCTTTCGATAAGTAATAGTGTCGAACCCAACAAGGAGCAGAAGGAAATGATAAGCAGTTTTCAGTAAGGTATTCTCTGCAAGCACTGAAAATTATCGGTAACGGATAGTTTTGTGATAAGGTAATTTGTAACAGGTAACAAGTAATAAAAGTAAATAAGGTGCAGCAAGATGGCTCAATCCTTTTTGTAGCAAATGACAAGCCTGCAAAAACTCTTATATAAAGGAAAGCGCTCCCGAGGACACATGGGAATTATCGTCAAGCTAGTTTTCATCACACTCATATGATTCACGTTCGGTACTTTGATAATTTGATACGTGGGTGGACCGGTGCTTGGGTACCGCCCTTCCTTGGAAAAGCATCCCACTTATGATTAACCCCTCTTGCAAGCACCTGCAACTACAAAAGAAGTATTAAGGTAAACCTAACCATAGCATGAAACATATGGATCCAAATCAGCCCCTTACGAAGCAACACATAAACTAGGGTTTAAGCTTCTGTCACTCTAGCAACCCATCATCTATTTATTACTTCCCAATGCCTTCCTCTAGGCCCAAACAATGGTGAAGTGTCATGTAGTCGACATTCACATGACACCACTAGAGGAAAGACAACATACATCTCATCAAAATATCGAAAGAATACCAAATTCACATGACTACTTATAGCAAGACTTCTCACATGTCCTCAGGAACAAACATAACTACTCACAAACCATATTCATGTTCATAATCAGAGGGGTATTAATATGCATAAAGGATCTGAACATATGATCTTCCACCAAATAAACCAACTAGCATCAACTACAAGGAGTAATCAACACTACTAGCAACCCACATGTACCAATCTGAGGTTTTGAGACAAAGATTGGAAACAAGAGATGAACTAGGGTTTGAGAGGAGATGGTGCTGGTGAAGATGTTGATGGAGATTGACCCCCTCCCGTTGAGAGGATCGATGGTGATGATGATGATGATGATTTCCCCCTCCCGGAGGGATGTTTCCCCAGCAGAACAGCTCCGCCGGAGCCCTAGATTGGTTCCGCCAAGGTTCCGCCTCGTGGCGGCAGAGTTTCGTCCCGTGAGCTTGCTTATGATTTTTTCTCAGACTAAAGACTTCACATAGCAGAAGATGGGCACCGGAGGCCTGCCCGGGGGCCCACGAGACAGGGGCGCGCCAGGGGGTAGGGTACGCCCCCACCCTCGTGGCTAGGGTGTGGCCCCCCTCTAGTTAATTCTTTCACCAGTATTTTTATATATTCCAAAACATGATCCCGTGAAGTTTCAAGACTTTTGGAGTTGTGCACAACAGGTCTCTAATATTTGCTCCTTTTCCAGTCCAGAATTCCAGCTGCTGGCATTCTCCCTCTTCATGTAAACCTTGTAAAATAAGAGAGAAAAGGCATAAGTATTGTGACATAATGTGTAGTAACAACCCATAATGCAATAAATATCGATATAAAAGCATGATGCAAAATGGACATATCAACTCCCCCAAGCTTAGACCTCGCTTGTCCTCAAGCGGAAGCCGATATCGAAAAATATGTCCACATGTTTAGAGATAGAGATGTCGATAAAATAAAATACAGACATGAGGGCATCATGATCATTCTTAGAACAGCAAGATATATATATATTGTCATATGATTTCTTATGCTAAAGTAACAATTCATTCACAATTTCAAGTATGAATCAGAAACTTCATTGAAAACTAACAAATATAATCTCATTCATTGAAGCAATTGCAATTTATTATAACATCGGAAAGAGTCAATATAAGAGCTTTTCAGCAATTCCACATACTCAACTATCGTTTAATCTTTCACAATTGCTAACACTCACGCAATATTTATGGGTATGGAGTTTTAGTCAGACACTGAGAAAGATAGGGGCTTATAGTTTTGCCTCCCAACCTTTTACCACAAGGGTAACGTCAACAATAATAGTTCATGAAAACTCACATCCAATTAGCTATATATATCAAGATCTTTCCAACACATTGTGCTTGCCAAAGGATAAAATGTAAAAAGGAAAGGTGAAGATCACCCTGACTCTTGTATAAAGCATAGGACAAGAATAAAAGATAGGCCCTTCGCAGAGGGAAGCAGAGGTTGTTATGTGCTTTTATGGTTGGATGCACGAAATCTTAATGCAAAAGAACGTCACTTTATATTGCCACTTGTGATATGGACCTTTATTATGTAGTCCGTCGCTTTTATTTCTTCCACATCACAAAATCGTATAAAGCTTATTTTCTCCACACTAATAAATCATACATATTTAAAGAGCAATTTTTATTATATGCAACAATGAAACTTACTTGAAGGTTCTTACTCAATCCATAGGTAGATATGGTGGACTCTCACGGCAAAACTGGGTTTAAGGATGTTCGGAAGCACAAGTAGTATCTCTACTTGGTGCAAAGAATTTGGCTAGCATGAGGGGGAAAGGCAAGCTCAACATGTCGGATGATCCATGACAATATAATTTATTTTGGATGTAAGAAAACATAACCCATTACGTTGTCTTCCTTGTCCAACATCAACTTTTTAGCATGTCATATTTAATGAGTGCTCACAATCATAAAAGATGTCCAAGATAGTATATTTATATGTGAAAACCTCTCTTTCTTTATTACTTCATATTAATTGCAACGATGACCAAAACTATGTTTGTTAACTCTCAACAACTTTTATTCATCATACTCTTTATATGTGAAGTCATTACTCTACATAAGATCCATATGATCTTTTTATTCTTACTTTTATTCCCTCAAGATCATAGCAAGATAGCAAAGCCCTTGACTCAAAACTAATCTTTATTATGTAAAGCTTATGGACTCGATTACATAGAAGGATCGTAAAGCAAAACTCAAAACTAGATCATACTAAACTTTATTCTACTAGATCAAGATATTACCAAAAGAATCGAACTAAGAAAAACGGTAAAGGTAGGAGTGTGATGGTGATACGATACCGGGGCACCTGCCCCAAGCTTGGCAGTTGCCAAGGGGAGTGCCCGTACCAGATACTCAGTTCTCTTTTGCTGGTGAAGAAGATGGCGGTGATGATGGATAGTCACACATCAAGCATAGGAGATCCTCCAATTTGCGGATAATGCCCTTGAGTGCGATGATATGCTCCTTCAACAAAATATTTTCACATGTGAGATACTTGTTTTGTATGCGAGCTAACTCAATCATCTTGAAATCTTCAATCTCCATTGGGGTAAGAAGATTGTGATGAGGTTGAAGGATGTCTTCATCTTTTGCTGCCAGAACTTGATCCTCCATGGCCTTCTTGATCCCATCATCCTTGTTGATCTCCCAGGGTTCTTCTCTCTTCAGCTCTATTGTCATTAGCCAAGCATCATTGCCCTCATTGTTGGAGGAGGGGGACGACATGATGCCTGGCCTTGATAACTCTGGCAGAAAATAGCTCGAAACAAAAACAGGAGATATTTGCGTGGTACGGTGATCAAAACCTTCGAGGGATTATATAATGAATTTTTACCGACCAAAATAAGTATCGTGCAAGAAAACGGAGTCCGGAGAGCACACGAGGTGCCCACGAGGCAGGGGCACGCCCAGGGGGGTAGGGCGCGCCCTCCACCCTCGTGGACGCCTCTTGTCCTTCCCGGACTACTTCTTATTTTCCTATTTTCTTAAATATTCCAAAACGGAGAAAAATTGCTATTAGAACTGTTTTGGAGTCGGTTTACTTACCGTACCACATACCTATTCCTTTTCGGAGGCTGAAACGTTCTGGCAAGTGTCCCTTATGTATTCCTCCAGGGTTACGGTTTCAATAACATTAGTTTCAACATTTATAGGATTACCTGAGATATAATGTTTGATTCTTTGACCATTCACCACCCTCGAATTTGTTCCTTCGAACTTGTTGATTTTTGTGGCACCGGAACGATAGACCTCCTCGATAACGTAAGGTCCTTCCCATTTAGAGAGGAGTTTTCCTGCAAAAAATCTCAAATGAGAGTTGTATAACAATACATAATCACCTACATTAAACTCACGCTTTTGTATCCTTTTGTCATGCCATCTTTTAACTTTTTCTTTAAACGGTTTGGCATTCTCATAAGCCTGGGTTCTCCACTCATCAAGTGAGCTAATGTCAAATAGCCTCTTCTCACCGGCAAGTTTGAAATCATAATTGAGCTCTTTAATGGCCCAATATGGCTTATGTTCTAGTTCGAGAGGTAAGTGACATGCTTTGCCATAAACCATTTTATACGACATACCCTTAGGATTTTTATATGCAGTTCTATAAGCCCATAATGCATCATCAAGTTTCTTGGAGCAATTCTTTCTAGATATGTTAACGGTCTTTTGCAAAATTAATTTGAGCTCTCTATTACTCAGTTCTACTTGACCACTAGACTGTGGGTGGTATGGAGATGCAATTCTATGATTAACATCATACTTAGCAAGCATTTTACGAAAAGCACAATGAATAAAATGTGAACCACCATCAGTCATTAAGTATCTAGGGACTCCAAACCTCGGAAAAATAACTTCTTTAAGCATCTTAATAGAGGTGTTATGATCAGCACTACTAGTTGGAATAGCATCTACCCACTTAGTAATGTAATCAACAACAACTAAAATATGTGTACCCATTAGAGGAAGGAAACGGTCCCATATAATCAAAGCCCCAAACATCAAATGGTTCGATAACAAGTGAATAATTCATAGGAATTTCTTGACGTCTACTAATATTACCAATTCTTTGACATTCATCACAAGACAAGACAAACTTACGGGCATCTTTAAAAAGAGTAGGCCAATAAAAACCGGATTGCAATACCTTATGCGCAGTTCTATCTCCAGCATGGTGTCCTCCATAAGCCTCGGAGTGACACTTACGTAGGATCTGTTCCTGTTCATGCTCAGGTACACAACGTCTAATAATACCATCTACTCCTTCTTTATAAAGATGTGGGTCATCCCAGAAGTAATGTCTTAAATCATAGGAAAAACCTTTTCTTTTGCTGGTATGTGAAACTAGGTGGTATAAACTTAGAAACAATATAATTAGCATAATCAGCATACCATGGAGCAATACAAGAAGCAATTATGACAACTAATTCTTCATCAGGAAAGCTATCATCTATAGGTAGTGGGTCATCAAGAACATTCTCTAACCTAAACAAATTGTCTGCAACGGGGTTCTCAGCTCCCTTTCTATCAATAATATGCAAATCAAATTCTTGTAGCAAGAGAATCCATCTAATAAGTCTAGGTTTAGCATCTTTCTTTTCCATAAGATATTTAATAGCGACATGATCAGTGTGAACAGTTACTTTAGAATCAACAATATAAAGTCTAAACTTATCACAAGCAAATACAACTGCTAAAAATTCTTTTTCAGTAGTAGCATAATTTCTCTGGGCACTGTCTAGAGTTTTACTAGCATATTGAATAACATTTAATTTCTTATCAACTCTTTGTCCTAGAACAACACCTATAGCATAATCACTAGCATCACACATAATTTCAAAGGGTAAATTCCAATCAGGTGGCTGAACAATAGGTGCAGAAATCAAGGCTTTCTTAAGTTTTTCAAATGCTTCTACACAATCATCATGAAATACAAAAGGAACATCCTTTTGTAAGAGATTAGTCATAGGCCTAGAATTTTTTGATAAGTCTTTATTGAACCTCCTATAAAAACCGGCATGACTAAGGAAACTTCTTATACCTTTAATGTCCTTAGGACACGGCATCTTTTCAATAGCATCAACTTTAGCTTTATCAACTTCAATACCTCTTTCAGAAATTTTATGCCCCAAGACAATACCTTCATTAACCATAAAGTGGCACTTCTCCCAATTCAAGACAAGATTTGTTTCTTCACATCTCTGCAAAACTCGCTCGAGGTTGCTTAAGCAATCATCAAAAGAAGTTCCATACACAGAGAAATCATCCATGAAAACCTCAACAATCTTTTCACAGAAGTCAGATAATATAGCCATCATACGTCTTTGAAAGGTAGTAGGTGCATTACATAAACCAAAAGGCATACGTCTATAAGCAAAGGTACTGAAAGGGCAAGTAAAAGTGGTCTTTTCTTGGTCCTCTTTTAACACAGGTAGTTGAGAGAAACCAGAATAACCATCTAGAAAGCAAAAAATGTGTATGTTTGGATAATCTTTCTAGCATTTGATCAATAAAAGGTAAAGGGTAATGATCCTTTTTAGTAGCTTAACTTAATTTGCGGATATCAATTACCATTCTATAACCTGTAACAATTCTTTGTGGGATCAATTCATTTTTATCATTAGGAACAACAATAATACCTCCCTTCTTAGGGACACAATGGACAGGACTTACCCACTGACTATCAGCAACGGGATAAATTAGACATGCCTCCAGAAGCTTTAGTATTTCTTTTCTTACCACTTCTTTCATCGTAGGACTTAACCGTCGTTGGTGATCAACAACCGGTTTTGTGTCTTTCTCCAACTTTATTTTGTGATGGCATAGAGTGCGACTAATGCCCTTAAGATCATCAAGAGTATATCCAATAGTAGCACGGTGCTTCTTTAGAGTTTTCAATAATTTCTTTTCTTCATGCTCTGAAAGGTTAGCACTAATAATAACAGGATATATCTTTTTCTCATCAAGGTAGGCATATTTAAGAGTATCAGGTAATGGTTTAAGCTCAAACACGTGATCACCCTTGGGTGGAGGAGGATCCCCTAGGATTTCAACAGGCAAGTTGTGTTTCAAAATATATCCTTGTTTAAAGAATACTTCATCTATTTCCCTTCTTTCATTCATAAACATATAATTTTCATGGTCGAGCAAATATTGTTCTAAAGGATCATTAGGAGGCACGGCAATATAAGCAAGACCAATAATTTCATCTTTACTAGGCAATTCTTTATCACGGGGTTGTCTACGAAATTTAGCAAAATTAAACTCATGAGACATATCCCCCAAACCAATAGTAACAACATCCTTTTTACAATCTATCCTAGCATTAACAGTATTCAAGAAGGGTCTACCAAATATAATGGGATAAAAGTTATCTTGTGGGGAACCAAGAACAAGAAAATCAGCACGATATTTAACTTTCCCACACAAGACTTCAACATCTCTAACAATCCCAACTGGTAAAATAGTGTCTCTATTGGCAAGCTTAATTGTAACATCAATTTCCTCTATCTCAACAGGTGCAATATCATGCATAATTTCTTTATATAAGGAATGAGGTATTGTACTTGCACTAGCACCCATATCACATAATCCATGATAGCAATTATCTCCTATGTTAACAGAGATAACAGGCATGCCTACAACAAGTCTATGTTTATTTTTAGTGTCAGGTCTAGCAATTCTAGCAGCTTCATCACAGAAGTTAAATAACATGCCCATCGATATTATCGGCCAAGAGATCTTTAACCATAGCAATACTAGGTTCAACTTTAATTTGCTTAGGGGGTGTAGGTTTTCTAGTATTACTCTTACAAACCACAGTTGAAGTTTTAGCATGATCCTTTATTCTAACAGGGAATGGTGGTTTCTCAATATAAGCAGTAGGAACAACATGATCAACATTATAAGTGATAGTCTTTTCTCCAACTTTAATAGGTGCAACTACTTTTAATTCAATGGAAGGATTATATTTAATCCACTTCTCCTTAGGGAGATCAACATGAGTAGAAAAAGATTCACAAAAAGAAGCTACTATCTTAGAGTCAAGTCCGTATTTAGTGCTAAATTCACAGAAAACATCGGTATCCATAAAAGACTTAACACAATCAAACTTGGGTGTTATACCTGACTCCTTACCTTCGTCGAGATCCCAATCTTCAGATTTGCGTTTAATTCTTTCCAATAAATCCCATTTGAATTCAATAGTCTTCATCATAAAAGAAACAGTACAAGAAGTATCGAGCATGGAGCGATTATTGAGAGAAAGCCGAGCATAAATATTTTGAATAATAATTTGTCTTGAGAGCTCATGATTGGGCATGAATATAACATTGACTTAAGCCTCCCCCAAGCTTGAGCGATGCTTTCTCCTTCGCGAGGCCAAAAATTATATATATAATTACGATCACGATGAACCAGATGCATAGGATAAAACTTCTGATGAAATTCCAATTTCAATTGGTTGTAGTTCCATGATCCCATATCATCACATAGCCTAAACCATGTCAATGCCTTTCCCTTCAAAGATAAAGGGAAGACCTTCTTCTTGATAACATCCTCGGGCATACCTACAAGGTTAAATAATCCACAAACTTCATCCACATAGATTAGGTGCAAATCGGGATGTAATGTTCCATCACTCGTGAAAGGATTAGCTAGCAGTTTCTCTATCATAACCGAAGGAATTTCAAAGTAAACATTTTCAGTAGGTTCAATAGGTTGAGGAGCAACTCTTTGCTCTACTGGTCGGGGTGAAGATACCCCGAACAAGCCCCTCAAAGGATTATGTTCCATAGTAACAAGTGACAGTAAATTTCAGCACACTATATAAATTTTTCCTTACCAAATTCCACCTACCAAAGGCGCTTCACTCCCTGGCAACGGCGCCAGAAAAGAGTCTTGATGACCCACAAGTATAGGGGATCTATCGTAGTCCTTTCGATAAGTAAGAGTGTCGAACCCAATGAGGAGTAGAAGTAAATGATAAGCAATTTTCAGTAAGGTATTCTCTGCAAGCACTGAAATTATCGGTAACAAATAGTTTTGTGATAAGGTAATTTGTAACGGGTAACAAGTAATAAAAGTAAATAAGGTGCAGCAAGATGGACCAATCCTTTTTGTAGCAAAGGACAATCCTGGACAAACTCTTATATAAAGGAAAGCACTCCCGAGGACACATGGGAATTATCGTCAAGCTACTTTTCATCACGCTCATATGATTCGCGTTCGGTACTTTGATAATTTGATATGTGGGTGGACCGGTGTTTGGGTACTGCCCTTCATTGGACAAGCATCACATTTATGATTAACCCCTCTTGCAAGCATCCGCAACTACAAAATAAGTATTAAGGTAAACCTAACCATAGCATGAAACATATGGATCCAAATCAGCCCCATACGAAGCAACACATAAACTAGGGTTTAAGCTTCTGTCACTCTAGCAACCCATCATCTACTTATTACTTCCCAATGCCTTCCTCTAGGCCGAAACAATGGTGAAGTGCCATGTAGTCGATGTTTGATACGTCTCCAACGTATCTATAATTTTTGATTGTTCAATGCTATATTATATTATGTTTTGGACATTATTGGGCTTTATTATACACTTTTATATTATTTTCGGGACTAACCTATTAACCGGAGGCCCAGCCCAGAATTGCTGTTTTTTTGCCTATTTTAAGGTTTCGCAGAAAAAGAATATCAAACGGAGTCCAAACAGAATGAAACCTTCGGGAACATGATTTTCGGAACGAACATGATCCAGAGGACTTGGGCCCTATGTCAAGACATCAACCAGGAGGCCACGAGGTAGGGGGGCGCGCCTACCCCCCAAGCGCGCCCTCCACCCTCGTGGGTCCCCTGTTGCTCCACCGACGTACTCCTTCCTCCGATATATACCTACGTACCCCCAAACTACCAGATACGGAGCCAAAACCCTAATTCCACCGCCGTAACTTTCTGTATCCACGATATCCCATCTTGGGGCCTGTTCCGGAGCTCTGCGGGAGGGGGCATCGATCACAGAGGGCTTCTACATCAACACCATAGCCCCTCCGATGAAGTGTGAGTAGTTTACTTCAGACCTACGGGTCCATAGTTATTAGCTAGATGGCTTCTTCTCTCTTTTTGGATCTCAATACAAAGTTCTCCCCCTCTCTTGTGGAGATCTATTCGATGTAATCTTCTTTTGTGGTGTGTTTGTTGAGACCGATGAATTGTGGGTTTATGATCAAGTTTATCTATGAACAATATTTGAATCTTCTCTGAATTTATGTATGATTGGTTATCTTTGCAAGTCTCTTCGAATTATCAGTTTGGTTTGGCCTACTAGATTGATCTTTCTTGAAATGGGAGAAGTGCTTAGCTTTGGGTTCAATCTTGCGGTGTCCTTTCCCAGTGATAGTAGGGGCAGCAAGGCACGTATTGTATTGTTGCCATCGAGGATAACAAGATGGGGTTTTTATCATATTGCATGAGTTTATCCCTCTACATCATGTCATCTTGCTTAAAGCGTTACTCTGTTATCTTGAACTTAATACTCTAGATGCATGATGGATAGCGGTCGATGTGTGGAGTAATAGTAGTAGATGCAGGCATGAGTCGGTCTACTTGTCTCGGACGTGCTACCTATATACATGATCATACCTAGATATTCTCATAACTATGCTCAATTCTGTCAATTGCTCAACAGTAATTTGTTTACCCACCGTGAATACTTATGCTCTCGAGAGAAGCCACTAGTGAAACCTATGCCCCCCTGGTCTATCTTCCATCATATTAATCTTCCAATACTTAGTTATTTCCTTTGCCTTTTATTTTACTTTGCATCTTTATCATAAAAATACCAAAAATATTATCTTATCATATCTATCAGATCTCACTCTCGTAAGTGACCTGTAGGGATTGACAACCCCTTATCGCATTGGTTGCGAGGATTTATTTGTTTGTGTAGGTGCGAGGGACTCGTGCGTGGCCTCCTACTGGATTGACACCTTGGTTCTCAAAAACTGAGGGAAATACTTACGCTACTCTGCTGCATCACCCTTTCCTCTTCAAGGGAAAACCAATGCAAGTGCTCAAGAGGTAGCAAGAAGGATTTCTGGCGCCGTTGCCGGTGAGGTTTACGCAAAAGTCAACATACCAAGTACCCATCACAAAACCTTATCTCCCGCATCACAGAACCTAAGATCTATGGATCCTCATACGCTTGCTAATATTTTTAAGAGATACAATTATGATGAACCAATTGCTAGTGAGTTTTATGCACTAGATTATCTTTATAAGGTTTTGCTTGAAATTCGTGAATCTGAAAAGTGTGATGAATTACTTTATGAAGCGATTCACGATAGATCTTTGAATAAAAAGCATGATTGCAATGATTTTATTATAAATTCTATTTATGTAAATTGTGCTAATAATATGCAAATCCCTAAGCTTGGGGATGCTAGTTTTGCTACGTCCTCTACTTGTTGCGATGATCATGATTGGGGTGATTCTTCTTATGATCTTGAAAATTTATTTAAGCCCCGTGATGAATGTGATATTGATAATAGTGTTTGCAATAATATTGAAAGTGGGTTTGGAAGAGTGTCAACTTTAGATCCCACATATTTGGATAATGTTCAATCTTATAAAGTTTTTGATAAAAGTGGGTTTGAAGAGGTCATGACTTTAGTTAATGTTAATCCCACTATTTTGAAAGAGTGTCAACTTTGCATGCATGTGGATCGTGTTGAAAATATTTTATGTGATAGCTATTTTTTTGAATTTGCTTATGATCCCACATGTAATTATTATGAGAGAGGAAAATATGGTGGTAGAAATTTTCATGTTACTAAATTACCTCTCATTATGTCGAGATTGCTATTGTTTCTTTCCGCTTCCTTGCATATGCTAGTTTTTGCTTGCCTTGATAATTTGTTTACCTATAATATGCCTATGCATAGGAATTATGTGAGACTTAGATGTGTTTGTCACGCGTTTTATGATGCTCTCTTTGTGCTTCAATTCTTGTCTTTCCTGTGAGCATCGTTGAAATCTTATGCCTAGCTATAAGGCTTTCAAGAAAAGCGCTTGTTGGGAGACAACCCAATATTTACCCTTGATGTTATTCAATAAATAATTTATCTAGACTCTGTTTTGGTTGTATTTTTTGTGTTTAATTAGTGTTTGTGCCAAGTATAACCGTTGTGAAGACTTGGGGAAAGTCTTTTTAATCTTGCTGTAAAAAACAGAAACTTTAGCGCTCACGAAAACTGCTGCCATTTTTATTTGGAAAGTGATATTTAGTTAATTATTTTTGAAGATGATTAATAGATAAATTCCTCACGTCCAGCAATTTATTTTAGAATTTTTTGGGTTCCAGATCTTGCGTTAGCTACAGATTACTACAGAGTGTTCTGTTTTTGACAGATTCTGTTTTTCGTGTGTTGTTTTCTTATTTTGATGAATCTATGGCTAGTAAAATAGTTTATAAACCAAGAGAAGTTGGAATACAGTAGGTTTAACAAAAATATAAATAAAGAATTGAGTTAATTACAGTACCTTGAATTGGTGTTTTCTTTTCTTTCGCTAACGGAGCTCACAAGATTTTCTACTTTAAGTTTTGTGTTGTGAAGTTTTCAAGTTTTGGGTAAAGATTTGATGGATTATGGGACAAGGAGTGGCAAGAGCCTAAGCTTGGGGATGCCCATGGAACCCCCAAGATAATCTAAGGACACCTAAAAGCCAAAGCTTGGGGATGCCCCAGAAGGCATCCCCTCTTTCATCTACTTCTATCGGTAACTTTACTTGGAGCTATATTTTTATTCGCCACATAATATGTGTTTTTCTTGGAGCGTCTTGTATGATTTGAGTCTTTGCTTTTTAGTTTACCACAATCATCCTTTCTGTACACACCTTTTTGAGAGACACACACATGATTCGGAAATTATTAGAATACTCTATGTGCTTCACTTATATCTTTTGAGTTATATAGTTTTTGCTCTAGTACTTCACTTATATCTTTTAGAGCATGGTGGTAGATTTGTTTTATAGAAACCATTGTTCTCTCATGCTTCACTTATATTATTTTAAGAGTCCTACAAAACAGCATTGTAATTTGCTTTAAATATTTTAGGCATTCAATATTAATAATAAAATTTTCTTTATGAGTGTGTTGAATACTATGAGAAGTTTGAAACTTGATAATTGTTTTGAGATATGGAGATGGTGATATTAGAGTCGTGCTAGTTTAGTAGTTGTGAATTTGAGAAATGCTTGTGTTGAAGTTTTTGATTCCCGTAGCATGCACGTATGGTGAACCATTATGTTAAGAAGTCGGAGCATGAGGTATTTATTGATTCTACTCCTTATGAGTGGCGGTCGGGGACGAGCGATGGTATTTTCCTACCAATCTATCCCCCTAGGAGCATGCACGTAGTACTTTGTTTTGATAACTAATAGATTTTTGCAATAAGTATGTGAGTTCTTTATGACTAATGTTGAGTCCATGGATTATACGCACTCTCAACCTTCCACCATTGCTAGCCTCTCTAATACCGCGCACCTTTCGCTGGTATCATACACCCACCATATACCTTCCTCAAAACATCCACCATACCTACCTATCTTGGCATTTCCATAGCCATTCTGAGATATATTGCCATGCAACTTTCCACCGTTCCGTTTACTATGACACGCTCCATCATTGTTATATTGCTTTGCATGATCATGTAGTTGACATTTTAGTTGTGGCAAAGCCACCGTGCATAATTCTTTCATATAAGTCACTCATGCATCATTGCTATCCCGGTACACCGTCGGAGGAATTCATATAGAGTCATACTTTGTTCTAGTATAGAGTTGTAATCATTGAGTTGTAAATAAATAGAAGTGTGATGATTATCATTCATAGAGTATTGTCCCAAATAAAAAAAGAGAAAGGCCAAATAAAAAAGGAAGGCCCAAAAAAAGAAGGGGCAATACTACTATCATTTTTCCACACTTGTGCTTCAAAGTAGCACCATGATCTTCATAATAGAGAGTCTCCTATGTTATCACTTTCATATACTAGTGGGAATTTTTCATTATAGAACTTGGCTTGTATATTCCAAAGATGGGCATCCTCAAAATGCCATAGGTCTTCGTGAGCAAGCAAGGTGGATGCACACCCACTTAGTTTCTTTTTGTTGTGCTTTCATATACTTATAGCTCTAGTGCATCCGTTGCATGGCAATCCCTACTCACTCACATTGATATCTATTGATGGGCATCTCCATAGCCCGTTGATACGCCTAGTTGATGTGAGACTATCTTCTCCCTTTTTGTCTTCTCCACAACCACCATTCTATTCCACCTATAGTGCTATGTCCATGGCTCACGCTCATGTATTGCATGAAGATTGAAAAAGTTTGAGAACATTAAAAGTATGAAACAATTGCTTGGCTTGTCATCGGGGTTGTGCATGATTTGAATACTTTGTGTGGTGAAGATGGAGCATAGCCAGACTATATGATTTTGTAGGGATAACTTTCTTTGGCCATGTTATTTTGAAGAGACATAATTGCTTAGTTAGTATGCTTGAAGTATTATTATGTCTATGTCAATATTAAACTTTTGTCCTGAATCTTTCGGATTGAATATTCATACCACAATTAAGAGAATTACATTGAAATTATGCCAAGTAGCATTCCACATCAAAAATTCTGTTTTTATCATTTACCTTCTCGAGGACGAGCAGGAATTAAGCTTGGGGATGCTTGATACGTCTCCAACGTATCTATAATTTTTTATTGTTCCATGCTATATTATATTGTGTTTTGGACATTATTGGGCTTTATTATACACTTTTATATTATTTTTGGGACTAACCTATTAACCAGAGGCCCAACCTAGAATTGTTGTTTTTGCCTATTTTAGGGTTCCGCAGAAAAGGAATATCAAACGGAAGCCAAACGGAATGAAACCTTCGGGAACGTGATTTTCGGAACAAGCATGATCCAGAGGACTTGGACCATGCGTCAAGACATCAACCAGGAGGCCACGAGGTAGGGGGCGCGCATACCCCCCCAGGCGCGCCCTTCACCCTCGTGGGCCCCCTGTTGCTCCATCGACGTACTCCTTCCTCCTATATATACCTACGTACCCCCAAACTACCAGATACGGAGCCAAAACCCTAATTCCACCGCCGTAACTTTCTGTATCCACGATATCCCATCTTGGGGCCTGTTCCGGAGCTCTGCGGGAGGGGGCATCGATCACAGAGGGCTTCTACATCAACACCATAGCCCCTCCGATGAAGTGTGAGTAGTTTACTTCAGACCTACGGGTCCATAGTTATTAGCTAGATGGCTTCTTCTCTCTTTTTGGATCTCAATACAAAGTTCTCCCCCTCTCTTGTGGAGATCTATTCGATGTAATCTTCTTTTGTGGTGTGTTTGTTGAGACCGATGAATTGTGGGTTTATGATCAAGTTTATCTATGAACAATATTTGAATCTTCTCTGAATTTATGTATGATTGGTTATCTTTGCAAGTCTCTTCGAATTATCAGTTTGGTTTGGCCTACTAGATTGATCTTTCTTGAAATGGGAGAAGTGCTTAGCTTTGGGTTCAATCTTGCGGTGTCCTTTCCCAGTGATAGTAGGGGCAGCAAGGCACGTATTGTATTGTTGCCATCGAGGATAACAAGATGGGGTTTTTATCATATTGCATGAGTTTATCCCTCTACATCATGTCATCTTGCTTAAAGCGTTACTCTGTTATCTTGAACTTAATACTCTAGATGCATGCTGGATAGTGGTCGATGTGTGGAGTAATAGTAGTAGATGCAGGCATGAGTCGGTCTACTTGTCTCGGACGTGCTGCCTATATACATGATCATACCTAGAATTCTCATAACTATGCTCAATTCTGTCAATTGCTCAACAGTAATTTGTTTACCCACCGTGAATACTTATGCTCTCGAGAGAAGCCACTAGTGAAACCTATGGCCCTCGGGTCTATCTTCCATCATATTAATCTTCCAATACTTAGTTATTTCCTTTGCCTTTTATTTTACTTTGCATCTTTATCATAAAAATACCAAAAATATTATCTTATCATATCTATCAGATCTCACTCTCGTAAGTGACCGTGTAGGGATTGACAACCCCTTATCGCGTTGGTTGTGAGGATTTATTTGTTTGTGTAGGTGCGAGGGACTCGTGCGTGGCCTCCTACAGGATTGATACCTTGGTTCTCAAAAACTGAGGGAAATACTTACGCTACTCCGCTGCATCACCCTTTCCTCTTCAAGGGAAAACCAACGCAAGTGCTCAAGAGGTAGCAACGTTCACATGACACCACTAGAGGAAAGACAACATACATCTCATCAAAATATCGAACGAATACCAAATTCACATGACTACTTATAGCAAGACTTCTCCCATGTCCTCAGGAACAAACGTAACTACTCACAAACCATATTTATGTTCATAATTAGAGGGGTATTAATATGCATAAAGGATCTGAACATATGATCTTCCACCAAATAAACCAACTAGCATCAACTACAAGGAGTAATCAACACTACTAGCAACCCACAGGTACCAATCTGAGGTTTTGAGACAAATATTGGATACAAGAGATGAAGTAGGGTTTGAGAAGAGATGGTGCTGGTAAAGATGTTGATGGAGATTGACCCCCTCCTGCTGAGAGGATCGATGGTGATGACGATGATGATGATTTCCCCCTCCCGGAGGGATGTTTCCCCGGCAGAACAGCTCCACCGGAGCCCTAGATTGGTTCTGCCTTGTGGCGGCGGAGTTTCGTCCCATGAGCTTGCTTATGATTTTTTTCTCAGACGAAAGACTTCATATAGCAGAAGATGGGCACCGGAGGCCCGCCAGGGGGCCCACGAGACAGGGGGCACGTCCAGGGGGTAGGGCGCGCCCCCACCCTCGTGGCCAGGGTGTGGGCCCCCTCTGGTTAATTCTTTCGCCACTATTTTTTTACATATTCCAAAACGTGCTCTCGTGATGTTTAAGGACTTTTGGAGTTGTGCAGAATAGGTCTCTAATATTTGCTCCTTTTCCAGCCCAGAATTCCACCTGTCGGCATTCTCCCTCTTCATGTAAACCTTGTAAAATAAGAGAGAAAAGTCATAAGTATTGTGACATAATGTGTAGTAACAGGCCATAATGCAATAAATATCAATATAAAAGCATGATGCAAAATGGACGTATCACTTATCAGGCTGAAACTTTTTCACATAAGTATTGCAACCCCAAACTTTAAGAAAGATAGCTTAGGTTTCTTTCTAAACCACAGTTCATACGGTGTCATCTCAACGGATTTTAGATGGGGCCCTATTTAACGTGAATGCAGTTGTCTCTAATGCATAACCCAAAACGATAGTGGTAAATCGGTAAGAGACATCATAGATCGCACCATATCTAATAAAGTACGGTTACAACGTTCAGACACACCATTACGCTGTGGTGTTCCAGGTGGCGTGAGTTGCGAAACTATTCGACATTTTTTCAACTGAAGGCCAAACTCATAACTCAAATATTTCGTCTCCTGCGATCAGATCGTAGAAACTTTATTTTCTTGTTACGATGATTCCCTACTTCACTGTAATTTTTTTTTGAACTTGTCAAACGTTTCAGAAATGTGTTTCATTAAGTAGATATACTCATATATGCTCAAATCATCTGTGAAGGTCAAAAAATAGCGATACCCACTGTCGGTGTCAAAACCGTCGGATCTCAGGTAGGGGGTCCCGAACTGTGCGTCTAGGCCGGATGGTAACAGGAGGCAAGGGACACGAAGTTTTACCCATGTTTGGGCCCTCTCGATGGAGGTAAAACCCTACGTCCTGCTTGGTTAATATTGATGATATGGGTAGTACACGAGTAGATCTACCATGAGATCAGAGAGGCTAAACCCTAGAAGCTAGCCTATGGTATGATTGTTGTTGTGTATGTTGTATCGACTAGCCTGGCCCTGGTTTATATAATGCACCAGAGGCCTAGGTTAACAAGAGTCCTAGCCGAATACGCAAGTGGGGAGAAGTCCTTGTCTTGATCGCCAAGTCTTTGTGGAATCTTCCTTGTATGCGGCAGCTGTCCGAACTGGCCCATGAGTATACGACCATGGGGGGCCTCGGCCCAATCTAATAGATCGGGAGACGACGTGGTGAGTACCCCCTAGTCCAGGACACCGTCACCCACCGTGAGCCTCAACACTCATTGGATCGCATACATCAATATGTATTATTTCTAATAAGTTTGTTGTTCGCTCCATTGTTCTGGAGAATGGAGTCTTAGTCATCTTGCCCATGAGGCATGGTTCGCAAGCATCAAGTGATTCCAAAAGTCCATTAGTATGGAGTTTCTTCATGCGCTTTACACCAATATGACCTAAACGACAGTGCCACAAATATGTTGCACTATCATTATTAACTTTGTATCTTTTGGCTTCAATATTATGAATATGTGTATCACTACTATCGAGATTCAATAAACCATTCACCTTGGGTGTATAACCACAGAAGGTTTTATTCATGTAAACAAAATAACAATTATTCTTTGACTTAAATGAATAATCGTATTGTAATAAACATGATCCAACAATATTACGCTCAACGCAAACACCAAATAACTTTTATTTTAGGTTTAACACAAATCCCGAAGGTAAAGAGAGTGTGCGATGGTGATCTTATCAACCTTGGAATTACTTCCAGCACACATCGTCTCCTCACCATCAACTAGTCTCTATTCATTTTGTAACTCCTGTTTCAAGTTACTAACCATAGCAACTGAACCAGTATCAAATACCCAGGGGCTACTATGAACACTAGTAAAATACACATCAATAACATGTATATCATATATACTTTTGTTCACTTTGCCATCCTTCTTATCCGACAAGTATTTGGGACAGTTTCGCTTCCAGTGACCATTTCCTTTGCAGTAGAAGCACTAAGTTTCAGGCTTGGGTCTAGTTTTGGGCTTCTTCATGGGAGTGGCAACTTGCTTGCCATTCTTCTTGAAGTTCCCTTTCTTTCCCTTGCCCTTTTACTTTAAACTAGTGGTCTTGTCAACCATCAACAATTGATGCTTTTCTTGATTTCAACCTTCACCGATTTCAGCATCGCGAAGAGCTCGGGAATCATTTTATGTCGTCCCTTGCATATTATAGTTCATCACTAAGTTCTAGTAACTTCGGTGGTAGTGACTAGAGAACTCTGTCAATCACTATCTTATCTGGAAGATCAACTCCCACTTGATTCAAGCAATTGTAGTACCCAGACAATCTGAGCACATGCTCACTGGTTGAGCTATTCTCCTCCATCTTGTAGGAAAAGTACTGTCAGAGGTCTCATACCTCTCGACACGGGCATGGGTCTGAAATACTAATTTCAACTCTTGGAACATCTTATATGCTCTGTGGCGTTCAAAACGTTTTTGAAGTCCCGGTTCTAAGCCGTAAAGCATGGCGCACTAAACTATCAAGTAGTCATCATACCGAGCTTGCCAAACGTTCATAACGTCTGCCTCTGCTCCTGCAATAGGTCCGTCACCTAGCGGTGCATCAAGGACATAATTCTTTTGTGCAGCAATGAGGATAATCCTCATATCACGGAGCTAGTCCGCATCATTGCTACTAACATCTTTCAACATAGTTTTCTCTAGGAACATATCATAAATAAAACGGGGAAGCTATACGCGAGCAATTGATCTACAACATAGATATGCAAATACTATCAGGACTAAGTTCATGATAAATTTAAGTTCAATTAATCATATTACTTAAGAACTCCCACTTAGATAGACACCCCTCTAGTCATCTAAATGATCATGTGATCCCTATCAACTAAACCATGTCCGATTATCACGTGAGATGGAGTAGTTTTCAATGGTGAACATCACTATGTTGATCATATCTACTATATGATCCACGCTCGACCTTTCGGTCTCAGTGTTCCGAGGCCATATCTGCATATGCTAGGCTCCTCAAGTTTAACCTGAGTATTCTGCTTGTGCAAAACTGGATTGCGCCCATTGTATTTGAACGTAGATCTTATCACACCCGATCATCACGTGGTGTCTCGGCACGATGAACTGTAGGAACGGTGCATACTCAGGGAGAACACTTATACCTCAAAATTTAGTGAGAGATCATCTTATAATGCTACCTCCGTACTAAGCAAAATAAGATGCATAAAGGATAAACATCACATGCAATCAAAATAAGTGATATGATATGGCCATCATCATCTTGTGCCTTTGATCTCCATCTCCAAAGCACCGTCATGATCACCATCGTCACTGGCTTGACACCTTGATCACCATCGAAGCATCATTGTTGTCTCGCCAACTATTTCTTCTATGACTATCGCTACCACTTAGTGATAAAGTAAAGCAATTACATGGCGATTGCATTTCATACAATAAAGCGACAACCATATGGCTCCTGCCAGTTGCCGATAGCTGTTACAAAAGAATGATCATCTCATACAACAAATTATATATCATCACGTCTTGACCATATCACATCACAACATGCCCTGCAAAAACAAGTTAGACGTCCTCCACTTTGTTGTTGCAAGTTTTACGTGGCTGCTATGGGCTTAGCAAGAACCGTTCTTACCTAGGCATCAAAAACCACAACGCGGTATAGTGATTGCTTTTTGATCTTCAGAAAGAACCCTGTTCATTGAATCCGATTCAATTAAAGTTGGAGAAACTGACACCCGCCAGCCACCTATGTGCAAAGCACGTCGGTAGAACCAGTCTCATGAACGCGGTCATGTAATGTTGGTCCGGGCCGCTTCATCCAACAATACCGCTAAATCAAGAAACAACTAGTGACGACAAGCAATATGTATATTGTTGGGGAACACAGTAATTTCAAAAAAATCCTACGCACACGCAAGACTTATCATGGTGATGCATAGCAATGAGAGGGGAAGAGTGTTGTCCATGTACCCTCATAGACCGTAAGTGGAAGCGTTATGACAACACGTTGATGTAGTGTACGTCTTCACGATCCGACTGATCCTAGTACCGAAAGTACGACACCTTCGTGATCTGCACATGTTCGGCTCGGTGACATCCCACGAACTCTCGATCTAGCTGAGTGTCGAGGGAGAGCTTCGTCAGCACGACGGTGTGATGACGGTGATGATGAAGCTACTGGCGCAGGGCTTTGCCTAAGCACTACGACGATATGACCGAGGTGGATTATGGTGGAGGGGGGCACCGTACACGGCTGGAAACAATCAACTTGTGTGTTCTAGGGTGCCCCCTGCCCCCGTATATAAAGGAGCAAGGGGGAGGCCGGCCGGCCCTAGGGCGTGCCAAGGAGGGCAGGAGTCCTCCTCCTAGTAGGAGTAGGACTCCCCCTTTCCTAGTCCAACTAGGAGGGGAAGTGGAAGGAAGGGAGAGGAAGAGGAGAAGGAAAGGGGGGCACGCCCCCTACCTAGTCCAATTCGAACTCCCTATAGGGAGGGGGTGCGGCTGCCCCTTGTGGCCTGCCTCCCCTCTTCCCTATGGCCCATGAAGGCCCAACTTTCCCTGGGGGGAGGGGGTTCCGGTAACCCTCCGGCACTCCGATTTTCTCCGAAATCACCCGGGACACTTCCGGTGTCCGAATATAGCCGTCCAATATATCAATCTTTATGTCTCGACCATTTCGAGACTCCTCGTCATGTCTGTGATCATATCCGGGACTCCGAACTACCTTCGGTACATCAAAACACATAAACTCATAATATCAATCGTCACCGAACATTAAGCGTGCAGACCCTACGGGTTCAAGAACTATGTAGACAGGACCGAGACACGCCTCCGATCAATAACCAATAGTGGAACCTGGATGTTCATATTGGCTCCCACATATTCTACGAAGATCTTTATTGGTCAAACCGCATAACGATATACGTTGTTCCCTTTGTCATCGGTATGTTACTTGCCCGAGATTCGATCATCGGTATCTCAATACCTAGTTCAATCTCGTTACCGGCAAGTCTCTTTACGCGTTCTGTAATGCATCATCCCGTAATTCATTAGTCACATTGCTTGCAAGGCTTATAGTGATGTGCATTACCGAGAGGGCCCAGAGATACCTCTCCGATACTCGGAGTGACAAATCCTAATCTCGATCTATGCCAACTCAACAAATACCATCGGAGACACCTGTAGAGCATCTTTATAGTATCCAAGTTACGTTGTGAAGTTTGATAGCACACTAAGTGTTCCTCCGGTATTCGGGAGTTGCATGATCTCATAGTCATAGGAACATGTATAAGTTATGGAGAAAGCAATAGTAACAAACTAAACGATCATCGTGCTAAGCTAACAGATGGGTCAAGTCAATCACATCATTCTCTAATGATGTGATCCCATTAATCAAATGACAACTCATGTCTATGGTCAGGAAACATAACCATCATTGATTCAACGAGCTAGTCAAGTAGATGCATACTAGTGACGCTCTGTTTGTCTAGTTATTCACACATGTACTAAGTATCCGGCTAATACAATTCTAGCATGAATAATAAACATTTATCATGATATAAGGAAATATAACTAACAACTTTACTATTGCCTCTAGGGCATATTTACTTCATATATACCCACGCCCACAACTCCTTTGTGTTCTACTCGTGCACATAACATCTACACATAGACCTGGCTCTGATGCCACTATTGGGGAATGCAGTATTTCAAAAAATTTACCTACGATCACGCAAGATCTATCTAGGAGATGCATAGCAACGAGAGGAGGGAGTGTGTCTACGTACCCTCATAGACCGAAAGCAGAAGCGTTTAGTAACGCGGTTGATGTAGTCGAACGTCTTCGCGATCCAACCGATCCAAGTACCAAACGCAAAACACATCCGCAATCTGCACACGTTTAGCTCGGTAACGTCCCTCAAACTCTTGATCCAGTTGAGGCCGAGGGAGAGTTTCATCAGCACGACGGCGTGGTGACGGTGATGATGAAGTTACCGACGCAGGGCTTCGCCTAAGCACTACGACAATATGACTGAGGTGGAAAACTGTAGAGGGGGGCACCGCACACGGCTAAGACAAATCTTGGAGTGCTTTCGGGGTGCCCTTGCCCACGTATATAAAGGAGGGGGGAAGAGGAGGCCGGCCTAGGAGGGGCACGCCTATAGGGGGAGTCCAACTAGGATTCCCAATCCTAGTTCGAGTCCTCTTCCTTTTCCAAGAGGGGAGAGAGGGAAGGAGTAGGAGAGGGAGAAGGAAAGAGAGGGGCGCGCCGCCCCCTCCCCATTCCAATTCGGACTTGCGATGGGGGGCCACGTGGCCACCCCTTGAGGCCCTTCTCTCCTTTCCCGTATGGCCCATTAAGGCCCACTACTTCCCCCGGCGAATTCCGTAACTCTCCGGTACTCCGAAAAATACCCGAATCACTCGGAACCTTTCCGATGTCCGAATATAGCCTTCCCATATATCTATATTTACGTCTCTACCATTTTGAGACTCCTAGTCGTGTCCGTGGTCTCATCCGGAACTCCGAACAACCTTCGGTACATCAAATCACATAACTCATAATACAAATCATCATCGAATGTTAAGCGTGCGGACCCTATGGGTTCGAGAACTATGTAGACATGACCGAGACACATCTCCAGTCAATAACCAATAGCAGAACCTAGATGCTCATATTGGCTCCTACATATTCTACAAAGATCTTTATCGGTCAAACCGCATAACAACATACGTTGTTCCCTTTGTCATCGGTATGTTACTTGCCCGAGATTCGATCGTCGGTATCCTCATACCTAGTTCAATCTCATTGTGTGGCAAGTCTGTTTACTCGTTCCGTAATGCACCATCCCATAACTAACTCATTAGTCACATTGCTTGCAAGGCTTATAGTGATGTGCATTACCGAGAGGGCCCAGAGATACCTCTCCGACAATCGGAGTGACAAATCCTAATCTCGATCTATGCCAACTCAACAAACACCATCAGAGACACTTGTAGAGCATCTTTACAATCACCCAGTTACGTTGTGACGTTTGATAGCACACTAAGTGTTCCTCCGGTATTCGGGAGTTGCATAATCTCATAGTCATAGGAACATGTATAAGTCACGAAGAAAGCAATAGCAACAAAATAAACAATCATAGTGCTAAGCTGACGGATGGTGATGTCTACTACACAACCTTCTTCTTGTAGACGTTGTTGGGCCTCCAAGTGCAGAGGTTTGTAGGACAGTAGCAAATTTCCCTCAAGTGGATGACCTAAGGTTTATCAATCCGTAGGAGGCGTAGGATGAAGATGGTCTCTTTCAAGCAACCCTGCAACCAAATAACAAAGAGTCTCTTGTGTCCCCAACACACCCAATACAATGGTAAATTGTATAGGTGCACTAGTTCGGCGAAGAGATGGTGATACAAGTGGTATATGGATGATAGATAAAGGTTTTTGTAAAAATATAAAAATAGTAAGGTAACTAATGATAAAAGTGAGCACAAACGGTATTGCATTGCGTTGAAACAAGGCCTAGGGTTCATACTTTCACTAGTGCAAGTCCTCTCAACAATAATAACATAATTGGATCACATAACTATCCCTCAACATGCAATAAAGAGTCACTCCAAAGCCACTAATAGCGGAGAACAAACGAAGAGATTATGGTAGGGTACGAAATCACCTCAAAGTTATTCTTTCCAATCAATCCATTGGGCTATTCCTATAAGTGTCACAAACAACCCTAGAGTTCGTACTAGAATAACACCTTAAGACACAAATCAACCAAAACCCTAATGTCACCTAGATACTCCAATGTCACCTCAAGTATCCATGGGTATGATTATATGATATGCATCATACAATCTCAGATTCATCTATTCAAACCAACACAAAGAACCTCAAAGAGTGGCCCAAAGATTCTACCGGAGAGTCAAGACGAAAACGTGTGCCAACCCCTATGCATAGGTTCATGGGCGGAACCCGCAAGTTGATCACCAAAACATACATCAAGTTGATCAATAGAATACCCCATTGTCACCACGGGTATCCCACGCAAGACATACATCAAGTGTTCTCAAATCCTTAAAGACTCAATCCGATAAGATAACTTCAAAGGGAAAAACTCAATCCATTACAAGAGAGTAGAGGGGGAGAAACATCATAGGATCCAAATATAATAGCAAAGCTCGTGATACATCAAGATCGTATCACCTCAAGAACATGAGAGAGAGAGATCAAACACATAGCTACTGGTACATACCCTCAGCCCCGAGGGAGAACTACTCCCTCCTCGTCATGGAGAGCACCGGGATGATGAAGATGGCCACCGGAGAGGGATTCCCCCTCCGGCAGGGTGCCGGAACGGGTCTAGATTGGTTTTCGATGGCTACGGAGGCTTCTGGCGGCGGAACTCCCGATCTATTCTGCTCCCCGATAGTTTTAGGGTATATGGATATATATATATATATATATATATATATATAGGCGAAAGAAATACATCAAGGGAGCCACGAGGGGCCCACGAGGGTGGAGAGCGCGCCCCCTGCCTCGTGGCTTCCTCGTTGACCCCCTGACGTGCACTCCAAGTCTTCTATATTGCTTTCTTTCCAAAAATAACTTTTCTGAAGGTTTCATTCCGTTTGGACTCCGTTTGATATTCCTTTTCTACGAAACACTGAAACAAGGGAAAAACAGAAACTGGCACTGGGCTCTGGGTTAATAGGTTAGTCCCAAAAATAATATAAAAGTGTATAATAAAGCCCATAAACATCCAAAACATATAATATAATAGCATGGAACAATCAAAAATTATAGATATGTTGGAGACGTATCAGCATCCCCAAGCTTAATTCCTGCTCGTCCTCGAGTAGGTAAATGATAAAAATAGAATTTTTGATGTGGAATGATACCTAACATATTTCAATATGTAATTATTTATTGTGGCAGGAATATTAAGATCCATAAGATTCAATACAAAAGTTTAATACTGACATAAAAATAATAATACTTCAAGCATACTAACAAAGCAATTATGTCTTCTCAAAATAACATGGCCAAAGAAAGCTATCCCTACAAAATCATATAGTCTGGATATGCTCCATCTTCACCACACAACGTATTCAAATCATGCACAACCCCGATGACAATCCAAGCAATTGTTTCATACTTTTAATGTTCTCAAAAAATTTCAATCTTCACGCAATACATGAGCGTGAGCCATGGACATAGCACTATAGGTGGAATAGAATGGTGGTTGTGGAGAAGACAAAAAGGAGAAGATAGTCTCACATCGACTAGGCGTATCAACGGGCTATGGAGATGCCCATTAATAGATATGAATGTGAGTGAGTAGGGATTGCCATGCAACGGATCCACTAGAGCTATAAATGTATGAAAGCTCAACAAAAGAAACTAGTGGGTGTGCATCCAACTCGCTTGCTCACGAAGACCTAGGGCATTTTGAGGAAGCCCATCATTGGAATATACAAGCCAAGTTCTATAATGAAAGATTCCCACTAGTATATGAAAGTAACAACATAGGAGACTCTCTATCATGAAGATCATGGTGCTACTTTGAAGAACAAGTGTGGTAAAAGGATAGTAGCATTGCCCTTTCTGTCTTTTTCTCTCATTTTTTTATTTGGGCCTTTCTCTTTTTTTATGGCCTCTTTTTTCCTTTTTTTATTTGGGATTCTTTGGCCTCTTTTATTTATTTATTTTTGTCCGGAGTCTCATCCCGACTTGTGGGGGAATCATGGTCTCCATCATCCTTTCCTCACTTGGGACAATGCTCTAATAATGAAGATCATCACACTTTTATTTACTTACAACTCAAGAATTACAACTCGATTCTTAGAACAAGATATGACTCTATATGAATGCCTCCAGCGGAGTACCGGGATGTGCAATGATTCATGAGTGACATGTATGAAATAATTATGAACGGTGGCATTGCCACAAATACGATGTCAACTACATGATCATGCAAAGCAATATGACAATGATGGAGTGTGTCATAATAAATGGAACGGTGGAAAGTTGCATGGCAATATATCTCGGAATGGCTATGGAAATTCCATAATAGGTAGGTATGGTGGCTGTTTTGAGGAAGGTATATGGTGGGTGTATGATACCGGCGAAAGGTTTCGCGGTATTAGAGAGGCTAGCAATGGTGGAAGGGTGAGAGTGCGTATAATCTATGGACTCAACATTAGTCATAAAGAACTCACATACTTATTGCAAAAATCTATTAGTTATCGAAACAAAGTACTACGTGCATGCTCCTAGGGGGATAGATTGGTAGGAAAAGACCATCGCTCATCCCCGACCGCCACTCATAAGGAAGACAATCAATAAATAAATCATGCTCCGACTTCATCACATAACGGTTCACCATACGTGCATGCTACGGGAATCACAAACTTCAACACAAGCATTTCTCAAATTCACAACTACTCGACTAGCACGACTCTAGTATCACCATCTCCATATCTCAAAACAATTATCAAGTATCAAACTTCTCTTAGTATTCAATGCATTTATATGAAAGTTTTTATTACATCCCTCTTGGATGCCCATCATATTAGGACTAAATTCATAACCAAAGCAAATTACCATGCCGTTTAGGACTCTCAAAATAATATAAGTGAAGCATGAGAGTTCATCTATTTCTAAAAAATAAATCCACCGTCGTGCTCTAAAAAGATGTAAGTGAAGTACTAGAGCAACAACAAACTACTCCGAAAGATATAAGTAAAGATCAATGAGTAGTCGAATAATTATGCAACTATGTGAAGACTCTCTAACATTTAAGAATTTCAGATCTTGGTATTTTATTCAAACAGCAAGCAAAACAAAAGTAAATTGACGCTCCAAGCAAAACACATATCATGTGGTGAATAAAAATATAGCTCCAAGTAAAGTTACCGATGAACGAAGACGAAAGAATGGATGCCTTCCGGGGCATCCCCAAGCTTAGGCTCTTGGTTGTCCTTGAATATTACCTTAGGGTGTCTTGGGCATCCCCAAGCCTAGGCTCTTGCCACTCCTTATTCCATAGTCCATCGAATCTTTACCCAAAACTTGAAAACTTCACAACACAAAACTTAACAGAAAACTCGTAAGCTCCGTTAGTATAAGAAAATAAATCACCACTTAGGTACTGTTGTGAACTCATTCTAAATTCATATTGATGTAATATATACTGTATTCCAACTTATCTATGGTTTATACCATCCGATACTACTCATAGATTCATCAAAATAAGCAAACAACACATAGAAAACAGAATCATCTATCAAAAACAGAACAGTCTGTAGTAATCTGGATCAAACGTATACTTCTGGAACTCATGAAATTCTCAAATAAATTGATGGACCTGAGTAATTTGTCTTTTAATCATCTTCAAAAATAATTAACTCAATAGCACTATCCAATAAAAACTGGCAGCAATTCTCGTGAGCGCTAAAGTTTCTGTTTTTTACAGCATGATCGCAAAGACTTTCCCCAAGTCTTCCCAAAGGTTATACTTGGCACAAACACTAACTAAAAGCATAAAACCACATATAAATAGATGCTATATTAATTATTTATTACTAAACAGGATCAAAAATCAAGGAACAAAAATAAAGTTGGGTTGCCTCCCAACAAGCGCTATCGTTTAATGCCCCTAGCTAGGCATGATGATTTCAATGATGCTCACATAAAAGATAAGAATTGTAACATAAAGAGAGCATCATGAAGAATATGACTAGCACATTTAAGTCTAACACACTTCCTATGCATAGTGATTTTGTGAGCAAACAACTTGTGGGAACAAGAATCAACTTGCATAGGAAGGTAAAACAAGCATAACTTCAAAACTTTAAGCACATAAAGAGGAAACTTGATATTATTGCAATTCCTACAAGCATATATTCCTCCCTCATAATAATTTTCAGTAGCATAATGAATGAATTAAACAATATAACCAGCACCTAAAGCATTCTTTTCATGATCTACAAGCATAGAAATTTTATTACTCTCCACACAAGCAAAATTCTTCTCAAGAATAATAGTGGGAGCAAACTCAACAAAATAATTATCATGTGAGGCATAATCCAATTGAAAACTAAAATCATGATGACAAGTTTCATGGATATCATTATTCTTTATAGCATACAAGTCATCACAATAATCATCATAGATAGCAACTTTGTTCTCATAATCAATTAGAACCTCTTCCGGAATAGTGGATTCATCACAAAATAAAGTCAGGACCTCTCCAAATCCACTTTCATCAATATAATCATCATAAATAGGAGGCATGCTTTCATCATAATAAATTTGCTCATCAAAACTTGGGGGGCAAAAAATATCATCTTCATCAAACATAGCTTCCCCAAGCTTGTGGCTTTGCATATCATTAGTATCATGGATATTCAAGGAATTCATAATAACAACATTGCAATCATGCTCATCATTCAAATATTTTGTGCCAAACATTTTAATGCATTCTTCTTCTAACACTTTGGCACCATTTTCCTTTCCATCATACTCACGAAAGATATTAAAAAGATGAAGCATATGAGGCAAACTCAATTCCATATTTTTTGTAGTTTTCTTTTATAAACTAAACTAGTGCTAAAACAAGAAACAAAAAGATTCGATTGCAAGATCTAAAGATATACCTTAAAGCGCTTGATACGTCTCCGTCGTATCTACTTTTCCAAACACTTTTGCCCTTGTTTTGGACTCTAACTTGCATGATTTGAATGGAACTAACCCGGACTGATGCTGTTTTCAGTAGAATTACCACGGTGTTATTTATGTGCAGAAACAAACATTCTCGGAATGACCTGAAACTTCACGGAGCAACTTTTTGGAAAATATAAAAAATACCTGCAAAAGATGAAGGCCAGGGGGCCCACCACCTGTCCATGAGGGTGGGGGCGCGCCCCCTACCTCATGGGCCCCATGGAGCTCCTCTGACTCCAACTCCAACTATATATATTGTGTTTCTGGGAGAAAAAATCAGAGAGAAGAATTCATCGCGTTTTACGATACGGAGCCGCCGCTAAGCCCTAAAACCTCTCGGGAGGGCTGATCTGGAGTCCGTTCGGGGCTCCGGAGAGGGGAATCCGTCGCCATCATCATCATCAACCATCCTCCATCACCAATTTCATGATGCTCACCGCCGTGCATGAGTAATTCCATCGTAGGCTTGCTGGACGGTGATGGCTTGGATGGGATCTATCATGTAATCGAGTTAGTTTTGTTAGGGTTTGATCCCTAGTATCCACTATGTTCTGAGATTGATGTTGCTATGACTTTGCTATGCTTAATGCTTGTCACTAGGGCCCGAGTGCCATGATGTCAGATCTGAACCTATTATGTTTTCATCAATATATGAGAGTTCTTGATACTATCTTGCAAGTCTATAGTCACCTATTATGTGTTATGATCCTTTAACCCCGAAGTGACAATAATCGGGATACTTACCGGTGATGACCGTAGTTTTAGGAGTTCATGTATTCACTATGTGTTAATGCTTTGTTCCGGTAATCTATTAAAAGGAGGCCTTAATATCCCATAGTTTCCGTAAGGACCCCGCTGCCACGGGAGGGTAGGACAAAAGATGTCCTGCAAGTTCTTTTCCATAAGCACATATGACTATATTCGGAAAATACATGCCTACATTACATTGATGAACTGGAGCTAGTTCTATGTCACCCTAGGTTATGACTGTTACATGATGAACCACATCCGGCATAATTCTCCATCACCGATCCATTGCCTGCGAGCTTTCCATATATTGTTCTTCGCTTATTTACTTTCCCGTTGCTATTGCTATCATCACTACAGAATACCAAAAACATTACTTTTACTACTGTTACCTTTTGCTACTGTTACCACTACTATCATATTACTTTGTTACTAAATACTTTGCTGCAGATACTAAGTTTCCAGGTGTGGTTGAATTGACAATGCAGCTGCTAATACTTGAGAATATTCTTTGGCTCCCCTTGTGTTGAATCAATAAATTTGGGTTGAATACTTTACCCTCGAAAACTGTTGCGATCCCCTATACTTGTGGGTTATCAAGACTATTTTCTGGCGCCGTTGCCGGGGAGCATAGCTCTATTCTTTCAGTCACTTGGGATTTATATCTGCTTATCATTATGAAGAACTTGAAAGATCCAAGAACCAAGATTTATCCCTCAACTACGAGGGGAGGTAAGGAACTACCATCTAGCTCTGCGCTTGATTCACCTTCTGTTTTAAGTAAGCTTGCGAGACCTAAACCTGCTTCTGCTATTCGTTCTGATATGTCGCATGTTATTGATGATGCCACTTATGCTATACATGATACTTATGATGAAACTACTTCTATGCTTGATACTACTGTGCCACTTGGTGAATTTCTTGATGAACAACTTGCTAGGGCTAGAGAGATTGAAAATATTGAATCTAATAATACTGATGAAATTGATGGTGAAGACTTGCCTGTTATTCCCGAGGGTTATGTTTTTGATAAAGAAGCTTCCTTAGCTATTTTAGCTTGCAAAGATAGATATGAACTCAAGAGGTTATTAGCTAAATGGAATAAGCAATCTCTAAATGCTAGAATGAAACCTGACCCTGCTTTTGCTACTTCACCTATATGTGTTACCAATAAGGATTATGAATTCTCTGTTGATCCTGATATAATTACTTTGGTTGAATCTGATCCTCTTCGTGGCTATGAATCTGAAACTGTCGTGGCACATCTTACTAAATTAAATGATATAGCTACCCTCACTACAAAAAAATACACTTCCGTGATGATACGTGTTTGTCACATTAGGTCGCGTTTTTTGTCATGCATGTACATCCATGATGATTTTATGATAGAATCAAGATAGTCATACCTGTGCTGTCGTAGAAGTGTTCCATGACATTACCAAAATTATCATCACGAAAGTGTCCACTTCCATGACGATAAATCGCGCGTCACAGAAGTGCTTTCGTCAAGGGTGACTGAGGGAGTCCTTGATTAGGGGGTGTTCGGGTAGCCGGACTATACCTTCAGCCGGACTCCTGGACTATGAAGATACAAGATTGAAGACTTTGTCCCGTGTCCGGATGGGACTTTCCTTGGCGTGGAAGGCAAGCTTGGCGATGCGGATATTCAAGATCTCCTACCATTGTAACCGACTCTGTGTAACCCTAACCCTATCCGGTGTCTATATAAACCGGAGGGTTGTAGTCCATAGGCAATCAACTCCATATACAACAATCATACCATAGGCTAGCTTCTAGGGTTTAGCCTCCTTGATCTCGTGGTAGATCTACTCTTGTACTACCCATATCATCAATATTAATCAAGCAGGACATAGGGTTTTACCTCCATCAAGAGGGCCCGAACCTGGGTAAAACATCGTGTTCCTTGCCTCCTGTTACCATTCGGCCTAGACGCACAGTTCGGGACCCACTACCCGAGATCCACCGGTTTTGACACCGACATTGGTGCTTTCATTGAGAGTTCCTCTGTGCCGTCACAATGAGGAAGGATGCCTCCTCCCGTCTGTAAAGACGGCGCCGTTGCTAAGGGAGCCTTGGCTGTCGGCCAAACCCTCCGGCTAGGTGGTTTCCTCATGACCGCCTGTTCGGATGTTACGCCGACGGTGACCTCTCGGGTCATCAAAAGAAACCTACACGTCAGCTCGGAGCTCATCGAGCAACTAGATCCAATGGAGCTCTCTTCCGTAAACGAGCTCTTGGATCGCGTCGCCGCCCTGGGGGTCGCTACGGATTACGACTAGGTTGGGCTTAAACCCGATCTAAGAGAAATTAACTCTCCCCAAGTCACCCACCACGTTGCCGTGGTAGAGACGCTGTGCGGCGACCCTTCATCTATTTTAAGGACTAGCTACGTCCGAATTCCCGACCCCTCCAAGACGGATACCTGCGGAGGGGGAGATATAACTCAAGACCTGAGCTTAGGATCAGGCAACAGGCTAGATTCGTTGGACAACATCCAAGAATCCGAACTTCAGAGTTCGAAAACTCTTCGGCCTCCGAATCTTGGATTGGGTGAGGTTTCAGATTCAATGACACCCGCCCACCCGAACATAAGCGATCTCTCCCAAATCAGGCAGAGGCCCGAGGAAACAGTACATCATTATTGGGCCAGATTCCTCCTGGTTATGAACATGATAAAGGATTGCCGCGAGGGAGACGCAATCTCAATTTTCTGCAGTAATTGCATGGACGAGGGAATCCTTAACGCCGTAAGTCGTCGTGATATTACACACTTCGCTGACTTGGCGTCCATAGTACAAAAATACTGTGCGATGGAAAGCGCCTGGAAAACCGAAATAAAATTTTGGGATAATCCGGCCTTGAATAGTAATCCCGTCCGAACTAAGAGGGAGCATCATCATAGGACACCCGGGATAAACACCAAAAAGCCAAAACCCTCTACAGGGCGTGGAACCGTACTGGAAAGGTGGCTTGATGGACCCTGTAGAATTCACAATACAGAGGACGCCACACCAACTCACAGCCTTAGAGCATGTTGGATACTCCGGCAGGTGGCCAAAATTGGCGAGGACCTCTTAATTATGGAGGCCGCAGAAAGCCAGCCCAAGGACACCAGTACCGTTCTCACAGTCGTCGAGACTTTCGCATCAAACAATGTGCGAAAAAGAACACTCCGCAGCCTCGCCGAAGTCTATCAAGTTGCAACAATAAATCCATGGAGCGACACTGCCATTACCTTCAACGCAAGTGATGAACCTAGATTCCGAACAGCCCGAGCACCAGCCGCATTGGTCCTCAGTCCCATAGTGGACGGCTTTCGCCTCACCAAGGTGCTCATGGATGGAGGCAGCGGACTGAACCTCATTTATGAGGAAACCCTTCAAAAAATGGAAATAGACTGGAACCGCGTCGAGCGAAGCAGCACAACCTTTAGAGGAATAATCCCCAGTCGGGAAGCGCGCTGCACAGGAAAAATCACACTAGATGTGGTGTTCGGCACGCCAGATAATTACAGGTCCGAAGAAGTCACGTTTCAGGTGGCCCCGTTTAAGAGCGGATATCACGCTTTACTAGGGCGGGAAGCATTCACAATCTTCCAAGCAATACCCCACTACGGGTACATGAACCTTAAGATGCCCGGGCCAAATGGAATTATCACTCTAGCTAGTGATCCGAACATAGCACTCCGCGCCAAAAACAAGACGGCCGCATTAGCCCTTGAGGCGCTATCCGAAGCCTTAGCGGCCGAGGAACTGACTGCGCTGCGCTCCACGGTTAATAGGGATGATGTGATACTCGATAAGAGATCCAAATCCACATCCTTCAAACCAGCCGACGAAATAGTCAAATTCCAGGTCCATCCAACGGACCCCAATAAAACAGCTTCCATCGGGGCACGACTGAACCCTGATGTAGACACCGCACTGCGGGAGTTCCTACAAGAGAACTGGGACATCTTCGCCTGGCACCCTTCAGACATGCCAGGGATCCCACGCAGGCTGGCCGAACACAGCTTAAATATCCTAAAAGGATTTAAACCTGTCAAACAAGCCCTTCGGCGTTTTTCCGAACCCAAGAGATAGGCTATGGGAGAGGAGCTAGCCAAGCTATTGGAGGCCGGATTCATCAGAGACATAAAACATCCGGACTGGCTAGCAAACCTGGTGATGGTACTAAAGAAGGACAAATCCTGGCGCCTGTGTGTCGACTTTAAAGACCTTAACAAGGCTTGCCCAAAGGATCCCTTCCCCCTCCCCCGCATCGATCAAATTATCGATGCCACCGCAGGACACGATTTGTTGTGTTTCCTCGACGCATACTCCGGTTACCATCAAATCAAGATGGCAGAATCAAACCAAGCTGCAACAGCATTCATCACACCATATGGCCCATTCTGCTTCAACACAATGCCCTTCAGGCTAAAAAACGCCGGCGCAACATATCAGCGCATGATCCAAACATGTCTGGCAAACCAGATCGGCAAAACAGTGGAGGCGTATGTGGATGATGTGGTTGTCAAATCAAGACATGTCGAACCCCTAGTAAACGACTTGAGGCTTACATTCGATAACCTCCGACAATATGACATCAAGCTCAACCCAGAAAAATGCGTCTTCGGTGTTCCAGCCGGAAAGCTCTTAGGCTTCATTGTATCCGGTAGAGGAATTGAAGCAAACCCAGCCAAGATCTGAGCTTTGTCACAATTGGATGTCCCAAAGGACCTCAAACAAATACAAAAATTAACCGGATGCGTGGCGGCTTTAAGCCGCTTCATCTCCCGCTTGGGAGAAAAGGCACTACCCCTCTATCGCCTCCTTCGGCGCACCGAACACTTCGAGTGGAAGGAGGCCGCCATGGCCGGACTTGATGAAATAAAAGCCTTATTGGCAACAAACCCAGTCCTGGCCGCGCCGAACACCGGCGAACCAATGTTATTGTACATTGCAGCAACACATCAAGTTGTCAGCGCAGTGCTCGTTGTCGAGCGGGAAACGGATGGACACAAATTCCCCCTTCAAAGGCCAATCTACTACGTATCTACTGTCCTCACTCCATGCAAATCACGGTACCCGCATTATCAAAAGATTGCATACGCGGTATTCATGGCATCCCGGAAGCTACGACACTACTTTCAAGAGTGTTCCATAACAGTAGCCTCGGAAGTACCACTCAATGATATTATCAACAACCGCGACGCAACGGGCCGGATTGAAAAATGGGCCATCGAGCTTCTCCCATTCGATATAACCTATAAGCCACGGCGAGCTATTAAATCGCAAGTTTTGGCCGACTTCGTCGCAGAATGGACGGAGGCCGAGCTCCCTAAAGAGTACGTCACATATTCAAACTGGATTATGCATTTCGACGACTCCAAAATGTTGGCTGGACTGGGGGCTGGCGTCGTCCTGACGTCCCCCACAGGAGACACAGTCCAATATGTGCTCCAGATCATGTACATGGATTCCAATAATGCAGCCGAATATGAGGCCCTCCTACATGGTCTCCGGATAGCAGTATCCATGGGTATCCAGTGCCTAGAGGTACACGGGGATTCAAACCTCGCGATATCCCAAATAAATGGAGACTTCGATGCCAAGGACCCAAAAAATGGCAGCTTACCGCAACGCCGTCCTAAAAATGTCAACTCGGTTCGAAGGGCTGGAGTTTCACCATATAGCCCGAGAAAACAATCAAGCAGCGGACGTCCTGGCACGCATCGGAGCAAAACGCGATGCAGTCCCCCCAACATATTTTTGGAAAGATTGTTCAAGCCATCCGTAGCATGGGAGGGGGAACCCGTAAATAACAGCCCGGACCCAGCCGCACCACTCGACGCCGAACAATCTGACGCAATTGGAGGCTCTGCCAATGAAATTACACCTTTAGCCCACGTAATAATGGCGGTCATTGCCCCGTGGACAGAACCATTCCTAGCCTACCTTACTAGGCAGGAACTCCCGGAGGACCAAAACGAGGCCCGCTGCATAGTGCGGCGATCTAAAGCCTATAGAGTCCATGAGGGAGAGCTTTATAAGAAAAGCACTATCGGAGTCCTTCAAAGGTGCATCTCCGAAGAGGAAGGGCGGAACCTTATGGCTGAAATTCATGCCGGACTCGGTGGTCACCACGCCACTGCTCGGTCCCTTGTTAGCAAGGCTTTCCGTACATGCTTTTATTGGCCGACGGCCCGGGCAGACTCTCAGGACCTAGTCCAACGATGCGCTGGTTGCCAACTTTTTGCCAACCAAAGCCATATGCCACCCACCGCACTCCAAACTATACCCATCACCTGGCCTTTTGCGGTCTGGGGGCTTGACATGGTCGGACCCCTTAAAGGTGGGACCGATAGGAAAAAATACTTACTGGTCATGGTGGATAAATTCACCAAATGGATAGAAGCCAAGCCTGTTAAAACGGCCGAATCCGGACCTGTGATAGACTTCATATCCGGGGTTGTACACCGTTATGGCGTCCCCCACAGCATCATAACCGATAACGGTACAAACTTTACCACCGACGAGGTAAAACTCTGGTGCAAAAACATAGGCATCAAGCTCGATTATGCTTCCGTCTATCACCCACAAACCAACGGCCAGGTCGAACGTGCAAATGGTCTTATCATGAGTGGCATTAAACCCAGACTGGTGTGGTCCCTCAAGGAATCTAACACGCACTGGGTAGAGGAGCTCGACTCCGTGCTATGGGGGCTGCGGACCACGCCAAATCGCACCACCGGATACACACCATTTTTTATGGTGTACGGCGCAGAGGCAGTTCTGCCCTGCGACATAATTCATGACTCACCTAGAGTGCGCATGTACGAAGAAAGAGAAGCCGAGCTCGATCGGCAGGACAGCTTGGACGCCCTGGAGGAGGACCGTGACGTGGAAAAAGCCCGTTCCGCATTTTATCAACAGCAGGCCCGAAGATATCAAAGCAGAGAAGTACGGGCCAAAAATTACAATGTTGGCGAACTAGTTCTACGCCTGCCGGATAAGAAAAACGACAAACTCAAGCCCAAGTGGGAAGGTCCATTCATAATCGACCAAGTCCTGACTGGCGGGGCGTACCGCCTGCGAGATGCGTCGGATAACCGACTCGAGCCGAACCCGTGGAACGCCACCCGTCTCCGAAGATTCTATGCCTAGCGCCGGACTCTGTGTTTGTCTCCTTCCTATGTCCATTTTTTGCATTTTTCTGTCTTACACTTCTCTCCTTCCCCTCTTTTCTTTTATAGTCCTTAAAGGCTCATCTAGTGACGCGCCACTCGCGCTCATTAAACCTGGGGGCTTCTTTAATAGAAGCTTATTTATACGGGCTTCACGCCCAACACATGCGTCAAACTTCCGCATCTACCTTTTTCTTCACCATTATATGCATCAATATGACTTAAGTTTTGGCCAAGCTGGGTTGCCTGGCTCCTGTGCTTACCCCTACATTCCCGATTGTTCGGCTAGGCGGTAAAGGGAGCACCTCTGCGATTCTTACTACCGGGTCAGCCGGATGTGTACCTCAGACTGGGTGAAGCCGAAAGCTAGCATTCTTAAGGGAATATTCGGCCGGTGAGATAAAAGATGATCTTTTTACTCATTTTATGTGCCCCCAGATGCTTTTTTCTGCGTCTTTTTACGCAGTCCAGACATGCACTTTAGGGCATGCCTCCCAGCGAAAGGAACCCCTAACGGAACTATTCTCTCTGGAAGATGTTTCTTACTAACCATGTAATATAACATAACTAGTTGGGCACTTGTCTGATAAAGCACTAATGACCCCTACGCCTGGTCTCCATGCATACCACGGTTCTTATATAACCGCTATGGTATTCGGACACACTCCAGACCATCAGGTCCCGAGGTTGAAGCGAAAAGGTCGGCAACGACAAACGATCTACAATCCGGCTAGAAGGCATTACACATGTCAATTCAAAATTACATAGTCATTCTGACTGATTGTATTCCTCTTCTATACTATCTAACAGGCTGTCTAATTTATAGTCCTGCTGGGAATACTTCGCGGCTAACTCTACTTGGCCGTATACTAAGCTTACAGGGATCTCCTTCCCGTCAGGCCCCACTGGTCCGACCTCAGCCATGTGGTTTGGGTCAGACTTCGTAAAACGGGTCTTCACCATGGCCCAGGCCTCCCTAGCGCCTTGTCGGCAGGCTGATATCTTCCACAACCGGAAGCGCTGCCGAGCTCCCTTCAGCTTCTCCGCAAGCTCTCCAAGGACCTTGGGCATGGAGTGGGCAGGCCATAAGGCTTGGGCAACGCCTCGCATCGCCAGCCGAATTCGCTCGTGCAGTTGCATGAGTTCGGGAAGAAGGTCACCCGTAGAACCGGGCATCTCCTCTGCAGGGCGACCTGTGAGCATACCTACAGACATTACTCTGTTAGTCGACTTCCTCGCCGAACTCTTTTTTCAAAGTTCGTTCAAGCACTTACTAAATATGCCGCGTCGAAGCCGCTGATTCTCCTTCGTGGAGTCCGACAGCTGGCCACGAACATCTTTAAGTTCGACTTCCAGCCTGGTGTTGGCATCCTGAAGATCATTCTTCTCTCGCCTCACCTTTGTCAACGTACTCTCACCGGCCTTTAGCCGGCGTAAGAGTTGTTGCTTTTCCGGATCGAGTCCGGCGCCATCTGCAACATGATTTGTCAGATTTGCACCCACACCGCACAATACTAATCTTTCGAAGTGTATCTTACCTGAGGGGGTCTCTTTGGGCTCCCCTGCTGCGGCTAGTGCGGCCTCTAGTTGGGCCTTGCACTTTTCCAGCTCCTGGGACAGTACAGTATTCTTCTCTGTAAGAACCTGCATATTAAATGATCCTTAAATCAGTTGCTCTAACTGTTTCAAGTCTCGGGGGCTACTGGTATATATATATATTTGACCAAAATTTTCTTACTCGTATGTCTTTTACATACTGCTCCGTGGCTCTGGCTAAACCATTTCGAGCGGCACGGAGGTACGCATCTCCCGAATTAAAGGCATCTAAAGCCTCTTGGGAGAAACAAGCGTTGCGTAGAACTGTCCAGCGACGCCTGTGGTTCATGGCACTCTCCACTTCAGAATTTGTGGCAGACAGCCTGTCCACATCCTCTGTCGGAGGAGCGTCCGGTGCGCGCCTTGTGCTCGCCTTCGCTTCCTGGCTAGGCATTGGAGCCTGGCTGGTGGAGGCGCGATTGGCAACCTCTCCGGATGTATTCCGGCGAGGTCTCTTCATTCTGAACATAGCACGAACGTTAATATGCCCTAACAGAATAACACCGGGGAAACAGAGGGTGCGCTATACCTTTGCGCCGGCATCTCAGTCCGAACTACATTCCTTTTTGCCCCACGGGGCCCTACGGCCCCTTGTTGGCTAGCCGCCGCAGGTTCGGCCTCCTGCCTCGGAAACCTCCCCTGCAAAACACGGTTGTCGTCAGAAACACCGGAATACGTGAGAGTGGAATCTCTCTCAAGGGAATGAGACTCCGGTTTCTGTCACCTGGGAGGCCGGGATTAACCGTGGGTAATCAGCCGTGATGGCTACCAAGGTATTGTCCTTGCTTAGCTGATGGAACACCCCGTCGATAAGCTCCACCAATATGTCTGGATCCTCTTCGGAGTCCGGATCGAGGGACCGTTCTGGGTCCTCGGGCTGTGGAGGGCGGCTGTTTATATCCTTTACCACCTGTCGCAGTTCCTGCATTGAAGTCGTTAGACTACATATCTAACTGTGGGAGTATAAAACAAACGGGCAAGCGTAGTTGTTCACTTACCCAACTTGGAGGATTGTACATAGTAAATCCAGCCTGCGGGTTGACACGGAGGAACTCCTCCTTTTCTCCCTTGTACAAAGAGGATAAGATATTTACTAGGGCGGCAGCTGAGGCCGGCCCCTTACGACCGTAACATGTGGCGTCATCCTCCCCGTTGAAATCCCACATGGGGTGGCCTCTATATTGAAGCGGCTGCACCCCCCGCATAATGCATGCGGCCATGACTCCAATCATGGTTAGTCCAGAATGAGCCAACAGTCTTATCCGGCCCATCAGGTAAAGGACGTCTCTGTCGCTTTCTCTCTGAGAGCTCCGCGGACGCCAGCTCAAGCGTTTCTTCAATGGAGCACTGTTGAACTCAGGGAGACCGACCCGGATAGGGTCCGGTAGCGGGACGTCATCTATATAAAACCATTCCGAAGGCCAGTCCTCGGACGCCTTCTTTGGGGTTCCGGATAGGTATCCGGTCCCGGCGATGCGCCATACTTCGGCTCCGCCCACTTGGTATATAGACCCCTTTTGAGAACGGGGCACCAGGCAGAATAACCTCTTCCACAGCGTGAAATGAGCCTCAACGCCTAAAAATAGCTCGCAAAGGGCAACGAAACCCGCAATATGCAATACGGAGGCGGGCATGAGATTGTGCAGCTGGAGGCCGTAGAACTCCAGAAGCCCGCGGAGAAATGGATGAATTGGAAATCCCAGTCCCCTTATTAGATAGGGGACGAGGCACACCCGCTCTCCTTTAGAAGGATTGGGGGTGCTCTCCGCTTGTTTTCCGCCATTGTAGGTGGCGAGACCGGCTCGGACCGGGACCATGTATGACTAAGGGAGAAATCCCTTGGCCTGAAGTGACGCTAACTCGCTATGCGGGATGGTGCAACTCTCCAGTCCCCGGGTTTGGGACCGGAGGGGCGAGGGGAGGAGCTGCGACGACTGGTCATGTTGGAATGGACCTTTGCTGGAAGTGCTCTGATGATAACTCGCGGAAAGGAGAGGATGTGGTTTGGACCTAAATCCCCATCCCGTTAAATAGGCGGCTCGTTTATACGGCTAGGGTTGTGGATGTAAAAACACCCTGGCTTTTCGCATTCGTTTGAACACGTGGAAGACGGCCATTATTGGGCGTGGAAGCCGAGGAGCACTACATTACAAAAATCGGACATTATTCCTACAGGTACACAAGATTTGGAGAAGAACCCGCCTTGCAATGCCGAACAATCTGCGCGCCGGACTCATCGTCATTGAAGCCTGGTTCGGGGGCTACTGAGGGAGTCCTGGATTAGGGGGTGTTCGGGTAGCCGGACTATACCTTCAGCCGGACTCCTGGACTATGAAGATACAAGATTGAAGACTTCGTCCCGTGTCCGGATGGGACTTTCCTTAGCGTGGAAGGCAAGCTTGGCGATGCGGATATTCAAGATCTCCTACCATTGTAACCGACTCTGTGTAACCCTAACCCTATCCGGTGTCTATATAAACCGAAGGGTTGTAGTCCGTAGGCAATCAACTCCATATACAACAATCATACCATAGGCTAGCTTCTAGGGTTTAGCCTCCTTGATCTCGTGGTAGATCTACTCTTGTACTACTCATATCATCAATATTAATCAAGCAGGACATAGGGTTTTACCTCCATCAAGAGGGGCCGAACCTGGGTAAAACATCGTGTTCCCTGCCTCCTATTACCATCCGGCCTAGACGCACAGTTCGGGACCCACTACCCGAGATCCGCCGGTTTTGACACCGACAGTGACCGACACGTGGCATCCACCGTAACGGAACGCCGTTATGCTATCGGGTCGGGTTTTGGATCCGATAACCCGTTAACAGCCCCGACCAATGGGGATTTTCCACGTGTAAAATCATCATTGGCTGGAGGAAACACGTGTTGGCTCACCGTTGGGACAGATGTCATCCGCTCATTGGACCGAAGGCGCCTATGATACGGTGACACATGGCACGGCCCAACAGAGGCCCATTCCTATGAAAAGGCCGGCCTATTTGACTTGGTCAAAAGGTGGCGGCCCGGCCCACGGAAAGCCTGTTAACGGCTTGTCCGCATGTAGCCAATTTACAGCCCGCTAACCCAGGGCCCGTTACGCCCTATCCGAATTAGGCCCAATAGCGTCATCTGGGCCGTCCAATATGATTCAGCCTGTTTTAACTTCCGGCCCATGTATGGCCCATGACTTCTTTTGGCCCATATGAGGACCTTTGTAACTCTTGGCCCATTAACGGCCCGTGGTGAAACTGGCCCGTAATGAACAGTGTATCACTTTATACCCATTAACGGCCCGTTATTCCATTGGGCCGTTTCCAGCCCAAGTTATCTTTCGGCCTTCTCAGGGCCCATTGATTCTTGGGCTCATTTGCAGCATTCGGTTACATATGGCTCGTTACTGTCATTTTCTGCTTGTGGGCCAAATTCAGCCTGTCATTACAGTCGGCCCGTTTGCGGACCGTTAATACGTTGGGCCATTTTCATGTCAAAAAAAACCCGTTGGGCTGTTTTAATAGAGTTATCAAATACGGCCTATTAACAACCCATTATGGTCCACGAATAGTACGGCCCATGATTGGCGAAATGATGATACGCCCCATAGAAGGCCTATGGATCCTGCGGCCCGTATGAGGCCCATGCATAGTACGGCCCGTAGAAGGCCCATGGATCGTACGGCCCATAGAAGGCCCATGGACCCTACGGCCCATAGAAGGCCCATGGACCCTAAGGCCCGTATAGAAGGCCGATGGATCCTACGGCCGAACGAAGGCCCATGGATCATATGGCCTGCAGGAGGCCCATGGTTACAACAGTCTGTGTGTTGCCATGATTATTTTGGCCTAGTTACCAAAAATAGGCTATTGTGGCCACTAGAAAAAAACCGAAAAAGAACTGCAGTGACTACAAGCAAACAACTAAACAAGACAATAAGGAAATAAATAAGCAAGCAATTAACACTAGCCTATTACCGCTATTACACATATTACATCCACTGGGCATCAAAGTTCGCTGCCAGTGCAAATATAGTGAACAAAGCAGCACATTACATACACTGGCTGTCAAAATTAGCCACCAGTGCAAATAAACGCGGCAGCAAAACAAGAGCATAACTGAAACAACTTCATAAGAGCTCAATAAATGTTATCCTGGGTATCCACCATGCTGGCAATAAGCTTAGCAAGCTGATTAGCTTTGTCCTGTTTGGCGCTAAAATCCTCCAACGCTTGCTGTTGCACCAGAAAGTATGCATCTGAATGCTCCAGGGACTTCCGCAGTCCTGCCGCTTCTTGTCGCAGCACAACTGATCGATATCTTTCAGCTTGTAGTTGAGACTCAAGAAACCAAACTGATTCAGAAAGTGAGTTTGAATAGCTTGTGCAAGCGGTAGTGGCCAGTAACTCGAACACTAAACCAAGACAGGACTTTGGGGTTGTCTCGCTGTCTTCAAGATAGTCTTCCTTAGCTGTTTTATCAGCTTTGTTGGAGACCAACAAGGATGTGTCACTATCCTGAACCTTATCTGCATTACTTCCTTTACCATTGCTTAATAAGGCACTCTTCCCCAATATTCTGTCAGCATTCTAAAAGAAGAAACAAGCAGACACATAACAAGTTTAGCATGTACTAGTATATGAAACTCATTTTGGTGAACCAGTTCATTAGTAAGGTGGACATGATTAAACTACCAAGTCTTCTATTGCCAAGTACTAGTACATAATAAAAGCATCAAACAAACATATATCTATGTCCTATGGTCACTGCATTGTCTTGCCAAATCAAAATAGAGACACGGTTCAAATCGTATCAGTTCAAGACAAAGCAGCAGTGAAAGAATACAAAGCGTGGGAAACTACACGGCACAACAAGATTTCAGATGGGTACCATGGGTCTACATGTACAACAACACTATTGGCTCTGTTGTGATGCTAGTAATGTGATGATATGAAAGTCAACTTTATACACAATTGAAATTGAAATCAACGGAGTTATTGATAAGAGCAAACCTGTTAAAGAAACATGCGTGAACATACCTGCTGTGCCATTGGAGTTTTGATTGGATCCTTCAATTTAAAAATAAGTTTGTATGAGTAAATATAGTGATACAAGAGCAAAGCAATCATAGTTAAAAAAGGCGCGCCTAAGCGAGCGCCTAGGCTCTAGGCGTTGGCAAAACGCATTGCGCATAACTACGCATAATCTGTGCATAACTACGCATAAGCATGCGCTTTGGTCAGTAAAGCGCAAGGCGGTGGCAAAACGCACAATTAACGCCTAGCGCTTTTTGAACTATGATAGCAATGGGATCTTAAATTAGAACAGTTGTTCTTCAGGTTTAGGCACTTGTTCTACATGAACAAAGTACAGTAAGACGCAAGAATATAATACTTAAAAATAGAAAATGAGATCATAGACCTTACCACATTCTTGGTTCGAGACCATTACAGAACAAGGCGTTCCCAGTCATCGTCCAGTAAATGTGTCTCAGCCTCTCAGGAGAACATAAGGGAATTTGATGAGTTTCTTTGCCGGTGAAGTACATTTTCTTCAGGTAATTCCGATGCTGCCACCAAGCATTCTTGAAGATAGCAGAGGTATTAGCACAGGTTACCTCATCCTGAGTTTCCAAATCGGTCCTTCTCTATAGAGAAAAATGGGAAAATTTGTTGTATTATAATCATCATGGAGGTAGGATGTATGGGACGAAGCAAAGTAATTGCCATGAATAACATTACTTACACATAACTCCTGGACAAACACCTGCAACTAGTATTTTCCTTCATATTCAGTATAATATTTCCAAGATGGGAATATACGCACATACGATTTAACAACATCAAATGCGATAGATGCTAAACTACGACTAGCTGGTTGTGCTTCCTCCATAGGAATAGGCATACTAACTGGTGGAGTTGGGGTTCGCCGTGATAGTACTGGCCCTTTGGGCACTGGAGCTGCCTTACTAACTACTCTTGTTTGGGAGCTCTATGGTGGAGATGGTGTTGTGTCAACAGGAACTGGGTTACTATCGGCTGGGGTTGGGGTTAGATTGGGTGAAGCTAGTTCTCTGTCCATCGCAGTATGGGTACAATCTGCGAGAGTTTGGGTTATGTGTGGTAGGGCTGGTTCTTGTGCATGTACAACCAGGGTGCTATCTCCACCAAGAGGTAGCACTGTTTTATTTGAAGACCGTGTTTTTAGTCCGCATCACCCGCTCCAATTCAAATGGCTGATAAACAGGAAACATAGTTGAATGTACAGACATTGTATGAGAGACAAATGCAATAGATAGTGTGGAAAAAAGAGGGCATGAAATAGTTGATATGTATATTGTTTAACTAAAACGGATAGCATGACATAATTTCACATATATGATGTCTATCTAAACTGGATAGCATAGCATAACATAATTCAAAGATATGATGAATAACTAAACAGGATCGCATGACATAATTCACCTACATGTTATCTAAGTAATCAGGATCGCATCATTTAATTCACATATGTGATTTATATGCTAAACAGAGGGCATTCGATATGATGTCTGAACTAAGAACATGGTGTTGAATATTGTGTATATGATGTCTAAACTATGCAATGCAAGACATCATATGCATGATATGAGCAGTATAACCGTGCCAAGTTAGAGCATACACCTCAGTGGGGGAATATGAGTGGTCATCTGTCTCTAAATCCATCTCTGAGGAGCTATCGGGACCCAACAAGAGATCTGCTTCGACAGGTAGCACTGTCTGCCCTGAAGGCCTTGTTTTCACTCCAGATTTTTCCATCTCCCACCCAAATGGTGGATTCACAGGAAGAGTAGTTTAATGTACAAACATTTTCGACAAATGGAAATGTAATGAAGAAAAGGATGGGCAAGATATCATTCAAATATATGATGCCTGGTTAAATAGGATGGCATTGCACATTTCACATATATTATGGCTGCTTAAAAGACATGAGACTGCATAATTCCCATATATGATATAGAAACTAAACATGTGGCATTACAGAACATGTCTAAACTAAGCAGATGACATATATGATGTCAAAAGTAGGCACTGCAAGGCAACATATGCATGATATGACTAACATCATCATGCCAAGGTAGAGCAAACACCTTGGGGGGTAAATAGGAGTGGTCAGCGGTGTCTGAATCCGCCTTAGAACAGATATCTTCCTCTGGATTACAATCTGGAGAGGGGTGGGGAGGGTTTGCCATTGAACCCACCATGGAGCGATGTCTGCATGACATTGTATTGCCGCGCAAAACTCTTCTCTTTTTCTCTACATGTTCAGCATGACTGTGTACAATATCTGACATGCATACAAAAAAATATGGTGAGATTATGTAAGGAGAGCATGCAGAAATTTAGAGTGATGGTAACAACCAGTGGATCGACGTTTTTCCGTTGAACCAAAATAGCCCTAATGGATCGACGTGAATGTATAGTAATAAGTGATGCAACAAGTGTACAACCTCTTTGCCATAGCCGTGTCGACCTCAGCATCATTGGGTTGGTCGCTGAAGCAGTTGAGGCAGAGGTGGCTGTCGGAGGTGTGGAGGAAGATCTGAGGAATCTGTAGATGGCGTCCAGGGCACTGCTCTGTTGTGATGGATCGTTCTGTCGTTGGAGCAGCTACGATGAGCCGTAAGACGTCAAGGCTGAAGCAGCACAAGACAGACATCGTCAATCTCAAGTGGGATTCTAATAGCATCTCCAATAGATGATGTAAAATGGATGTAAAATTAACATCACCAAAAACCACCTGACTACAACAGATGAGGTAAAAACTATTGACTCTGAACTTAACTGTCGAAACTGAAATTTACTATGGAATCTGAATGCTACTTTCAAAACTGAACGCAATGGTAGCAAAGATGTACTTGACATGTAGTTTAGGGAGGGCCTGCAGTTCATCTTCAACCAGCACCTCCCTGAGCCACCAGCCACCATCGGCCGAACCGCCGGCCCCAGCGCCGCCTCGCCGCCCCGAAACAACTCGCCACCGCCGCCCCGGCCAGCCCTCTAGGCCCCTCACCCCACCCTGAACCCTAAGATAGATAGTGGGGTACCTCTCCGGTGAGCCCCCGTCCCCGCTGCGGGTGGTTCTTCCTTAACTCCGGCGAGCCCCCCAACCCCTGAAAATCGACTGACCCAAAAGTCGATTCAGTCGACTGAAGTGTGGCTTAATCGGAGCAAAGCAGCAGCACGAGCGAGGGGGAGAGCAGCAGCAGCAGCTGGGCGAGCGAGCGATCGAGCGAGAGCAGGAGCAGCAGTAGTAGATCCGGCTGGTATGGCCGCCGCCGCCGAAGGGGCCTCGCACTGTGGGAGAGCCGCCATGGAGATGTCGCCCGCGGCGCCGTGTTCAAGGTAGCCACTCCACGGGGGTGCGGGATGGAGCACCGTCGGCGCCGGGAGGTCGAGTTAAGCAGAAGGTGCGATGTGATGAGTGTACAACCTCTTTGGTGGCACCGAGTAGGCCTCGGCTTCGTCCGAGGAGTCGGTGAGGATGTTGCGGTTCCGGTGAAGCAGGTTAGGGCGGCGCTGTGGGGATGGAGCAGCCACGATAGACGAGGCGATCGTCAGAGCAGCTCCTTGGAGGTGGAGGACGGGGCGGCTAAACCGGCGAGATGGTGAGATGGACGACGGATCCTCATCCGGGGAGGTAGACGAGGGACGTCGAGCTGTTGCGGTGGACGACGTCGTCGGGGAAGAGGCTCCGGCTGGGCAGCGGTGACGTGGCGGACGGAGGAGGGTGGGGTTTCGTGGCTGGAGCGGAGAGGTTATGGCAGCCTAGGATTTCGAATGGCGAAAAGGGGGCGATGGGAGGGGGTGAAGCATGACTTAGGGACGCGCTTGTCCAAAATGTAGGGTGTGTTACAAAAGTACCCCCCACCGATTTGAACTAGCGGCCCTTTTGGCTCAGGGTTAGAAGGGGGATATCGCGTGTCGGGATTTGGCAGCCGGAGGGAGTTTTCGCTCGTGTTGTAATTTCGGGATAGCAAGGCGCAGGTTGTGAAGGCGCCAGTTTTGGGAGCACGATATCTGAATTTTCGGGATATAACAAGACGCGGGTTGAATTTTAGGGACAAGCCTAACGTGTAGTAATATTGTACTTGTACGTATCAAATCAATTCGCACTTCCCTCAACCAAAAAGAAAACGAAAAAAATAAAACTATTCACACCACACAAAGAGAGAGTCTTGCCCCGTTTTACTAATACAAATGCTATTCAAAGCTACTCCCTCCTTCCATCTATATAGGTCCTAATGCGTTTTTTGATGCTAACTTTGACCAAATATTAGAGCAATGATATATGACATGCAACTTACACAAAGCACACTGTTAATTCCGTCTGTGAAAGGTTCTTTCAATGATATAAATTTCACATTGTGCATGTCATGTACTATTAATCTTGTCAATAGTCAAAGGCGGTCTTAAAATCTCATTACGCCCTATATAGATGGAAGGAGGGAGTATGAATCCATGTTATGTCCGATTAATTTTTTTCGCTTGCTGTATAATGCATGTAACCTACTCATACCAATATTTTAGTGCATTCCAAATGTCTATACTACCGCTGCCATTCGAACTAAATTTGAATTTGTTTCTCTATTTCAATAAGAATCTACAATCATGATTGTTGCCAACTTCAACCATCATAGTTTCCTTGCTACCCGCCAGATATAAATCGGACAACCTATAATGCAGGATGGAGGCACACCATCATCAAAAACTCCGTTTTTATAAGAGTAGAGATAAAATATATTAAATGTAGTATAACATGTTTATAACCACACCATGTGTATCACCGTTATATATATTCACACATGCGTCGGTTTGAAACACTACGATAAATTCTTCAAATATCTGAATTCGCTTTTTATAATGAAGTATATATGATCTCTATTCGTCTTTTACACCCACACAACCCTCTTATCTTTGTAGCTAGCGCTAACTTTCTCTTGTGCATGCACACGCCCGCATCCCTCTCACCCTCCCTCAGCATTCTCTAGCTCCATCGTGCAAATTCGTCTTTTCACTTTAAGTTGTTCACCCACGGTGTGTGTAGGCCCCCCAGCTCCTTCTTTACGGCACACATTGAACGATATGCCTCTCTAGCCAGGTGTGCCTAGCACAAACACAAGCTTCCCCTCTTCTCTTGTCACCGTCCATGCCTCACTCCCACCACTCTTTTCATCGTTCTCGTACTCGCACACTCCTCCCCCCGATATAGTATGCCTCTCGTACCACCTCCTACATGCATCCCTCTGTCTATCCTTCTCCTCATGCCTCATTTGCTTCTAACACACACATGGATGTATGCCGATCGATCTCCCAACATATACCTAGATCGACTTTAACTACCCCCCCATCGATCGACGTACCTCACAAGTTATGTCTCTCCTTTCTCTAACAAAGGGCGATTGATCTTCGTATGTAGTTACGTCTGCTTACCACAACCACATCGTCCCCCCTCATCATTCGTGCATGCCTCCTGACCCGTCTCTCACACGCACGTGCACAGACAACAAGCAGCCATCTCCTCTCTTATTGATATTCCGGGCGTGCCCTCCGTTTGTCTAGCAAGCCTATCCCACCATTTGTTAGAAGCAACTCCACTACCACCCCCTCCAACACTCTAGCTCTATCTCTCTCCCAACCTTATTCCTCTCCTGCACATATGCATGGATGCTGATCGATCTCCCTTAATACATGAGGCAGATCAATCTCCTTAATACATGAGGTAGGCCTCTCTCCTCCTCCACACATATACCAGCCATTGTACCTCTATAGTTAATTGGGCCTCCCTCTTCCCCCACCACACACCGATAGTCGAGCGCTGCAGGTAGGTATCCATGCCACAGAGACAAACTGCACATGTCCCGTCTCACGTTCCAGTAGGCCAGCCACTCTATATCTTTGATGTGGGCACACACAAATTCGATGGCACTCTTTATCGATCGCGCGCGCGCGCACACACACACATCATCATCCCTCTCTTCGATTCTATGGACACCTCAAGCCGATGATACCTCCACTCTCTTCTCGTGGATCACCCCCTCTATATATATGTTATATCCAGGACTCTATTTCACACACATTGCATATGTT
>NC_041386.1:510024438-510048982 GCF_002162155.2 Triticum dicoccoides | reverse complement strand
CTCTCTAGGTTTATATGTCTCTCACACAACCCCACGTAGGTGGTGTACGTATACAAGAAGAGAATAGGTGCACCGTGCACGTACTCATGCTTCGTGCCCAGCCACACCCGTGTAGGTACACGGTGGAGCTCATTTCTTTACGAAATGGCAGCCCACGTGCTAATTTGAACGCCTGTAGCGGTTGTTTACCTAGGGAGGTCATGTACCACGCGTGCACGAAACAAAGTTCGACTTGACGCGTTGCCGCGTTATTTTTAAATAAAGTTATAGCGCTCAATGGCACATACACAGAATATAAAATGATTTTTATGGAGAAAAAGGTAGTCCGCTCACTATATACAATGGAGCCTGCCTGCCTGGTTTGTCGCTCTTCAGAGTATCTCACACAAGGCTACGGTGGCCTCTCTCTCTCTCACCGTTGGTCACTGATCCGGCCGCATCCCGTCCGCCGGGGGAAAGGGAGTGCGGTGGCCTCTCTCTCTCTCACCGTTGGTCACTTATCCGGCCGCATCCCATCCGCCAGGGGAAAGGGGGGAAGTGCATCGTTTCTCCGTTCGACGGCGCCGAGGCGGCACATCCCGATCTGCGGTACACGCCGTTCTCCTTGACCAAGCTCCGGCGCGGCAGGGCCTACGCCACCTGCTCGCAGATTTCGCCCGCCGTCACTCACCTAGTTACATCCCGACGACCTCCAGGTATCTCCTCCGGCCTTGCTCCACTGCCCGTCTTCCCACGTCGCTGCATGTGGATCTTCCATAGTTCTTTGCCCAAAACATAGCTCGTCCGGCGTACTTTCCATATTGCATTCTCGTCCTCACACCATTTTAGACAAACACAACCATGTTGTTATCTTCCCTTAGGACAAGGAATATGCTTCTTTTTTGTCGTCGCATGTGTCATCAACTGTTATTGGCCAGTAATTGTTTCCTTTCTACCTCTTTTTTTGCAAACAGGGCTATCCATTTCACCTCATTGCTATTGCGACCTTTTGGTGAGCTACACAAATCACTTTTTTTAAGAGTGTTTTGTGCAGTTGTACTAAAATGTCACACGGACAACGTCTCTACATTTCAGTGCGACTGCACAAAGGGAGATTGGTTTTGCTCTATCCTCCTCATCCAACTCCGAGCCTAATCTTCTCCAACTAGTTAGTCTTAAGAGAGACTGCAAAGGTGATCGGCTTCTATTTGTGTGTTTATTGTTTCATCAGCAGTCCTCTATTATCGTAATCACACTTAATATCTTTGGAACAGGGACGCTCATCTCTATTTTAGTGGAACTACACAAAATGATCGGAATGTTGCATGCTCCAGACAGCTACTTTTTTACCCAACATGCCTTGTTGATTTAGATAGAGCTGGGGGGACGTTGCTGCCAATGAAAGCATGGATCAATTTTAATTTAACACCTTGTCACAACTCTGTCTTCAGTTGTGATGTAATTATTAGCTCTGATATGCTAATAATTGACATGCATTAGCAAGGAAGTTAGTTTTTTATTGTTTCCGAAAGAGCATCGATGGCAAGACACGCGAAACAAAAGCTAAAAGCTCACACCATTGTACAATTTCATGTCGCTGGAAAATTATTTGTATAGTACGTCAATTATGTAAACAAATGATGGAAGCTTGATAGCATTGCCAGAAGCCTCTTCATCATCCGGGTCCATGTGCCATGCACAAAATTATACTCCTTCATTCCTAAATATTTGTCTTTTTACAAATTTCAAATGAGCATATTTTAGAGTGTAGATTCACTCATTTTGCTTCGTATGTGTACTCCCTCTGTTCCTAAATATTCTATTCGTCTTTCTAGAGATTGCAACAAGTGACTACATACGGAGCAAAATGAGTGAATCTACACTCTAAAATATGTCTATATACATCCGCATGTGCCAGTCCATTTGAAATCTCTAAAAAGGCAAATATTTGAGTTGTCACTCGTTGAAATCTCTAGAAAGACAAATACTCCGGAGTATATTTAAGAACCGAGGGGGTAGTGCACAACCGCATGGGAGACTCAGCCCGGTCGTTTCGCCGCATTAATAGTGAGTAATGAGCAGTCAAATCATAAGCCCCACCTTTCCCATTGTAAGTTGCTCTGAAGAAGCAACAGTCAATACGCTCTTCTTTGAATCCGCTCATACTACTCCATCCGTCACTATTTATACAGCGCGCTTCAGAAAAAAGAAAAAAACTATGGGACCAAGGCGACTAGCAATCGGCCTGAAAAATAGCACTGGTAGTTATAGCACGGCATCTATTACTAGAGGGAACCCCGGGTACACACATGCATGCACTTACTCCACTCCGTAATAGTACAGTACATGGAGAGAAAATTGTGGACTTGATTGCGGTTACCATGCCATAATTAATTGAGCATTAAACCAAACGCGTCTAAAGTATCTCTGGTTGTGGAAATGCATTGAGAGAAATGCATCATAATGAAGCGCGCCCTGTAAACTGTGACGGAGGGAGGAGTAGTATGAAGGTGCAAAACCAAGTACGCGTATGGCCAGTCGGTCAACGCACCTCCTCTTGGCATATCACTGACATGTGGGACAGGAGTGTGAGCAAACCGATCTCAATTGACGGCAAAGAGCCAACCTGCCATTCCTTGAGAGAGACGAGGAGCGAGAACACACAGACGGGCTCGCACGAAGGCCAAGATATATTCGAGCATGGTTGGTTGATCAATATCATTCATTACATGTTGGGCTACCGTTTTCCGCCCTTCTCCGGAATAAACGTGTACTTTATCAGAGATAAAAAAAATAAGAGTACAGATGCTCCACCATGCGGTTCTAGTAGTAGTACTACTCGTACTATTGCGCTTGGCTCTTCGCCTCTTCGTGAAGTTGAACAATGATGGTACTCCGCATGTCGGGTACTACAGTGTATGCCCCTGAAAATCTGACACCGAATGGACTGATGCATGTGCACCGAGGGTAGGTTGCATTAGTCAAAAGGCATAAGTGAGCTTCACCTTGTCCTGCAAGCTTCTCCTCGTTCTGCGAGTTGACGGGACACACCAAAAAGTAGTGCTAGTCCATACTCCCTCCTTTTCGGTTAATATGGCTTAATCTTTTTTGCGGGTAAATGAGAGAGCTTTATTCATATATAAGCATTCTTAGGACGATCAGTCAAGACACTGGTCACTAGGAAGCGAGGTACCCAGCAAAAAAAGTAGGAAGCGAGGTGTTTCATCAAGCCAGCTCTTGGCCACATTCAAAGTGCAGCAAGCACGGTTCGCACGAAGATGCGCCGCAAGGTTTGCTGACCTTTTTACATGCTGAATAACAAAAAAAGAGGAAATATTACCGAGCGCTACTATTTGTAACAGGATATGAGCCAGAATTAAGCGAGAATTGTGGCGAGTGTTCCATGCAATCAACTTCCGTTATCACATGCGAGAACCCTCGAAGAGAACCAAATGTGTTGAAAATTGCTTTATCACATTTTAAAATTATAATAAGAGTGCAGATGCTCCTCCATCCGGTTCCTAGTACTAGTACTAGTATAGTACATACCTTTATAGACTATAGTAGTAGTACTAGTAAACTTTGCGCTTGGTTGTTCGCCTATTTGGGAAGTCGAACAATAACAGCACTAGTAGTATAGTGTATGCTTCTGGCAATCTGACACCGAATTAACTGTTGCAGGTCCACCGCCTGAGCGAGGGAGAGCTTACATTAGTCAAAAGTTTCTCCTTGTCCTGCGAGCCACCGCGCGCAAGCTTCTCCCGTCCTGCAACCTTCTCCTCGTTCAGCAAGTTGACGGGACACAGCAAAGTAATGCTAGTCCATACTGCCTCCTCTCCGGTTAATATGGCTTAATTTCAAACGAGATAAATACATTGTCTGTCACTATATATTTGTAAAATACGGTCAGTGGACTTCATAATACGCTCATTGCGCTTAATATATATATTTTCCGGTGTTTATACGGTCACAAGCTCACCCTGACTGAGTATGTGTGTGCATGCACGTGTAGGTTGAGCACTTGAGCGTGACCGTGTGTGTTCCGTCGTGTGCTCGGACATGCATGCATTAGGGCGTCGCACGCGTTTTTGCGTCCATGTGTACGTGTGACTGTTGCATATACGTAGGGGGAGTACGTGTAGGGGCCACTAAGGAGCAGTCAAATCACACAGTAAGTTAGTCGGAAGAAGCAACCATCATTTCACTCTTGAATGACACGTACGCAACATAAAGTGGTTGATATGGAGAGAAAAAGAAAACCACTATATATACACTAGCAGGAGCCTAAGCTACACGCCTGCTTGCTTAGGTTGCTCTCTTCACAAGCATAGAACGACGGGCCTGATCCCGCAACTGGGGGAAGGGAACAATGTTCTGCGTAGACGCGGTCGACATCGGCGAGGGAGAAAACCCACAGTCGGTGCGTCCCAATCGGGGGTCACCGCGGTATGGGCCGATCTGCGTCCCAACCGCCCTTCTAGAATAGCCCGACGTCCCAGGTAGTCCATCTTCCTTTTGGAGCCGGCTTGGTCCACTGTTGTAGCTCCATCTCCATGTCGATCTTTCTCTACTTCTACCAGCTTCTACTTGTGATGAGTTTATGTCCCATGAACTAGTGCCAGTACTATTATTCTACTCACACTTCTTCAATATCTTTGCCACAGGGATGCTCAGGTCAATTTTAGTGGAACTGCACAAAAGCATCGTATGATCTGAGGGTGCCAGCCGTCTTTCCTTCGACAGGTTCTACCTGGCTAGAAAATTAAATCATGCTTAGGGCTTAGGGTTTAAGTCATAGTGACCCCATCAATAGTTTTTCTTTCCTACACGCTCTCACAACTTTTTTCTTTAGTTCTGAAGTAAATATTGGCTATGGTCTGTAAATCATTGAGATGCATCAGCATGCGTGTTAGTTTTCCTTTGTATTTGATGGAATGTTGTAACGGGGCAACCTTGGAATAGGAATGAAAATGGAGTGGAAAGTTTTCGTTTTTCCGGAGAAAAAATGGAAACGGAGAGAAACCAACGTTTCATTTCGTTGGATCGCGTCATCGAGCAAAACCAACGTTTAAATCACGTCTGTCATGTTCGTGTCTCACCCTCCTCCACGGCTCGACCCCACACGGTCGCTCGGCATGCCACTCACCGCAAACCGAGTATACGATAACTTTCCCGCCTGCTTGTCGATGGATCGCGCCATTGAGTACTAGCACTATTGGAAGAGATTGACAAGTTGGGGGAGGACAGCTAGCTGTAGCACGGACTCCCAAGAACTTTTTACATGCATGTTGTAGCCGGCTATTGTGACATTTGAACGAGGAGCAGCCGCGTGCACCCGGAAGCGACGCGGGCGACGCTCTCTCAGCTGGCGCACTGCTTCAATGCCGGTGCCAGTGAGAGGTCGCGTCCGCTTTGGCCGTGCATTAATGCAGCACTGACCGTTTCGGGCGGGAAGCACGCGCGGGTGATGAAGAGGGTTCTGGTTGGTCAGGACCGGCCGTGGCAGCGGTCCGTACGTGCGCAAACAAGAGATGTTGTACGTTAATATTGTTGCTTATATAATTAACAACGTAAATTATGTGCTAGTTGGACAAATATGATTGGAGATGGAGATGGAAATGGAATTTTACGTAAACACGGATATGCATGTCTATGTCTATGTGTGTGTGCGCGACGACTCTCGCGACCTAGAAGCGGGGGCGTGTTTTTGATCGAGTTTTCTTTCTTGGTACGTTAGAAAATCATTTTGTCTAATTCACATCTAGATGTTATTTAAGGATATCACATCTAAGCTCCCATAAGTATATAATGTAGCAACAAGAAACAAAAAAACTAGGGAAAAAATAGACCACAAACAGAGTGGACATCAACTTAGATGTGACATAACTATGTCACATATAGATGTGTCCTAGACAGACCCTTAAAAAATTGTCTGCCAGTTTTCGTTTCTTTTTTCGGGAACACGCGTATTCTATTTAAAACCACTGCTATGGAGAGATTTTTTTACTCCATCATAGACTCTTGTTTGATAGAGTTTCTCACATCTCGCTCTCTCACCCTCTCCATATCAAAACAAGATGACAGTGTCCACTCTATGTCTCTCCTCACCGGTGGTCACAGATCCGGCCGAATCCCATCCGCCGCGGGAGGTGAGGAGGTGCAGTGTTAACGTTGTCGCCGTCGGCGATGGAGGAAGCCGATGTGCACCGTCCTCTCGGAGCCAGCGCTGGCACGGACGAAGATCCTCCGTGCCCTTGTTCACTGTCGTCGTGTTGGCAAATCCCGCCTGCCCGCCTAAATGACATCTCGCCCACCTGAGGTATAACTTCTTGTACTGGCCCAGCTCCCCAGGTCGCTGCATGCGGGTTTTCTTCTATGCGACTACTCCCCAGCTCCCCATGCATAGTAGCTAGGGTTCGTCGGCTGGTCCAACATCACCTACTAGTACTATTATAGAGGAACTGCCACTCGAAAAGTTGTCCTAATTTATGCCTCGGTGGAGGCATACATGTTGTTTCGACAAAAAGTACATGGTGGTTGTGCGGTCAATGTCCATATGGTGGTAGTACTATCACTGGTTTAGTTCCCATCAAGATAATTATGATGCCTCTGTTCGTTGGTGTACTTTTCATTAATTCTTATTGACAATTGAGATGTCTTTGCTAACCCTTTTTTATATTTTTGGAAAAAGCGATGCGTGTCTCCATACCCGGGCATGTCTTCCTCAATTTTAGTGGAACTTCACAAAATTGGATGGCCATTGTTGTTCCGCCTCACTGTCCTCTTCCACGTGGTTCTTCCTTCCTCGAGCTTGATTACTGAGAAGAAACAGACCACAGTGAGGATTTGTCAAACTTCATAGGTGCCTCACCCAAACTTGATGCCAAATGGATGATGCATCACCACGATGACCTATCGATGCTCATGGTTGCGCCTCATGGTTGCATCGGCTGGTGAAGCTGATCGATTTTCAATGAAAAACAAGTTATCTTCAATCAGTGCTCTTTGCTTGTTACGCACAAAGATGATATCCTTCGTCAGTTCACCTTGGTTGCGTTGGAGACGCAGTCCTCTTTCACGTTGGTGCAATTTTATCACACAATTGGCTATTGACCAAATGTTTCCTCGAAGAAGTATCGACGTTGGTACTAAGAGCATAAGTTTTGTATTGATTTCTAAGCCTTCTCACAACTTTGTCTCCACCTCCCCTGTAATTTTATTTGTCCAGCTATTAACTTTGATTTTAAAAAATGGTGTGGACTAAAAACCCGGATGGACGTAGTAGCCCTCCATTTTTATTTACTATGCATATTAGATTTGACTGAAGTCAAACTTTGTAATACTCTCAAACCTTTCCGATAATTGAAATTAAAATTCTTTATTTGTACACACTCTCACACGTTTCCGATAATTTGGCGCATGTGTGGTTGTTCACTTAAGGGAGGGTAGTGTACCACACGTGAAGGACAGGAAGTGCGACCAAGACGCGTGGGTGTGGATCGTTAGTTCATCGGAAGTAGTACTAGTTTTCTTCATTGTACATTAAATAAAGAGTTTTGTTTCATACTTACACAATTTAAAACGATTGTTATGGAGAGAATAAGAAAACCACTCCACTATATATTAGTCGTATACACAAGGGTACTATATGGATGCAGCTTCATTGACTTAGTGCACCTGCCTTTGGATTTATGACAGGTGGGCCCAAAATGTGGCTGGCTCACCTGTCATACAACCAAAAGTAGGTGCAGTGAAGGCATCAGAGCTCAGTCCGTACTACAGTAGTATATATATAAGCGGGAGCCTCAACGCTTGTTCGCTAGGGTTTGCACTCTCCACACGCTCGCCGCACTACATATATGTTACACGCTGGAGACTCAGCGTTCATTTGCTAGGGTTTGCTATATTCACAGTCTCTCACCCTATCTTCACCAGATCTAAACAAGAATGTGTTGGCCTCTTGTCTCTCTCTCCCCCCTCACAGTTGGTGAAGGAGGCGTCCATATCCCGTCGCACCGGGAAGGGGAGGAGGTGCAACGTTCACTCTATCGCCTTCGGTGAGGGAGGCAATCCACTGCCGGCTGCGATGTTCTCTTTCACCCAGCGCCTGTGCGGGAGGGCCACCGACCCCTTCTTCCTCGCTGCCGTACATAGTGTGGGCAGATCCGGCCTCCCGCTGCACGCCTTGCCACATCCCGACGACCCTAAGGTATAAGTTTCTTTGAAACTGTCATTGCTCTAGCTGCATGTGGATCTTTTTCGATCTGTAGTCGAATCTAGGTCTTGGTTCAAAGAGGAAAGAAGGGTGCGGTGGGCTGGAGCAAGAATCTAGGACGTGGTTCAATGAGGAAAGGAGGGGCGGAAAGTAGTATAGACTGGCTATCCAGCCGCTTTGTAGGTCGAAAAGGGAAAAGGGGGGTAACCCAATACACACATCTGTAAGAAACCGATCTCTTTGTTGAAAAGGGAAAGAAACTGGGGGGTCGGGTAGTTTGTGCAGGACTATATTTGCTGCCCTCACATAGGAAGAAGGTTCAAAGAGAACAAATATGGGACCAGCGCATATATGCTGCTTGGCTACATACTCTGCATCACCCATTTATACGTGTGGACGCACATGGTGCTGGCATGTCCCATACAGCTATTTTGCTGTTGTTAATCTAAGAATGTCGCTGAAAAATTGAAGCAATGCCACTGTTAAAAGTAAATTACATTTTTTAACGAATGTTGTTTCAAGAGAATGTCTCTGTTAATATGAATCAATGCAACCGTTTTAGAAATGCTACTGTCCTACTTTGTTTTCTATCCAAGATAAGTTAGATGCTTCTTTCTGTCACCGTTTGTTTCATCCTCCTTTATCGGCAAGTAATTGTTTCATTTTTTGCCTCTGTTAAAACAGGGGTATCGATTCAACTTGTTGCTATTGCGACATTTTGCTTCGCTACTCGAAACACTTATGTTTTAAGAGTGTTTTGTGCAGTTCAACTTGAATGTCACACTGGTGACTTTGCTTAATTTTGGTGGAACTGCACAAAAGGAGATCGAGATTTGTTTCCAGTCTTCGTGGCGAGTTGTTTCAAATCTTGGTCTCAACCACATGATGTGCAGTGTCCTTTGAGATTTTGTGCTACTTGTTTTGGTACTATTTTAAATAAATGTTAAATTGAAGCTATTGTATTGCTGTATTTTCCCATTAAGTAGTGAACAAAAATGGGACCAACCCAGACATGATGCTTGTTGCTTTGTTACACCAAATTCAGCATCACCCCCTTTATAAGCCAGTAATTGAGGCCACTCTCAGAATTAACTACTGAATCTTATTTCAAAACTGCAACATTTGTTAGGGATTGGCGGGATTACCATTTTTGTGTCCACATGTTTGATCCTCCTTTATTAGTCAGTAATTGATTCCTTTTTTGCCTCTGTTTAAACAGGGATATCTATTCAACTTGTTGGTATTGCGACATTTTTCTTCGCTACGCGAAACACTTTGTTTGATTTCAGTGCAACTGCACAAAACGAGATTGGATTTCCTATTCGTGTTGGCAGATTCGTATTTTATCTTGTCCGTCTCATGAAAGGTCAGAACAGGCTTTCATCCACATGATTGTGCAGTGTGCTTTGAGATGTTGTGATACTTGTATTGGTACTGTTTTAAATAAATGTTGAATTGAAGCTACTGTATTGCTGTCTTTTCCCATGAAGTAGTGAACAAAAATGGGACCAACCCAGACATGATGCTTGTTGCTTTGTTACAACAAACTCTGCATCACCCCTCTATAAGTAGATGGAAGCACATACTGTTGTTGCGCCCACTCTCCCCTGGAACTGTTTATGCTTTTCATTAATCTAATGCCGCTGGTAAAATTAAGCAATGCCACTCTCAGAATTAATTAACTACTGAATCTTAGTTCAAAACTGCAACACTTGTTAGGAATGGTACTATCCTGCTTTGTAGTTCTTTCTACATGTTTAACCAAGGTATTGTTAAGATAATGTCTCTATTAAAATGAATCAATTGCATTGTTTTAAGAATGGTACTTTTCTGCTTTGTCGTTCTTTATACATGTTGAAACAAGGCATTGTTAAGATAATGTCTCAGTCAATATGAATGAATCACACTGATGGAGAATTGCTACTTTCCTGCTTTGTTTCCCATTAAGATAAAGTAGATCAGTAGATGCTTTTCTTCTGGGAGTACAAGTCATCAACCGTTATTTCTCAGTAATTGTTTCCCTTATACCTATTGTTGCTTACAGGGATATCAAAATTAAAGCTTGGTTTTATTCTGACTTTGATTTTAGTTGAACTGCACAAAAGGAGCCAATGTGTAAGGCAAACTGCTGCATTACTGGGTCCAGTTGGTCGTTCCACTTTGCAGAAAGAAGCAGTCACTATTTGCGCTACATTATAGAAGGAATGACCGAGAAGCTTTACAGAGTATTATTAGACACCGGTGACATGACTAGTCTACAGAGACCATTGGCAATTTAACAACACGTGGAGTGCCCTGGGCAAAAAGTGCCCAAACAAGTACAAGAAGCTACGACAGGACTCCACGATCATAGGCATTACATATTTTGAATGGGAAAATCTTGTCAAAGTTTAATTATTGATGTTAGTAAGAATACGTTAGTTTAATATATTGGCATTGGAAAACCTTGTCAAAATTTGCTCATTGATGTTAGCCAGAAGACATGCATTTGATATTTTTGAGTGGGATGCCCTTGCTGTGAGCAGCGTCGAGTGTTTTTCCTATTCCTGTGTTCAATTTAGAAGTAAATAGTAACTCTGCTGAGATATTCTTGTCTTAAGAGTTTGTTCTGAATATTGTCTATGTAATGCCAGGCCTTGTGTTTGATTGCAAAGTTGAGATTGGAATGTTGTGGCATGTGGCATCACGAGCTGTTCATCATGCCTCCTGAGAATAATGCTTCATATTGTTTTGCATGTCAATCTAATGCCAGTGATTTGCTTGTTAAGAAGATCATCCTCTTCTGTTGTTTCCGTGCTTAAGAAGTTCATCGTCTAATGTTTCATTCATAGCCTATACGACAAGTCGGGTAGGTTAGACGTGAAACCATATGATCTTCCGACCAACTCATGATGTTAGGCCAAGATTGGATCGTCGTTTTCCAACCAAAACCGCTTGTAAAACTGACGCTTGTAAATTAAAGCATATGGTCTCGGGCGAAGGCGCTTGGTTGGTCGATTTCGACTTGTAAAATATCGGAAGTACTTCACACACGATAAAAATGTTGAACGACACTCGGACGATTGCTAATCCAGCCGTTAGCTATTGTTTCAGCCTTGCCCATGGATGGCATGATACGCACGTCATGCATGTATCGTCTGGTAATGTCGTACATATAGCAGTGCTCGTAAAATATACACCGGTCTCTCAAATTACACGCGTAACCCGCCGGTTTTACTTACACACCTCGGGCCCTCGGTTTCATTACGCCTGTATTTTACGCGTTGTTTCCGATGACGAGTAAATTACACTTGTATGTTAATACAGGTTTGAAATAAACCAGAGATCCCAAGCGCGGCCTTACCATTTCATGCCATCTCAGTTTCTCGAAGGTGCTCATAGGTGTCCGATGATCCTGGCTTCCTGAATGAGCAGCGAGCGCTGTATCAGACCATCCGTAGGGCCCGCGAGGCCCTCTCCATTGTCCTTCGATTTGTTGTGCTCGCCGTGGCGCCAAGCATTGTTAACATCGTCAACGAACATGAGGATTCAGGAGATGACTTTATTTTGACTGGATGACACTAGGGGCCCACTAGGGCCATAGCCGTACGTACGCAAGTGCCTCCTTATTATGTACAACTATATTTCTTTTGCTTTCTCCTGATTTCCTGACATCACGGTCCCACACCATTGTCAACCTATGTAGTCAATATAAACGAGAGAATTGCACAAGGTGCGGCCGACAGCTGGGACCAAGCAGCTCGAGCAGTATTTGTGTTTTTGAGGCGTGAGCACTGCAGAGTTTTTCTTGGCGATGATTTTGTTGTTGTTCAGAGGAGAGCATGGTATTAACTGGGCGGGTTGTGGCCCGTCTAGCCCAGGCCAGATATCCAGCCCAGATACTAAATTTTTCAAGATGAAAATGGCTAGCCCGGCTATACGTCTTTTTGAGGAATACCCAGGCAAGGTCAACTTGTTATTCTCCGCCCCGCTGGGCTGCAAATCTTTCCTAGGACAGATGCATTAGGCTTAATAGGAAAATGGGCTTTAAAAATAATAAATGGGATGTAATTATAAAAACTGGGCAGTAACTATAAAAAATGCACTAAACACGAAATTAGTTTATAAAATATTATTTATGGATTTTGAAAATCTTAAATTTTCATTATTGCGCGCGCAATGTTTCGTTGGATTTTTACGTAATACAAATTTATATTTAATCTGACTAGAAATTTCGGGATAAAAATATTTTAGATCCCATCAAAATGTGGGAAATGTTATTGAATTCTGTCTTCAACGGTTGGTTGAAATTATTTATCGTTGTCCCAGCTAGAAAATGGGTTGTACTTTTAACAAACTATAAATGGGTTGTTGTAAATTCCATTAGAGTTCAAAAATGGGTTGTACATTCTTACAAAACGCAAATGGGCTATAAGTTCTCTGCCACACACTTGTGGGCCTACTAAGTGATGTGTACCCTAAAAAAATAAGTTGACGCGTATGCAAGGCTTTGTCAACTTATTATAGTCAACACACGGTTCTAGCAGTAGTGGCCGTTGGATGTCTATCCAACGGATGTCGTGCTTCTTCTTCAATCTCGGATATTCTTAGCTTCGGCCGCCCAAGAAATGATTCCTCTCCCTGACATCTGGGGCGCACCATTTCAGAGGCTGACCTATGGGCCTACTAAGTTGGAGCGTACCAAGGGCTTTGTCAACTTAGTCAATATAAACGATTCTAGCTTCAATGACCGTACGATGTCCATCCAATGGCCGTAGTGCTTCTTCAACCTCTGGTCTTCTTGGTCCAGCCGCCCAAAGCAGCACCGGTCGTGTCGCCTGCTCCTGCCTCCCGTGGCGGGTTGTGCTGCCGCGGAGGCCTCACCGCCCCCATAATACTCCCACCGCTGGTCTGGCCATCCCTCCACTCACCCACACCCCCTGTTATTCTGCGGCGACGGCAGCCTCACACCGTAGCCGAACTAGTGAACGCTCGTACTCCTCTCCGCGTGGGCATCCACTGCCGCGTCTTGCCCGGCTCTGCGTCGTCCCCTTCCTAGTCCTCGCCGTCGTCCACGGCCGTGGTGCTCTCGGCGCGGCGTGGTCAATGTGCTTAACGACCGACTTCCATCGGAAGAGTACTGTACGTGGAGAGGCCGACAGTTGGGTCCACGGCAGCCGCAAGGAAGTGCCTCCTTATTACGTGGAAAATAATTATTCCTCCACCTGACAGCGGGGACCCACCGGACGGGCCACCAGTATTTTACGAAAAAAATCGTTTCCCGCTGACTGCTGGGACCCATCGGACGGGCCACCGTATTTCGCGAAAAAAATGTCCCCCCCTCCCCGCTGTCAGCTCGGACCCACCGGAAGTGCCTCCTTATTACGCGCAAAAAAATGAATACTCCCCCGGTTAGCTGGGACCCACCTTGGTGGGAGGCTGACTTGTGGGCCCACTAAGTTGACGGGGACGAAGGGCTTTGTCAACTTAGTCAATATGAACGATTCTAGCTCCAGTGACTGTATGATGTCCATCCAACGGCCGTAGTGCTTCTTCAACCTCTAGTCTTCTTGCTCCAGCCGCCCAAAGCAGTGCTGGTCGTGCCGCATGCTCCTGCCTCCCGTGACCGGCTGCGCTACCGCAGAGGCCTCACCGCCCCCTACTATTCCCACCGCTGGCCAGGCCCTGCGGCGACGGCAGCCTCACACCGCAGCCGAACCAGTGAGCCCTCGTACTCCTCTCCGCGCGGGCTTCCACTGGCGCGTCTTCCCTGGCTCCGTGTCATCCCCTTCCTAGGCCTCGTCGCCATCCACCGCCATGGTGCTCTCCATGTGGCGTGGTCAACGTGGTCAAGGAACGACTTCCATCGGAAGAGTACTGTACGTGGAGAGGCTGACGGCTGGGTCCATGGCCACAGCCCAGTTTTTTTGTGATTTGCCAAGTAAGTCGCTTTGTCAGGCATGTTGGGCTGCAAATCTTTCAAGACGAGGAGAGCTTTCATTCGGCTGGCCGAGAAAATGGCCCATCAGTAATGAGAAATGGGTTGTACATTTTTAAAACACATCAAACCGACAATTAGTTTCAAATATCTTTTTTTTTCATTTCAAGATTTTAAATTACATTAATTTTTATGTGTGGAGAATTTGTTGGATTTTATATTGATGTACATTTATTTTTAAAATCAGTTTGAATGTGAGTCAAAATTTCGGGATTAAAAACAGTTTGGACCGCACCGAAATATGCAAAAATTCGTATAATTTTTTAACCGTGGCCACAATATGGGATGTAATGCTAACAAAAAGAATATGGGCAGAAAACCTTAAGAATTAGCAAATGGGCTGTAAATTATTAGAAATAATGGCAGATGGGTTATATGCTGTTTTCCACAGATTTGAGGCTTTCCTAAAAAAAGGTTGACGCACAAGCACTGACTGTTGGATGTCCATCCAACGGCCATCGTGCTTCTTCAATCTCTGCTCTTCCTGCTCCAGCCGCTCAAACAAGTGCCGGCAGGACTGCCTGCTCCCTCCTCCTCGTGGCCGGCTGTGCTGCCACGCAGGCCTCACCACCCCACCGTACTCCCATCGCTGTCCTAGCCATCCCTCTACTCACCCACACCTGTTGTTATTCTCTGGCGACGGCAGACGAACCAGTAAACCCTCGTACAGTCGTACTCCCCTCCGTGTGGGAATCAACTGCTGAGTCTTCCTTGCCTCCGTGTCGTCCCCTTCCTAGGCCTCGCCGTCGTCCACCGCCGTGGTGCTCTCGGCGCGGCGTGGTCAATGTGGTCACCGACCGACTTATACCGGAAGAGTATTGTGCGTGGAGATGCTGACAGCTGGGTCCATGGCCGCAGCAAGGAAGTGCCTCCTTATTACGCGCAAAATAATTATTCCTCCACCTGACAGCGGGGACCCACCGGACGGGCCACCGTATTTTGCGAAAAAAACGTTTCCCCCTGACTGCTAGGACCCACCAGCTACACCTTCGCACGCAAGGAAGTGCGTCCGGGCAAAAAGACAAAACGATTCGCCCCCTGACTGCTGGGACCCACCAGCTACATCTTCGCACGCAAGGAAGTGCCTGACAGTCAGGACCCACCTGGTAGAAGCTTACGTAGCATTGTCATTCTGGTCGCGAACATGTACGTACATATATACTGGTGGATGTAGAGGCGCGCACGTATCGTAGTAGAGGCGCGCACGTAGCATGTACACGTACGTACAACGGCCAGGGTGCAAGAAAGAAAATACGGCCACGTATGTGTACATACGGGCGGGGTCTCGAACGCCTACTCGCGCATACATACGGCGAGGGCTCGTTGACATGGCTGGGTCGGAACGGAGAAACAGCGTCATCGTCGTGTTCATGGGGAGGCAACGGAATGCGTCGTGTTCATTGGGAGGCAACGGAACGCGTGGGAGCCAACCGGCTGGGTCGGAATGGAATGCGTGGTCGTGTTCATCGGGAGGGCTTGGACGGAACAGGCGATGGAAACGAGGCCTGGCATACCGCAGAACGGAGGAAACGGCCTTGTGTTTGACCAGCCACGTTCGAAACAGGATCCTGTTCATCGGGAGGGGTCTGGCATACCGCAAAACAGACGAAACGGACCTCCTATGGTCGAAACGGGGGTCCTGTTGATCGGGAGGGGTGTGACGTACCGCAAAACAGAGGAAACATGCCTCCTACGGTCAAAACGGGGGTCCTGTTGACCGGGAGGGGTGTGGCATACCGCAAAACGGACGAAACGGACCTCCAACGGTCGAAACAGGGGTCCTGTTCATCGGGAGGGGTATGGCGTACCGCAAAACGGGTGTAACACCCTCGATGCGGCTATATCTCCCACATGTCAAAGCACGACTTAGAGGCATAACCGCATTGAAAGCAATGTCGCAAGTGAGGTAATCTTCACACAACCCATGTAATACATAAGGGAAAGAGATACATAGTTGGCTTACACTCGCCACTTCACACAATTACATGAATAAAGCATTACAACATCCAGCTACAATCAAGGTCCGACTACGGAACCAAAATAAAATAAGAACCCCAAAAGCGACAAGGTCCCTGATCGACCCCAACTGGGCTCCACTACTGATCAACTAGAACGAAACAACACAAAGGACAAGATCTTCATCGAGCTCCTCCTGAGCTTGGTTGCGTCATCTGCACGGACTCATCGGCACCTGCAAGCTGGTTGTTGAAGTAATCTGTGAGCCACGGGGACTCAGCAATCTCGCACCCTCGCGATCAAGACTATTTAAGCTTATGGGTAAGGCAAGGTAATATGTGGAGCTGCAGCAAGCGACTAGCATATATGGTGGCTAACATACGCAAATGAGAGCGAGAAGAGAAGGCAAAGCACGGTCGATAAAAGTATGATCAAGAAGTGATCCTAGAACAACCTACATCAAGCATAACTCCAACACCGTGTTCACTTCCCGGACTCCGTCGGAAAGAGACCATCACGGTTACACACGCAGTTGATGCATTTTAATTAAGGTCAACTTCAGGTTTTCTACAACCGGACGTTAACAAATTCCCATCTGCCCATAACCGCGGGCACGGCTTTCGAAAGTTCAAATCCCTACAGGGGAGTCCCAACTTAGCCCATGACAAGCTCTCATGGTCAACGAAGGATATACCTTCTCTCGAGACATTCCGATTAGACTCGGTATCCCGGTTCTACAAGACAACTTCGACAAGTTAAAACAAATCCAGCAACACCGCCCGAATGTGCCGATAAATCTTGATAGGAGCTGCACATATCTCGTTCTCAGGGCACACTCAGATGAGACATCCTACGAGTAAAACCAAACCTCAAGTTGCCCCGAGGTGGCCCCGCAGTCTGCTCGGTCGGACCAACACTCAGAGGAGCACTGGCCCGGGGGGGTTAAAATAAAGATGACCCTTGAGTCTGCAGAACCCAAGGGAAGGTGGTAGGTTGTTAGTGCAAATGGTAAAACCAAGGTTGGGCATTGTTGGAGGAGTTTTATTCAAGGCGATTTGTCAAGGGGTTCCCATTATTACCCAACCGCGTAAGGAACGCAAAATCCGGGAACATAACACCGATATGACGGAAACTAGGGCGGCAAGAGTGGAACAAAACACTAGGCAAAAGGCTGAGCCTTCCACCCTTTACCAAGTATATAGATGCATTAATTAAATAAGAGATATTGTGATATCCCAACAAGTAAGCAATGTTCCAACAAGGAACGATCTCCGTGTTCCAACAAGGAACAAGCTTCAATCTTCACCTGCAACTAACAACGCTATAAGAGGGGCTGAGCAAAGTGGTAACATAGCCAAACAACGGTTTGCTAGCACAAGGTGGGTTAGAGGCTTGGTTAAACAATATGGGAGGCATGATAAGAAAGTGGTAGGCATCGTAGCATAGGCATAGCAAAAGAGCGAGCAACTAGCAAGCAAAGATAGAAGTGATTTCGAGGGTATGGTCATCTTGCCTGAAATCCCGCAAGGAAGAAGAACGAGTCCATGAAGAAGACAAACGGACGTAGTCGAACGAATCCTCACAACACGACGTTATCGGAACCAACCTGAAGAAGCAACACCGGAAAGAAGCAAACAACATAGTAAACAACCACGACATGAACAAGGCATGATGCACAATCAAGTATGATGCATGTCTGGTTTAATGAAGCATGGCATGGCAAAGTGCACAAACAATCCTACAAACTAAGTGGAGCTCAATATGCAACTCCGTTGCATATTGACGAAACACCATGTTCAAGTTATTTAGTTCGATCTCGTTTATGTACCCAACAATATTAAATGTTGTTAGCATGGCAAGAGGTGAAGCATAATGAAACTATCTATCAAGGCAAGTTTAAATGAGGCCGGAAGCAACGAACAACAATTCCGGTAAAGCCCCATATGCATATATTAGGTTTGGAACTGTTCTGCCCTAAACACAATTTTAGGGTTGTTAAACATGCAAAGAGATGCCACCATGTTAAACTAGGAAAAATTCTACCCCATTTACATATAAAGTTTATCAAATTCTGAGTTATGGTTATTTAGTTATGAATAAAAGCATTTTAACATGGCATAGGAGCAAATTTAACCAAACAGCATTTTAAACATTTTAAACAAGGGTGAAAGTTGGATATTATGAAACTAGACAAACTTCTAAGCAAGTTTCATATATAACTTATTTAGATCTGATGCACGATTGAGAAGTTATTAAATGCATGAAGTTTCGGGGCTATTCTGCAAAACTGGCACTCTCTGGGAAAATAGCTAAATCCGCTGGACAGGAAAAAATAGAAACGGGCCGAAACAAGTTGGCCCAACAGGAGGAAAAAAAATAGAGGAGGGGCGCTGCGGTGTGGCCTCACCCATGGGCCTTGGCCCGTCGGTGCTGGGCTGGACAAGGTAGGCGGCTGGGCCTCAGCGCAGGCGCGGTGCGGGCAGGCCGCGGAGGAAGCTGGGCCCTCCTGGCGCTGGCTGGGCCTGTGGTCAACGAACGAATTGGAGGTGGCCCAAGCACGAGCTGGTGCTGGACTTGGCGAAGGCGCGGTCAACGCGAGGCACGGGCAAACGGGCGCCTTCCTCTCGTTCCTAAAGCAGGGAACGAACCGGAACTCGATGCGGATGGCGGTGGCGAAGAACTCGCCGGATCCAGCTGATTCGGCCGAGGCAGCGGCAGGGGAGGCCGGAAACAAGCAGGACGACGGTGGGGCACCCAGATCCGGTGGCCATGGGGGACCCTGAACATGGCGGGAGAGAGAGAGAGGTTAGAGGGAGGAGGAGAGGGAGACGGTCAGGGAAGGCGCAGGGCGGCGGGGTACTGGCCTGGCCGGCTTGTCCGACGACGGCGCTCACCGGCGACGAGGTAAGGAGGAGGAGGCTCGGCCGGCGCGGGGATGCTCCAGATCGAGCGGGAGGATCTTGGGAGGCTCTCCCGATCCAGAACGAGCGGGACATCTCAGGAGCGGCGTACAGGCGACGGTGGAGAGATCCGGGCCTGGGCGGGCCCCGGATGGGCTTCACGGGCCACGACGGCTGGTGGTGGAGGAGGAGGTGCCAAGTGGCGGCGGGGGAGAGGGTGGCTGCGGAAAACTAGGTGGAGGCGGCGGCTGATGATTAGGAGCGCGGAATTTTAGGAGGAGGGGTAGGTAGCTGCCCAAAATGGAAGGGGAGGTGGTTTATATAGGGCAGGTTCTAGGGTTAGGGGGTTTAGGGGGGTTTTCGGAGCCTCTGATCGCGATCCAATGGCTCCGGACACGAGGAGGGGTAGGTTAAAGCATGTGGGTTGTGCAGGAGGCCTCGGACAGAGAGGAGAGAAGAGAGTTAGAGGCCCGGCGACTGTTTCCGGAGACTGAAAACGTCCGACGTTTGACCGACTATAATGTCGCTATAGTTATCCGTTGGGGCGTCAAGCGGACTTCGAATGCGATGAAACTTGGCAGGCGGTCTACTGACAACAAAACAACAGCGCATGCCAACTTTCAACCCATTCCGAGAACATCTTCCTGCCACTTATAAAAATAATATTTTGGACGTGCCACGGGTGCGTGCAAGTGTGTCTGGGCTGAGAACGGACAACGGACGGAACTGGGGGAACCCGGACGGATGCAAGTTTTAAAACATGATGATGCAATGCACATGATGACATGATGAAATGCAACACGCAATCAAAAGACATGGCAACAACGGTGAATCACTGGAAGACACCTGGCGCGACGGTCTCGGGGCGTTACAACACTCCACCACTATGAGAGGATCTCGTCCCGAGATCTAGAATGACACCGGAGGGAAAACGGAAGAGAAAGAGAAGAGGTAAAACTAAGTTGCTCCTTTAACCAATGGGTGAAACCAAAGAACCTTGCAAAGGTTAAGCCATTTCGAGAAAAGAATACAACGGAGATGAACGAAGTTGAACACACTTCGTTAGAAAAGAGGAACAATGAAGACCAACTTCGGGCAGCACTCTGATTGAAAAGAAAAGGAATTGAATAAGAACTTGATTAGATGAGAAGATACTTGATGAAATCACAACACACTGCCTCCGTAACTATTGAATGAATGGAACAAGGTGTAAGAAAGATCTCGGACAACACTCCGGTTTAAATGGATAAACCAAGAAAAGAACACGATCCTGACAAAACAAGAAGATGGGTTGAAGAGAGCAACATCACAATGCCTCCGGAACAAAAGAATAGAAGATAGATAATTGCCATAGGAGAATTGAGAAGAAAATGCCAACTTCTGCCACAAAAGAGCTTGAAATGGCATCTTTAGGAGAAGGGTCGAACGGAGTTGTTGGAACACCGACAACGGAAGGACAAACTTGAAGTGGGCTTATAGAAGGCATCTCAACATTATGAGGTGACAACTTTCCACTCACGGAAAATATTTGATTGGGTTTATATGACAAGGAGACGAGAAACTATTCACCGGAAGGACAAATGAAGAACTTGGGTTAATTATAAGCACCATAGATAGCAACAATCCTTAGAGACAGCTTTAGGTGAAATATAACCCAAGATAACTCCAACAAAGGGATTGATGGATTTAAAATATCTCATTCTTGACAACATGTGAATCATGAAAACATGAACTATAATTATCAAGAATGACATAATACCACCTCCAATAATATGGAAGAAAGGATTGCACTCAGGATAGCAAGATGAAGAAAGCTTGAGCTCCTTTGAAAATAATCTCAATGAACACTTGGAGAAGGAATTATTTCTTTGATGAACCATCATGTATAGCCTCCATGAAGAAACTCTGGTAACAAAAGAATGATCAAACGAAAGGAAGGAGAAGTTGAAAACACAAGGTGAAACCTTGTAATGATTTAAATGGATCTCCGTGGTGAAATAATTGAAAAAGGTTGGACCTCTAGGAAAAATAGAAGAAGAAATAATTGAAATCGGGAATTTGATGAGCCTCTGGAATAGGGAATTGAGTTCACTCGATGAAACAAGAATAAGAATTACATTATGCTTCCTTCACCAATTAAATTGATGACAATCAACGGATTTGGCACACTACTTATTTTCGTAGAAAGGATTGAGAGAGAGATAGCGCCAACTTGGGAAGGTCTTCTATGAACCACCGGTAGGATTGACAACGAATAAATTGATAAGGAAGAAAAAACTGGAAGAACCACCGTAAGAAATGAAAATGAACGGAGTAAAGATAAAGCAACACCGGGAAGAATTAGCAAATGAACGAAGAAGCTTGACGGGATTTAGTTACATGAGAATGAAGAGATCAAGAACTGATTAGAGGATAATTGATCGATGCACCGGTAAGATTAGGAGAACAATAACTAAAAGCTGGGAATGAATAATTATGAGATGATGGGTTCCGGAGAATCAAATTGAAAATACTCTGAATTACTCCTGATGGGTGAAAAGAATTTTGACAATCGAAAACAATTATGAGAGGATGGCCTTGAACTAGAACCACGAATCTTGAAGAGAATGGAGCAAGATCTAATAGTGAATCTTCTTCGGTCTTCAAAATCCAAGAATGACGGCGAGAAAACACCACCAAGAATTTTTGAGGCACTCCGGAGTTAAAATTGGAAATGTTGAACCGACGATGAAAGAATTTGAAAGTTCTTGGAGAAAGACATCTGAATGATGAAAATTCATTCTTACGTCAAACTTTAGAAAAGAATTTGAGAATAACTCCGGAAAAATTAGAAGAGTCTGGTAAGATCCTGGGAAAAGACCTATGGTTTAGGGCCCACTGAAAAGAAAGACCGTAAAATGATTTAAAAGAGAGAATGCACCGGTAAGATTTAAATGGCTAGAATGAGATAACAACCTCGAAATAGGTTGAACTGATCTTGAAAGACAAGACGAGCCTTCTAAGATATCTTCAGCACTCCCGAACAAATGAATAGCGAGAAGTGAATTATTATGAGGTGCACCGGTATGAGAAGGTATTTGAAACGAGGAAAAAGGATGTGATCAACACCAAAAGCTTGAATAGAATCCACCGGAGAAGAAAAAGAATGAAGAATGACGAACTAGAACCTCCGTTAGTATCTTCTTGAGAATCACCGGATAAAACATTGACGGAAAAGAATGGAGAGACTTCCATCAATAAAATGGATACTTGAATAAGAAATCTGGGTCCTTGAAGAAACAAGGGTGGGAGGGTGGGAAAAACAAAGGCAACTTGGGATGGATGAAAACAACCAACATTGAGAAGAACTGATACTTGATTTTGCTGATGTTGAAATGATCGGAACCACTAGAAGAGGAACACACCGGTGAAAAGGATTGACACGACAAACTCGATGATCGAGAAGGATTAGTGTTCGCATCGGGGTATGAGAACACCGCTTAGGAAAAGGTATGGAATCAACATTTGACTTCGAAGCAACTCGAATACCACAACTCAAAACAAAACAAAGGATTGGCTTGCAGAATAAGCCAGAACAAACATAAGATAGAGATTTCGTCTGAAGTTTTCATGGTGGGGCCTACACGGGCTCGATCGTACAGCACCACCATGTACAATGCAGTGCACATGACATACGAAGCGTCCCCGAGTCGGCATAGCCAAGGACTCTTTAAGACATAACGAGACCACTGTAAAACCAACCGTGAATAGGCGGACCACTAGACGTCGAACCCCAATTTCATATCATATATCCGTCGAAAAGATATCGTAAGAGCTACTAGAATTCCCACTTATAAACTCCCGAAATTTTTCCAGTTATGTAATCAGGTGTTGGGGATACAGGGGAAGCATAATATCTCACCCAAAACTAACAAATCCTACATCCAGCTGTATCCATCCTTCAACACATAACCAAGAAACCTTCGGAAATCGTCTACCTCAACCTTCAAAAAGCATCCGTTATACGAGTTATGGCAATACTCCCGAACTCCCGCCCCGGTACTAGGTGGCATCGAGGTTATCTCACCAACAACTGCATAAAAGAGATTTTCGATGTCGGCGAAACTAAACTCAGGTATTCCAGAACTGCAACGATAAAATTGTGACGACAACACCTCGGAGCTCAACTCCCCGGGACACTGCCACAATCCCTAAATGACAGGAGGCACCAAGAACAATGTTCTCGTCACAAATCGATCGGAACGATTCCAAGATACCCGCGTGATCCTAAATTTTTTTTTAGTGAAATTTGAGAAGAGAAGAGTCAAAACTCTACGTCAGGATGCCTTACCAGAGCGATGAAGGGACTGGGGAGTAAAAAGAATTCCTAAACTCTCCGATATATAATTCCTAAATGACTCAAAATATTTTTCTAGACTCAACTCGTCAGCCAATTCGATCAAGCAGTGGGGCTCCTAAGGTCGGGGAAGGCTCTGATACCAACTTGTAACACCCTCGATGCGGCTGTATCTCCCACGTGTGAAAGCACGACTTAGAGGCATAACCGCATTGAAAGCAATGTCGCAAGTGAGGTAATCTTCACACAACCCATGTAATACATAAGGGAAAGAGATACATAGTTGGCTTACACTCGCCACTTCACACAATTACATGAATAAAGCATTACAACATCCAACTACAATCAAGGTCCGACTAAGGAACCAAAATAAAAGAAGAACCCCAAAAGCGCCAAGGTCCCCGATCAACCCCAACTGGGCTCCACTACTGATCAACTAGAACGAAACAACACAAAGGACAAGATCTTCATCGAACTCCTCCTGAGCTTGGTTGCGTCATCTGCACGGACTCATCGGCACCTGCAAGCTGGTTGTTGAAGTAATCTGTGAGCCACGGGGACTCAGCAATCTCGCACCCTCGCGATCAAGACTATTTAAGCTTATGGGTAAGGCAAGGTAATATGTGGAGCTGCAGCAAGCGACTAGCATATATGGTGGCTAACATACGCAAATGAGAGCGAGAAGAGAAGGAAAAGCACGGTTGATAAAAGTATGATCAAGAAGTGATCCTAGAACAACCTACGTCAAGCATAAATCCAACACCATGTTCACTTCCCGGACTCCGCCGGAAAGAGACCATCACGGTTACACACGCGGTTGATGCATTTTAATTAAGGTCAACTTCAGGTTTTCTACAACCGGACGTTAACAAATTCCCATCTTCCCATAACCGCGGGCACGGCTTTCGAAAGTTCAAATCCCTACAGGGGAGTCCCAACTTAGCCCATGACAAGCTCTCACGGTCAACGAAGGATATACCTTCTCCCGAGACATTCTGATTAGACTCGGTATCCTGGTTCTATAAGACAACTTCGACAAGTTAAAACAAATCCAGCAACACCGCCCGAATGTGCCGCAAATCCCGATAGGAGCTGCACATATCTCGTTCTCAGGGCACACTCAGATGAGACATCCTACGAGTAAAACCAAACCTCAAGTTGCCCCGAGGTGGCCCCGAAGT
>NC_041386.1:510010110-510024119 GCF_002162155.2 Triticum dicoccoides | reverse complement strand
AAAATAAAGATGACCCTTGAGTCTGCAGAACCCAAGGGAAGGTGGTAGGTTGTTAGTGCAAATGGTAAAACAAAGGTTGGGCATTGCTGGAGGAGTTTTATTCAAGGCGATTTGTCAAGGGGTTCCCATTATTACCCAACCGCGTAAGGAACGCAAAATCCGGGAACATAACACCGATATGACGGAAACTAGGGAGGAAAGAGTGGAACAAAACACTAGGCAAAAGGCCGAGCCTTCCACCCTTTACCAAGTATATAGATGCATTAATTAAATAAGAGATATTGTGATATCCCAACAAGTAAGCAATGTTCCAACAAGGAACAATCTCCATGTTCCAACAAGGAACAAGCTTCAATCTTCACCTGCAACTAACAACACTATAAGAGGGGCTGAGCAAAGCGGTAACATAGCCAAAAAATGGTTTGCTAGGACAAGGTGGGTTAGAGGCTTGGTTCAACAATATGGGAGGCATGATAAGCAAGTGGTAGGCATCGTAGCATAGGCATAGCAAAAGAGCGAGCAACTAGCAAGCAAAGATAGAAGTGATTTCGAGGGTATGGTCATCTTGCCTGAAATCCCGCAAGGAAGAAGAACGAGTCCATGAAGAAGACAAACGGACGTAGTCGAACGAATCCTCACAACACGACGTTATCGGAACCAACCCGAAGAAGCAACACCGGAAAGAAGCAAACAACATAGTAAACAACCACGACATGAACAAGGCATGATGCACAATCAAGTATGATGCATGTCCGATTTAATGAAGCATGGCATGGCAAAGTGCACAAACAATCCTACAAACTAAGTGGAGCTCAATATGCAACTCCGTTGCATATTGATGAAACACCATGTTCAAGTTATTTAGTTTGATCTCGTTTATGTACCCAACAATATTAAATGTTGTTAGCATGGCAAGAGGTGAAGCATAATGAAACTATCTATCTAGGCAAGTTTAAATGAGGCCGGAAGAAACGAACAACAATTCCGGTAAAGCCCCATATGCATATATTAGGTTTGGAACTGTTCTGCCCTAAACACAATTTTAGGGTTGTTAAACATGCAAATAGATGCCACCATGTTAAACTAGGCAAAATTCTACCCCATTTACATATAAAGTTTATCAAATTCCGAGTTATGGTTATTTAGTTATGAATAAAAGCATTTTAACATGGCATAGGAGCAAATTTAACCAAACAGCATTTTAAACATGGGTGAAAGTTGGATATTATGAAACTAGACAAAATTCTAAGCAAGTTTCATATGTAACTTATTTAGATCCGATGCACGGTTGAGAAGTTATTAAATGCATGAAGTTTAGGGGCTATTCTGCAAAACTGGCACTCTCTGGGAAAATAGCTAAATCCGCTGGACAGGAAAAAATAGAAACGGGCCGAAACAAGTTGGCCCAACAGGAGGAAAAAAATAGAGGAGGGGCGCTGCGGTGTGGCCTCACCCATGGGCCTTGGCCCGTCGGTGCTGGGCTGGACAAGGTAGGCGGCTGGGCCTCGGCGCAGGCGCGGTGCGGGCAGGCCGCGGAGGAAGCTGGGCCCTCCTGGCGCTGGTTGGGCCTGTGGTCAACGAACGAATGGGAGGTGGCCCAAGCACGAGCTGGCGCTGGACTTGGCGAAGGCGCGGTCAACGTGAGGCGCGGGCGAACGGGCGCCTCGTCCTCTCGTTCCTGAAGCAGGGAACGAACCGGAACTCGATCCGGGCGAAGCAGCGACAGGGGAGGCCGGAAACGAGCAGGACGACGGCGGGGCACCCAGATCCGGCGGCCATGGGGGACCCTGAACATGGTGGGAGAGAGAGAGAGGTTAGAGGGAGGAGGAGAGGGAGACGGTCAGGGAAGGCGCAGGGCAGCGGGGTACTGGCCTGGCCGGCTTGTCCGACGACGGCACTCACCGGTGACGAGGTAAGGAGGAGGAGGCTCCGCCGGCGCGGGGATGCTCCAGATCGAGCGGGAGGAGCTTGGGAGGCTCTCCCGATCCAGAACGAGCGGGACATCTCAGGAGCGGCGTACATGCGACGGTGGAGAGATCCGGGCCTGGGCGGGCCCCGGATGGGCTTCATGGGCCACGGCGGCTGCTGGTGGAGGAGGAGGTGCCAAGTGGCGGCGGGGGAGAGGGTGGCTGCGGAAAATGAGGTGGAGGCGGCGGCTGATGATTAGGAGCATGGAATTTTAGGAGGAGGGGTAGGTAGCTGCCCAAAATGGAAGGGGAGGTGGTTTATATAGGGCAGGTTCTAGGGTTAGGGGGTTTAGGGGGGTTTTCGGAGCCTCCGATCGCGATCCGACGGCTCCGGACATGAGGAGGGGTAGGTTGAAGCGTGTGGGTTGTGCAGGAGGCCTCGGACAGAGAGGAGAGAAGAGAGTTAGAGGCCCGACGACTGTTTCCGGAGACCGAAAGCGTCCATGTTTGACTGACTATAATGTCGCTATAGTTATCCGTTGGGGCGTCAAGCGGACTCCGAATGCGATGAAACTTGGCAGGCGGTCTACTGACAACAAAACAACAGCGCATGCCAACTTTCAACCCATTCCGAGAACATCTTCCGGCCACTTATAAAAATAATATTTCGGACGTGCCACGGGCGCGTGCAAGTGTGTCTGGGCTCAAAACGGACAACGGACGGAACTGGGGGAACTCGGACGGAAGCAAGTTTTAAAACATGATGATGCAATGCACATGATGACATGATGAAATGCAACACGCAAGCAAAAGACATGGCAACGACGTCGAATCACTGGAAGACACCTGGCGCGACGGTCTCGGGGCGTTACAACGGGACTCCACGGGATACTGTTCATCTCCACCGTCGACCTCCTCCAGCCTCCACGGGCTACCATCGACCTCCTCCAGCCTCCACGGGCTCCTGTTCATCCAGCCTCCACCACGTGCTACTCCACCGGCTACTGTTCAACCACCCCTCCACCGTCTACTGTTCATCCAGCCCTCCACACCACAGGGTCCTGTTCAACCACCCCTCCACGGGCACCCATCCACCGTCTACTGTTCATCCAGCCCTCCACACCATAGGGGTCCTGTTCATCTAGAGGCAACGCCACCTCTCACTGTTCATCCAACCCCCCCCCCCACTAGTAGAAAAAGGGTCAAATGTGAAGCACATTAGTGTCGGTTTGAATTTGAGCCGGCACTAATGTGTCCATTAGTGCCGGTTCCAACGGCTAGGCGGGCGGACATCATTAGTACCGCTTCATGGTGAACCTTTAGCACCGGTTTGTGCCATGAACCGGTACTAAAGTGAGTGGTGGCAGGATGTTGTCAGTCTGGGGCCCCTCCAGCACCTTTAGTACCGGGTCGTATCACGAACCGGTACTAAAGGTCGTCCTACATAGATCCTTTGTCCACCCGAGCTCGCTCTGTTCTTCCCCTTTCCCCTCTCCTCTCTGTTCTTTTCCCTCTTCCTCTCAAGCTCATCACACATTTTGCCCAAAATTTGTCAAGATTTGAAGGCCCCCATCCATTCAAATGATCACAAAGGTTAGCAACTTTGTCCTTTCATCTCTCATTGCTAGATTAGCTCGTGCAATGCTTTATATAGTGATTGATTTTTGAGTTTAGTAATTTGGGAGGAATTATATATATGTGCTAGTATTTGATTTATATGGAATTTGAGGTCAAAATAACACTTAGTTTGCATATGTATGTGTGGTTTACTTAGTGCCTTCTAAATCTCCGTCGTAACCACCGTCGATCGCCCGCAACATCCCGTCGCTGGCACCACCTTGTGGTGAGCCTCTTGTTCATGAAGTTTTATATAAAAAATTTATGTTTGTGTGATTTGGATATATAGTTACTCATATAATTATCTTACCCATACGTTGTTTGTTATACATAGTGCCATGGTTTTGATATCCGTCCCCGTCGGCCCTCGTCCGGGTTATGATTCGGATGTGGTATATTCTCTTTTAAAACTATTCATTGCATTGCGTGTTTATGATAAATTATGCCCATCAAGTTGACATAGATATTTGTATGTAGGAGGTAGTTGAACCGGAAATTCCAACCGACCCTATTGTCGAGAGGTTAAATTTAGTTGAAAGAGAAAACTAGGATGAGCCCATTGATGATCTAGGTCGGGCCATTGCCAATGCAAAGAGAAACTGCGCAAGTGATTTGGAGAAGAAGAAGTTGCAGCGCATGTTAGAGGATCACAAAAAATTGATGTACCCGAATTGCGTAGGTGACAAGAAAAAGCTGGGCACCACACTGGAATTGCTACAATGGAAGGCAGAGAATGGTGTATCTGACAAGGGATTTGGAAAGCTGCTGGTAATGATAAAGAATATGCTTCCAAAGGACAACGAATTGCCCGAGAGTATGTACGAAGCAAAGAAGGTTGTCTACTCTCTAGGGTTAGAGGTGCAGAAGATACATGCATGCCCTAATGATTGCATCCTCTACCGCGGTGAGTACGAGGATTTGAATGCTTGCCCGGTATGCGGTGCATTGCGTTATAAGATCAGCCGCGATGACCCTGGTGATGCCGAGGGCGAGCGCCCCGGGAAGAAGATTCCTGCCAAGGTCATGTGGTATGCTCCTATAATACCACGGTTGAAATGTTTGTTCCAAAACAAAGAGCATGCCAAGGTGATGCGATGGCATAGAGAAGACCATAAGAAAGACGGAAAGTTGAGAGTACCCACTGACGGGTCGCAGTGGAGAAAAATCGAAAGAAAGTATGGGAAGGAGTTTGCAAATGATGCAAGGAACATATGGTTTGGTCTAAGCGCAGATGGCATTAATCCTTTTGGGGAGCAGAGTAGCAACCATAGCACCTGGCCTGTGACTCTATGTTTGTATAACCTTCCTCCTTGGTTTTTCATGAAGCGGAAGTTCATTATGATGCCAGTGCTCATCCAAGGCCCTAAGCAACCCGGCAATGACATTGATGTGTACCTAAGGCCATTAGTTGAAGAACTCTTACAACTGTCGAATGGAACAGGTGTACGTGCGTGGGATGAGCACATGGGGGAAGAATTTGACCTAAAGGCATTGCTGTTCGTGACCATCAATGATTGGCCTGCTCTCAGTAACCTTTCAGGACAGACAAACAAGGGATACCACGCATGCACGCACTGTTTGGACGATACCGATAGTATATATTTGGCTAATTGTAAGAAGAATGTGTACCTGGGACATCGTCGATTTATTCCGAGCAGGCATCCCGTAAGAAAGAAAGGCAAGCATTTCAAAGGTGAGGCGGATCACCGGACGAAGCCTCGCCACCGTACTGGTGCTGATGTACATGATATTGTCAAGGATTTGAAGGTGGTCTTTAGAAAGGGTCCTGGTGGACAACCTGTTCCGAATGACGCTGACGGACGCGCACCCATGTGGAAGAAGAAATCTATATTTTGGGACCTGCCCTATTGGAAAGACCTAGAGGTCCGCTCCGCAATCGATGTGATGCACGTGACGAAGAATCTTTGTGTGACCCTGCTTGGCTTCTTGGGGGTGTATGGGAAGACAAAAGATACACCCGAGGCACGGGAGGACTAGCAACGTATGCACAGAAAAGATGGCATACATCAGGGTCATGCAAGCTATGCTCTTATCAAAGAAGAGAAGGAAATCTTCTTTGAATGCCTGCTCAGTATTAAGGTACCGTCTGGCTTCTCGTCGAATATAAAGGGAATAATAAACATGGCAGGGAAAAAGTTCCAGAAACTAAAGTCTCATGACTGCCACGTGATTATGACGCAACTGCTTCCGGTTGCATTGAGGGGGCTTCTACCGGAAAACGTTCGATTAGCCATTGTGAAGCTATGTGCATTCCTCAATGCAATCTCTCAGAAGGTAATCGATCCAGAAATCATACCAAGGTTAGAGAATGATTTGGTGCAATGTCTTGTCAGTTTCGAGTTGGTGTTCCCACCATCCTTCTTCAACATCATGACGCACGTCCTAGTTCACCTATGCGAAGAGATTAACATTTTGGGTCATGTATTTCTACACAATATGTTCCCCTTTGAGAGGTTCATGGGAGTCTTAAAGAAATATGTTCATAAACGTGCTAGGCCAGAAGGAAGCATCTCCAAGGGCCATGAAAATGAGGAGGTCATTGAGTTTTGTATTGACTTTGTTCCTGACCTTAAGCCGATTGGTGTTCCTGAATCGCGGCATAAGGGCAGACTGGATGGAAAAGGCACGCTAGGAGTGGAACAAATAATATGTATGGACGAACATTCTCTCATTGAAGCACACTACATAGTTCTACAGAATTCCGCCTTGGTGGCTCCGTATATGGATGAACACAAGAATTTGCTACGCTCCAAACACCCGGAGCGGTCTGATGACTGGATTACACGTGAACAAACCAGGAGTTTCGCCAGCTGGTTGCAGACACGTACCATGCATGACACCTCTATTGAAGATGACCTGTACTTGCTGTCCCAGTTACCATCTTCGAATATAATGACTTTCAAAGGGTACGAGATAAATGGTAATACATTTGACACGATCGCCCAAGATAAGAAGAGCACCAACCAAAACAGTGGTGTCCGCTTTGATGCAGAAACCAAGACGGGAAAGGAAACATATTATGGTTATATACAGGACATATGGGAACTTTACTATCGACATGGTTTGAAGGTCCCTTTGTTTCGGTGCAAATGGATCAATATGACACGAGGCGGGGTAATGGAAGACCCGCAGTACGGAATGACAACAGTGGATCTCAACAATCTTGCATATGCAGACGAACCATTCGTCCTAGCCAATGATGTGGCATAGGTTTTCTATGTGAAGGACATGTCTACCAAGCCGAGAAAAAGAAAAGATAAGAGAGCGAATGCATCGTACGATGAGCCAAAGCGGCACATAGTTCTTTCTGGGAAGAGAAACATCGTGGGAGTGGATGACAAGATAGACATGTCAGGAGATTATGAAAAGTTTGATGAAATTGCTCCATTCCAGTGAATATTGACCCGAGCATCCAGTTAAATGATGAAGATTTTCCATGGCTACGGCGCAAAGGGACACACGCGAAGAAAAAGTTTCACACCCAAAGATCTGGGATGTGATCAGCTTCACTATCATCACTTTCTTCTGTGTTTCACACCCAGGATGGAATCTCTGTAATAGTTAGGGTAGCTAGTTATGTGTTTTGGCATTTGAAACGCGAAGAAATTTTATGTGCAAGCAAATTCTTTCATGCATTTACTGATTTTTTTAGCTAAATGACCCTGAAATTGAAAAGCATTTCAAATGAACTCGGAAAAGGTTGAAAGTTGGCATGGTATCATAATTTCACCCACATAGCATGTGCAAAAAAGTAGAGAGGGTTACCGCAAAAACTGGATGCACTTTGTGTACAAAATGGACAATCTCTTTCGAAGTATCAGGGTTTCGGACGAAAACTCATCCGTTACAAAGGCATTTCATTTTTTAAATAACCTAAGCATTACCAAATTAAATATAATGATAAAACACACTAATATTAAACATAATAAAAAAGAATCGCTGAAAAATCTATTTTCAAAGTTAAGTTATTCACAAACTAGTGATTCACACAAATTTCAAATAATTCAAAATTTAAACTATTCAAATTTGTAAACTACCGGTACTAACAGAAAGTTTGTATTTTTTTTGTACCTAAAGCAAAAATATTCACAAAGAAACTCTAAATACAGCAAAAAACAACTCAAAAATAAATAAAGCAAAAAAATAAGAAAAAAGCCCACCTACTTCGCCACAGCGGCTTGCATACGACTAGAAACCCAACCTGTTGTTGGGCCAGGATGCAGGCCCGCAAAGGCCCAGTAGGCCCACAGGTCAGCACAGAACATTTATGCCCAGTAGGCCTGCTTTGGAGAGGAGCTCGAGGGAGCTACCGCACTGGGGCTTATAAACCAGTGCGGACGCCCCTCGGCTAGCGAGGTGGGACTAAACATGACGCACCGCACCTGCGCCAGTGCACCCCCTTTAGTACCGGGTGGTGGCTCAAACCAATACTAAAGGGGGGGTCTTTAGTACCGGTTGGAGCCACCACCCGGTACTAAAGGGGTGTCGTTCCCGCCGCTTAGCCTGGCCAAAACAGACCTTTAGTACCCGTTGGTGGCTCCAACCGGTACTAAAGGTTGTTCTATATAAGAAAACACTTCAAAAAATTTGTCAGTTTCTCATCTCTCCCTCTGCTTCTTTCTCCTCTGCCTCGTCGCCGCCGCCCCTCGTCGTCGCCCCCGTCGCCGTCCGTCGCCGTCTGTCGCCGTCCCCGTCGCCGTCCATCGCCGTCGCCGTCCCCGTCCCCGTCGCCGCGCCGCGCCCCGCCCCATCCTCCCGTCGTCCCCGCCCGGCCCATCCCCGTCCCTGTCATCACCGCCCCGTCCCCGTCGTTGCCGCACCGTGCCATCGCTGTCTCCGTCTCCGTCCTCGTCCCCGTCGCCGCCCCCTGTCGTCGCGCCTCACCGGTGAGCTCCTGCCCCAGCCGCCATGTACCACACACACAACACACACACACACATTGTTATAGAAATGTTAGCAATCTTTCTGTTTTTTAGTAATAGAATTATTAGAAATGTTAGTTATATAGAAATGTTTTTTAGTTATAGAAATATTAGAAATGTTAGTTATATAGAAATATTAGAAATGTTAGTTGTATAGAAATGTTAGTTATATTAGAAATGTTAGTTATATAGAAATGTTAGTTATATAGAAATGTTTTTTAGTTATAGAAATATTAGAAATGTTAGTTTTAGTTATAGAAATATTAGAAATGTTAGTTTTAGTTATAAAATTTTGAATTTGCATATATGAAATCACAATCCATCATTTAAAAATGTTACTTTACTTTTGCGGCATATAGTATTTGTTGTCGACGATGCCCGGCCCGCATCCTCGCCGTCGACCCATTCGCGACGACGTCCTGCTTCAGAGGACCCATATCCGGGACCGGGCTCCGTCGGGCTGGCACTGGGAGGTGCTACCTTTAGGGGCGACGCTTGGTGAGGAACCCGGCCCCGGGTCCCGTCGTCGACCCTCATCTCCTTTGGTGGCGTTCACGTGGGCCACTTTCGGTGCGGAGGGAGCCGGCCCCGCCGGAGGTGGTACATCGCCGTGTCAGGGAGGAGGACGAGCACGTCCATCGCTACATGGCTGCTATGGACGTCAGGTTCTCCAATACCTGGCAGGTTCTTTGGGAAGATCACCCGAGCTATGATCCAGTGATGGTTCCTTCACTTTGGTTGTCCACTGCCTAGATTACTCTCTAGTATTCGATCTTCATTAGCTAGCTAGTGATGTATATAATATTCGAGATGATTTATTCAAGATTATATATATTATTCGAGATGATGTATTCGAGATTATATCTATTATTCGAGACGACATATTCGAGATTATATTCGATGATGCTTATTATGTACTATGATTGATTCGGTTTTTCCTTATTAATTGATTGCATCCATGCATTGTAATTTGAATATATTTCTTTTGGATTAGTTAAATAAAACCTATGGCGGACAATACCGGCAGAGAGGGAGAAGAGGCCCTGTTCAATATGATACGCAATCCTCGCGGGCCAGATGATGATCAGAATGAAGAAGATTATGAAGGCTCCGAATATCTAAACAACACCGGGGAGGGTAATATGATATTCGATCGCGACGACCGAATTGATGAAGTCATGAACTATGAACATGACGAAGAAAATGTTGATCTTGAAACAACAAAGACCGGCAAGGTATATATATTTATATAAGCAGGCATCTGGTGATCATCACATGTTTTAAATGACTTGAAGATATATTAATGAATCGATCTTTCTTCTTTCAGCCATCCAGATCAAGCAAATCTTCAGGCAACAGGAAACGAGGCCCGAACAAAAAGTTGAAGGAGGGCATAAAGTACAATATCGAGGCCATCAAACCTAATGGCGAACCATTAGCGCCTAAGAAGATTGCGGACAAGTTCATTCGTCAGTGCGGAGTTCTTGTGAAGGACCAACTCCCGATCTCCCTTCAAGAATGGAGAGAGCCAGCAAAGCCACGTCCAGGAGTTACTTTTGTCGACAACAGACAAAAACTTCTACTTTGGGAAACGCTCATGGAACATTTCACCCTACCAGATCATTTCACAGATGCATATGTGGAGAAAGTTAAGGACGCTACTCTTAGGAAGATGGTGGTTGCATTCAACAACCACAAAAATCGTGAATGGGACAAGTATGTCAAGGGAGGAAGGAAGACTCCAGTATTCGAGGGAACACTAGAGAAGCAAAGTGCTCATTGGGACGATTTTGTGAAATTCAAGGATTCGGAATTATCTAAGGAACGGTCGAGAATAAACAAGGCCAATGCCGCAAAAAAGGATAAGTTCCATAAGCTGGGGTCAGGTGGCTATGCGGTGGGAATGCCTAAGTGGGATAAGTCTGAGAAAGAGATGGAGGATGCAGGTGTCACTGCAGAAACATTGAGCTGGCCCCCCAGGTGCAGGACTTGGTTCTATGCGCATGGGGGGGAGTTGGACCCGAAGACAGGCAAAGTTTCGAAGAAGGCATGTTTGGACGGAGCCGAAGATAAGCTACTTGTTGCAATAGAAGAGGCTCGATCGGGGGTGTTCCAGCCCAACCGAGAGAACGACGAGCTTACGTGTGCCCTGGGAAATCCTGAACACCCGGGAAGAACATGAGGCAAGGGCGCTATTCCGTGGTATGAGGGGTTTTCGGACTGGAACACCAACTACAGAACCCGTGCGAGAAAGAAGATTGTGGAGGAGAAGAAGAGGAAGATGGAGGAGGAGCAGAGGAAGCTGGACTATGAACGCCTTCAAGGCCTAGAATCAGCGCACGCGAACTTGGCAGTCAAATTCCAGCGGCAGCAGGAGCAGATCGACTCACTTAGCCAGCAAAGGGGGTCTCAGCAGTTGCAGCAGCTAGCGGATGATCCAGCATTGGATAGCACCATCCCATCCATGCCAAGAAGCAGCGTGGGTTCCGCCCCGGGCGACGCATTGCTGGATAGCTACCAAGTGGATGACATCATGGAGAACACTAACTACAAGCTACACTTCAAAATGAAGAACATATCCATGAAGGTGGCAGACGTCGTTTCTTTTACAAATCCCCCCGAGGCAACCTTCCATTGCAACCCGATTCCAGCGGGCTATGCTCGTTTCTTGGTTGATGAGGTGGTGGACCAATATTCGGGGCTAGAGCTTGACATTCCTGGAGGTGACGAGGAGCACACACTGGGAGAGGCCAACCATCATATCATCCTATGGAGAAAGGATTGCATCATCTTTCGACGGCCACCGAAACCACGTCATCCGACTCCTCGTCGAAGTCCGCCATCGAGTCAGCAGACTCCCGCTCCTCCAAGTCCACCAACGCGTCAGGCCACTCCTCCATGTCCGACACAGCTTCAGGCCACTCCTCCTCCTCCAAGTCCGGCAAAGCATCAGGCCACTCCTCCTCCAAGTCCTGCATAGCTTCAGGCCACTCCTCCTCCTCCAACTTAGCCACGTCAGCCATCTTCGCCGCCTCAGCAATCATGGAAGAGAGCCGCCTCAGCTATGGTACATAGCAGTACAAGTCAAGGTAGTACTGGAGGTACAGGCGGAGGCAAGCGATTTCAATATGGTCCAAGCAGCCTCGCGCCTCTTCCGCAGAGGCCTTACGACAAGTCCGAGGAGGAAAACGCAGCCATATCGAAGGCCGAGGTGGAAGCCCATTTTGCACCGAAACCACCACCACTGCCAAGGGAGAAAGTGCCTGAGGAAAAGATTGACCACTTCAATTGTATGGCTAGAGCACCATCTCCCAAGCCTGTTGACACAGACTATGAGCGCCACCTCAGGAAGTTAAATCGAGCATGTCTACAGAAAGAGGCGAGCTCGAGCAAATCAGCTGGCAAAACATGCGGTAAAACCGTTCCCCAGCTGGGAGAACAGGCGGCGCAATCAATCACCCCGCTTGTTGTGCCAACAACACATGAGAGTAGGCGCGCCCAATATTATTGTGGGCAAACCGTTAACGTTCCTGGGCTGGGCGATGTGGTAATAACCAAGGAGCATATTGAGCAGGCTAAAATCCTCATGATCACTGTTGGACAACTCCTTGATATTGAGCCCATGTCTCTGACTAGAGAGGAGGAAATAAAACGGAAATATGTCCGGGGCCAACCTTTAGTCGTGCCAGACGAGGTCAGGAAGCTCCCAACGAGAATGTATGAATTGCATCAATGGTACATGGACATTACCAAGATTTCCAATCGAGAGTCCCTCATGGTGAATGTCAAGAAGGATCATTACTACCATGAGAAATTTGTGTCCGTTGAGTATTCAGAACTATTTCAATTATACAATCAAGACGCACTCGACAAATCTATCGTTAGTTGCTATTGTCTGTAAGTGATTTCTTTCTGTAATTTAAGTCTCAAGCTAGCTGTAGTGATCATTTTGATCAATCATTACCTGTAATTATCCTCACTATATTATTTTCTGTGGTATTATGCATGATGAAGATTTATGAAATGAAAAAAGGTGGACGCTATGGCATTGGGTTCGTTGACCCAAATACCATTAATAAATACACATGGAAATTAGATCCATATTATGAAAAAAGTGTAGAGGAAAGCATGCTAGAGTTCTTCAAGCGCCTCAAATACAATGATGATATACTACTTCCTTACAACTTCGAGTGAGTCACACTGTCTTGTACTACAAATTCTGTTTTTGCCTACTAGCTAGCTACATGTTTTTGCTTACATCTGCCCGCTTAATTAAGACATGCAAACGTGTGTGCATGCAGATTTCACTGGATCTTGTTAATCATTAAAGTTGATGAAGGAACAATTGAAGTACTAGACTCACTACTTAAGAAACCAACTGACTACACCATCATGAAGGGGATAGTCAACAGGTAATTTCAATCATTATTAACTATATCTCGGCCTATTTAATTAGTTCGTCATTTCCTGATAACAACTATTTAATAACCCATTTATTCATTTTCTTTGTCGGCGGGCAGGGCTTGGGCAAAGTTCATCAGCGTCACTCCAGGCCAATGGAAACGAAATCTGAAATGGTATCGACCCATGGTAAGTAATTAAGTAGTACTAGCTAGCTGCCATCTCTTTAATTATCATGCTTCATTAGTTATTATCTGATCAAATTCCGTTCTCGTAAAGGCCCTGAAGCAGGCGTCGGGGAATAATCTGTGTGCATACTATGTTTGCGAGAACATTTTCATGATGGCGTCTGAAAGGAGCAGATCTCAAAGACAGGAGTGGGTACGTTTGTCAGAACACTATTCACAATTTTTACACCATTATCAATATCTAGTCACACAACTAATACACATGCATATTGATCTCCTTCTTAACAGTTCAAAGAGGTGCGGGAGAAGCTCCTACCAGAGGACCGCATAGAAGCAATTCAAGAGGAAATAGCGGGATTTTTGCTCGACCAGGTCATAGATCCCAAAGGAGAATACTTTTACCCGCTACCGCCCCATGAACCACTTCCAATTGTTATCGTGCTCCGAAGGCACCAATTAGGCTAATGCCACTGGCTCCGAAGGCACCAATTAGGAGAAATTGTATATAGCTAGCTAATTGTATATATATACATGTGTGCATATATGTGTGAATTAATTAATGGTGGTTGTGAGACATTCGATGATATATATATATATGATCGGTTCTACTAGAAATCCTATTTATATATATGCATAATGTGTACAATATGTAGTATCGTAAAATACCAGCAAACGAAAAAAGAATTAAATGGAAAACACAAAATTAAATGAAAAAGAAATCATAAACCCAAAACCCCCCAACCTTTTAATACCGGTTGGTGTCACCAACCGGTACTAAAGGGCTCCCTGCCCCCGGAGCTGGCTCGTGCCACGTGGTTGCCCTTTAGCACCGGTTCATGCTGAACCGGTACTAAAGGGTGGGGGACCTTTAGTGCCCACACTTTAGTGCCGGTTACCGAACCGGCACTAAAGGGCCTTACGAACCGGTGCTATTGGCCGGTTCTGCACTAATG
>NC_041386.1:509953124-510009769 GCF_002162155.2 Triticum dicoccoides | reverse complement strand
CGCGCAACGCTCACTGTTCATCCAATCGATCGGCTTCAGTTAGCAGCAGTAGCGAAGGAATCGCTCGATCGGGTTCAGTTAACAGCCATCGATCGATCGCTCGGGTTTAGTAACGCGTAGCCTGCAGTGTAATCGCTCGAGTTCAGTTAGAGCCCAACGCCTCGCTCGGGTTTAGTTAGAGCCAACGCCTCTCACACACGCGCATACGTGTACGAGAGAAACGCGCATCGCTCGGCCCCCAACCTCCCACCGTAACCGGGAACTCCCCGAAATTTTCCTCGCCCTCGCTTCTACCACGGTTTTTTCTGTCATGGACGGCCCAAAGAATGTCATGCAGCTGCGTCTCCGGCCCGCCCAGTACGAAAAGCCCATTTTCTGTCATGATTTTTTGTCATAGAAGTAGGATCCCACCACATCTTTGATGATACCGGATTTTGTCACAATTATCATCATAGAAGTGTCATATGTATGACAGAGAAAAAATTCGTTCGACCCAAAATGTCACGGATGTGTCTTTTTTTGTAGTGCATGTTCACTAATGATGAGAGTACTCGCTACTTTTATATCCTTAAAATATTTCCGTTCTCATTAAAGGGTGATGCTAAGATATGGTTTATTCTCTTGATCCTGGTTGTGTGCGTAGTCCCCAGGATATGATTTATTACTTCTCTGCTAAATATTTCCCTGCAAGAAACAAGCTGCTTTAAGGGATATATATATATAATTTTGCGCAAATTGAAGAAGAGAGTCTCCTACAAGCTTGGGGGAGGCTTCTCCAATTACTTAATGCTTTGCCTGATCATCCTCTTAAGAAAAATGAAATACTTGATATCTTTTATAATGGACTAACCGATGCCTCCAGAGATAACCTGGATAGTTGTGTTGGTTCTGTTTTCAGGGAAAGAACACCGGATGAAGCTGAAATTTTATTGAATAATATGTTGACAAATGAAAATAATTGGACACCTCCGGAGCCAATTCCTGAGCCTATTCCTAAACCAACTCCGAAGAAGAGGGGTATTCTATTTCTCAGTCCTGAAGATATGCAAGAGGCAAAGAAATCTATGAAAGAAAAAGGTATTAAAGCTGAAGATGTTAAGAATTTACCTCCTATTGAAGAAATGCATGGTCTTAATTTACCGCATGTTGAAGAAACATATGATCTTAATCCTTTACCTATTGAAGAAACTCATGGTCTTGATAACCCGACACAGGTAGTAAAGGTAAATTCTCTCCATAGATATGATAAAGCTGAAATCCCATTTACTAAGTTTGCTAGCCCATGCTTAGATGAGTTTGATAAATTTATGGTTAAGCAAGAAGATTTTAATGCTTATTTTGGTAGACAATTGATATACAATTCAAATATGCTTGAACACTTGGGTGATTATATGGCTAATGTCAAAGGTGAACTTAAACTTATTAGTAAACATGCTTCTATGGTTACCACTCAAGTAGAACAAGTACTTAAAGCTCAGCATGATTTGCTCAATGAATTGAATAGTAAGAATAATGATAATGCTGTTAGAGTTATGACTAGAGGTGGTAGAATGACTCAGGAACCTTTGTATCCTGAAGGCCACCCTAAGAGAATTGAGCAAGATTCTCAGAGAAATAATATAGATGCACCTAGTCCTTCTAAAAGGAAGAAAAAGAAAAATGATAGGGCTTTGCATGCTTCTAGTGAACCTGTTATTGAGACACCTGAGAGTCCAAATGATATTTCTATTTTTGATGCTGAAACACAATCTGGTAATGAAACTGAAACTAGTAATAATGTTAATGATAATGTTCATGATGATGCTTAACCTAGTAATGATAATGATATAGAAATTGAACCTGCTGTTGATCTTGATAACCCACAATCAAAGAATCAACGTTATGATAAGAAAGACTTTGTTGCTAGGAAACATGGTAAAGAAAGAGATCCTTGGGTTCAGAAACCCATGCCTTTTCCTCCCAAACCATCCAAGAAAAAGGATGATGAGGATTTTGAGCGCTTTGCTAAAATGATTAGACCTATCTTTTTGCGTATGCGATTAACTGATATGCTCAAAATGAATCCTTCTGCTACGTATATGAAAGATATTGTTACAAATAAAAGAAAGATGCCGGAAGCTGAAATTTCCACCATGCTTGCTAATTATACTTTTAAGGGTGGAATACCAAAGAAACTTGGAGATCCAGGAGTACCCACTATACCATGCTCCATTAAAAGAAACTATGTTAAAACTGCTTTATGTGATCTTGGAGTCGGTGTTAGTGTTATGCCTCTCTCTTTATATCGCAGACTTGATTTGAATAAGTTAACACCTACTGAAATATCTTTGCAAATGGCTGATAAATCAACTGCTATACATGTCAGTATTTGTGAGGATGTGCCTATTGTAGTTGCAAACGTTACTATTTTAACGAAATTTGTTATTCTTGATATTCCCGAGGGCGATAGTATGTCTATTATTCTTGGAAGACCCTTTTTGAATACTGCAAGGGCTGTTATTGATTGCACTAAAGGAAATGTCACTTTTCATGTTAATGGCAATGAGCACACGGTACACTTTCCGAGGAAACAACCTCAAGTTCATAGTATCAACTCTATTGGAAAAATTCCATCAATTATATTTGGATATTTTGAATTTCCTCTTCCTACTGTCAAGAAGAAATATGATATTCTTATTAGTGGGGATGTGCATATCCCCATTGAGGTAACATAGTGTTATTCGAAATTTCTCCGGTTCCATGTTATTTGGAATGAGTTCGTTAACAAGACTTGATCAACCTTGTTAGTGGATTCCTTTTGATGAGCATGAGATGGATGAAACTAGAAGGCACAACCTTCTGTACCCTCCTTTTACTTTATGTTATTTATATTAAATAAAATAAAAATAAGTATTTTATGTCTGTTATCTGATTACCCGTGCAATATAAAAATACCCCGAAAATAAAAGTTCTCCAAATGCCCTGAAATTTAAATATGATTTTTTCTGGAATATTCGACAATATTTGGCATTGAGAACACATCAGGGGGGTCAACCACCTGCCCACGAGGGTGGAGGGCGTGCCCCCCTGCCTCGTGGGCCCATGGTGGCCCTCCTCCACTTATCCTTTCACCCACACACTCTTTCTTCCTCCCCCAAACACGAACAACCAGCTCAAACCCGAGTCCAAGCTCGTTTTGCTGCCATTTTCGATCTCCTTGCTCAAAGCACCTCTCACAAAACTGCTTGGGGAGATTGTTCCTTGGTATTTGACTCCTCCATTGGTCCAATTAGTTTTTGTTCTAGTGCTTTATTCATTGCAAATTTGTGCTGCCTAGGTGACCATGTTCTTGAGCTTGCATGTCAAATTTATATGGTTCCAAGTAGTTTTGATGCATGATATAGGCCCTAGGCACTTGTAGGAGTAGTTGCTATCAATATTATTGAGTTTGGTTTACTTTTATTTTGAAGTTACTAAAAAATTTCAGAATTTTTCAGAGGAAGAAAAATGCTTAGGAAAATGTTCCAAGGTGGTTCCTCAAGGAAGCAAGGACCCAGGCTTGCAATGCGTGATGCTGATGATGAGCCACCAAGAGACGCTCCAGTGCGTCCTTATGAATGGCCTTCTGAAAACTTTATGGATCGAGCGGGAATTAATGAAGAATTCAACGCATATTTACGTAACGCTGATCTTGTGAGCTTCGAGGAAGAGAAGTGCAACCAGTATCACAATCTCACTAGTACCTTTGTGAGGAGGTTTGAATTTTCATCTTCACGTAATTCTCCAACTGTCCTGTTTGATCTTTATGAAAATTCTTACACTATGGACTTAGAGAATTTTACCACCGCTTGCAAACTTCCACAATGGGGTAGTATAAGGGATCCTTGCAAATCTGAATTTAGAGATTTTCTTACTAGCATAACTGTGGGAGAATCTAGAGATATTACACAAGCTACCATGGGGAGCATTCACTTTCCTGCTATACATTATTTTGCTCTCTTCATAGGTAGATGCATTAATGGTAAAGATGAGGCATGTCATATGTGTGTCCCTAACCTCAGTATTCTTAGGAGTGCTGTGTTAGGAGATAAATCTTATAATTTGGGAGCCATTGTTGCATGTAGGTTGTATCTTAATAGATTTAATGGAGATTTCTTTGGAGGAATTTATGCAACCCGCATAGCTAATTTTCTTGGTGTATCCATACGCGTAGATGATATTGAATTACCACCAGTTTGTCGAGAGGAATGAATCACCTCTCCAGTATCGACTAATCTTTGACAGACATCGTGATGTCCATATTACTCTCCCTGCTCCTGCCTTCTTTGATCATCAGGCAAAAGGAAGATATGTTATTACCAGAGAGGAGGCAGATGATTACGAGATGAGAGCGGAGGCCGCTCGTCGCCACACTGTAGCTCAGGAGGCGATAGCCGCTGCATCTCAGTACGACCACAACTATTATTATGGATATCCGCCAGGCCAGCCGTGGCCATAGACCAACTTAGGCCAAAAGCCTAAGCTTGGGGGAGTACGTATTTCTCACCGACATTACATTTATGTTCACACACTCATTGCTAGATGTCGGTGCTCATACTTTTTCATTGTATCATCCATGCTAGTTTATTTTATTTTTATGCTTTATTTTTATGTGTTTAATAAACCTTAAGAAAAAAACTAAAAAAAATAGTTGTAGCTTTTAATTAGTTTACTTTCCATGCTTGTAGTAGTAATTAAAAAGAAAACCCAAAAAGATTTCATGTTCTTCTTTTACTTGTTGGGAGCTCTCCCGTGCAGATAATTTTATTTCTTTTCTTTTCTTTGGGAGTCGATAGGAGAAGACCATAATTAAATTGTTGAAGTGGCTCTTATATGCATTAATGTTGATCTGACAAAAGAGCCCATATTGCCTTGTCTTCTCCTGTTTATTGAATGCTTGCAGATTCCATCTTAGTCCAATGCACGTGCACTATTATTATTATTCACATTGTTTGGTCGTGCAAGTGAAAGGCAATTATGATGATATATGATGGACTGATTGAGATGAGAAAAGCTGGTATGAACTCGACCTCTTTTGTTTTCGTAAATATGATTAGCTCATCGTTCCTGATTCAGCCTATTATGAATAAACATGTTTGCAATGACAACTAGAGATAATAGTTTCTTGTGCCATACTTGATTAGCTATGAGTTATAATGGTTTACCTTGCGTGCCAACATGCTATTAAAATGGTTGTGATGTGGTATGATAGGGTAGTATCCTCCTCTGAATGATTTAAGTGACTTGACTTGGCGCATGTTCACGCATGTAGTTGAAACAAAATCAACATAGCCTTCATGATATTTATGTTCATTGTGGATTATATCCTACTCATGCTTGCATTCGGTGTTGATTAATTTTAATGCATGTTCATGATTGTTGTCGCTCTCTAGATGGTCGCTTCCCAGTCTTTTGCTAGCCTTCACCTGTACTAAGCGGGAATACTGCTTGTGCATCCAACTCCATAAACCCCAAAGTTATTCCATATGAGTCCACTATACCTACCTATATACGGTATCTACCTGTCGTTCCAAGTAAATTTGTATGTGCCAAACTCTAAACCTTCAAATAAATATCCTGTTTTGTATGCTCGAATAGATCATGTATCAACTAGGGTTGTCTGTATCTTCCATGTTAGGCGGGTTATTCTCAAGAGGAGTGGACTCCGCTCCTCACTCACGAGATAAATGGCTGGTCACCGGGATGCCCGGTCCCATGCTTTATGCAAACTAAATCAAAATAATTGCAAACAAAACTCCCCCTGGGACTCTTGTTAGTTGGAGGCACTCGTTGTTTCAAGCAAGCCATGGATTGATGCTTGTTGGTGGAAGAGGGAGTATAAACTTTACCATTCTGTTTGGGAATCGCCTATAATGTGTGTAGCATGGAAGATATTATCATCTCTTGGTTGTTATGTTGACAATGAAAGTATACCGATCAAAATATTATTCACCTCTATTTCAAAACCGAGCTCTGGCACCTCTACAAATCCCTGATTCCCTCTGCGAAGGGCCTATCTATTTACTTTTATGCTGAGTCATCATCCTCTTATTAAAAAGCACCAGTTGGAGAGCACCGTTGTCATTTGCATTCATTACTGTTAGTTTACATTGAGTACAACTTGACTGGATCTCTTTTACCATGAATTACAATGTCTAGTCAGTCCTTGATCTTTAAAGGTGCTCTGCATTTATGTTTTGCGGTCTCAGAAAGGGCTAGCGAGATACCATCTTGTTATATCATATTATGATTGTTTTGAGAAAGTGTTGTCATCCAAGATTTATTATTATTGCTCGCTAGTTGATTATGCTATTGATATGAGTAAACTTGAGACCTAAGCGTTATTGCGAATGTGGTTAGTTATAATCTTTGCTGAAAACTTGAATGTTGGCTTTACATATTTACAACAACAAGAGCAAACAGAGTTTGTAAAAGTTTTTCTTTATCACTTTCAGTTTATCAACTGAATTGCTTGAGGCCAAGCAATTGTTTAAGCTTGGAGGAGTTGATACGTCTCCGTCGTATCTACTTTTCCAAACACTTTTGCCCTTGTTTTGGACTCTAACTTGCATGATTTGAATGGAACTAACCCGGACTGACGCTATTTTCAGCAGAATTACCATGGTGTTATTTATGTGCAGAAACAAACGTTCTTGGAATGACCTGAAACTTCACGGGGCAACTTTTTTGGAAAATATAAAAAATACCTGCAAAATATGAAGGCCAGGGGGCCCACCACCTGTCCACGAGGGTGGGGGCACGCCTGCCCCGCTAGGGCGCGCCCCCTACCTCATGGGCCCCTTGGAGCTCCTCCGACTCCAACTCCAACTCTATATATTGTGTTTCGGGGAGAAAAAAATCAGAGAGAAGAATTCATCGTGTTTTACGATACGGAGCCACCGCCAAGCCCTAAAACCTCTCGGGAGGGCTGATCTGGAGTCCGTTCGGGGCTCCAGAGAGGGGAATCCGTCGCCATCGTCATCATCAACCATCCTCCATCACCAATTTCGTGATGTTCACCGTCGTGTGTGAGTAATTACATCGTAGGCTTGCTGGACGGTGATGGGTTGGATGGGATCTATCATGTAATCGAGTTAGTATTGTTAGGGTTTGATCCCTAGTATCCACTATGTTCTGAGATTGATGTTGCTATGACTTTGCTATGCTTAATGCTTGTCACTAGGGCCCGAGTGCCATGATTTCAGATCTGAACCTATTATGTTTTCATAAATATATGAGAGTTCTTGATCCTATCTTGCCAGTCTATAGTCACCTATTATGTGTTATGATTCGTTAACCCCGAAGTGAAAATAATCGGGATACTTACCGGTGATGACCGTAGTTTGAGGAGTTCATGTATTCACTATGTGTTAATGCTTTGTTCTGGTAATCTATTAAAAGGAGGCCTTAGTATCCCTTAGTTTTCGTAAGGACCCCGCTGCCACGGGAGGGTAGGACAAAAGATGCCATGCAAGTTATTTTCCATAAGCACGTATGACTATATTCGGAATACATGCCTACATTACATTGATGAACTGGAGCTAGTTCTGTGTCACCCTAGGTTATGACTGTTACATGATGAACCGCATCTGGCATAATTCTCCATCACCGATCCATTGCCTACGAGCTTTCCATATATTGTTCTTTGCTTATTTACTTTCCCGTTGCTATTGCTATCATCACTACAAAATACCAAAAACATTACTTTTACTACTGTTACCTTTTGCTACCGTTACCACTACTAACATATTACTTTGCTACTAAATACTTTGCTGCAGATACTAAGTTTCCAGGTGTGGTTGAATTGACAACTCAGCTGCTAATACATGAGAATATTCTTTGGCTCCCCTTGTGTCGAATCAATAAATTTGGTTGAATACTTTACCCTCGAAAACTGTTGCGATCCCCTATACTTGTGGGTTATCAACGCTAACCTCCCCGGCAATGGCGCCAGAAAAGAGCTTGATGTCTACTACATAACCTTCTTCTTGTAGACGTTGTTGGGCCTCCAAGTGCAGAGGTTTGTAGGACAGTAGCAAATTTCCTTCAAGTGGATGACCTAAGGTTTATCAATCCGTAGGAGGCATAGGATGAAGATGGTCTCTCTCATGCAACCCTGCAACCAAATAACAAAGAGTCTCTTGTGTCCCCAACACACCCAATACAATGGTAAATTGTATAGGTGCACTAGTTCGGCGAAGAGATGGTGATACAAGTGGTATATGGATGATAGATGAAGGTTTTTGTAATCTGAAAATATAAAAACAGCAAGGTAACTAATGATAAAAGTGAGCACAAACGGTATTGCAATGCGTTGAAACAAGACCTAGGGTTCATACTTTCACTAGTGCAAGTCCTCTCAACAATAATAACATAACTGGATCACATAACTATCCCTCAACATGCAACAAAGAGTCACTCCAAAGCCACTAATAGCGGAGAACAAACGAAGAGATTATGGTAGGGTACGAAACCACCTCAAAGATATTCTTTCCAATCAATCCGTTGGGATATTCCTATAAGTGTCACAAACAGCCCTAGAGTTCGTACTAGAATAACACATTAAGACACAAATCAACCAAAACCCTAATGTCACCTAGATACTCCAATGTCACATCAAGTATCTATGGGTATGATTATACGATATGCATCAACAATCTCAGATTCATCTATTCAAACCAACACAAAGAACCTCAAAGAGTGCCCCAAAGATTCTACCGGAGAGTCAAGACGAAAACGTGTGCCAACCCCTATGCATAGGTTCATGGGCGGAACCTGCAAGTTGATCACCAAAACATACATCAAGTGGACCAATAGAATACCCCATTGTCACCACGGGTATCCCACGCAAGACATACATCAAGTGTTCTCAAATCCTTAAAGACTCAATCCGATAAGATAACTTCAAAGGGAAAAACTCAATCCATTACAAGAGAGTAGAGGGGGAGAAACATCATAGGATCCAAATATAAAAGCAAAGCTCGCGATACATCAAGATCGTATCACCTCAAGAACACGAGAGAGAGAGAGAGAGAGAGAGAGAGAGAGAGATCAAACACATAGCTACTGGTACATACCCTCAGCCCCAAGGGAGAAATACTCCCTCCTCATCATGGAGAGCACCGGGATGATGAAGATGGCCACCGAAGAGGGATTCCCCCTCCGGCAGGGTGCCGAAATGGGTCTAGATTGGTTTTCGATGGCTACAAAGGCTTCTGGCGGTGGAACTCCCGATCTATTCTGCTCCCCGATAGTTTTAGGGTATATGGATATATATATATATATATATATATATATATATATATATATATATATATATATATATATATATGCGGAATAAATACATTAGGGGAGCCACGAGGGGCCCACGAGTGGAGGGCGTGCCCAGGGGGTGGGCGGGCGCGCCCCCTGCCTCATGGCTTCCTCGTTGATCCCCTAACGTGCACTCCAAGTCTCCTGTATTGCTTTCTTTCCAAAAATAACTTTTCCGAAGGTTTCATTCCGTTTGGACTCTGTTTGATATTCCTTTTCTGTGAAACACTGAAACAAGGGGAAAACAAAAACTGGCACTGGGCTCTGGGTTAATAGGTTAGTCCCAAAAATAATGTAGAAGTGTATAATAAAGCCCATAAACATCCAAAACAGATAATATAATAGCATGGAACCATCAAAAATTATAGATACGTTGGAGACGTATCATATGGGTCTTGTCCATCACATCATTCTCTAACGATGTGAGCCCGTTCATCAAATGACAACACATGTCTATGGCTAGGAAACTTGACCATCTTTTATTAATGAGCTAGTCAAGTAGGGGCATACTAGGGACACTCGGTTTGTCTATGTATTCACACATGTATCAAGTTTCCGGTTAAAACAATTCTAGCATGAATATTAAACATTTGTCATGATATAAGGAAATATAAATAACAACTTTATTATTGCCTCTAGGGCATATTATCTTCAAATACATAGACAAATAGAGTGTCCCTAGTATGCCTCGACTTGACTAGCTCATTAATCAAAGATGGTTGAGTTTCCTAACCATAAACATGTGTTGTCATTTGATGAACGGGATCACATCATTAGAGAATGATGTGATGGACAAGACCCATCCGTTAGCTTAGCATAATGATCATTTAGTTTTATTGCTATTGCTTTCTTCATGACTTATACATGTTCCTCTGACTATGAGATTATGCAACTCCCGAATACCGGAGGAACACCTTATGTGCTATCAAATGTCCCAACGTAACTGGGTGATTATAAAGATGCTCTGCAGGTGTCTCCGATGGTGTTTGTTGAGTTGGCATAGATCGAGATTAGGATTTTTCACTCTGTGTATCGGAGAGGTATCTTTGGGCCCTCTCGGTAATGCACATCACTATGCGCCTTGCAAGCAATGTGACTAATGAGTTAGTTACGGGATGATGCATTACGAAACAGGTAAAGAGACTTGCCGGTAACGATATTGAACTAGGTATGAAGATACTGACGATCGAATCTCGGGCAAGTGACATACAATGACAAAGGGAACAACGTATGTTGTTATGCGGTTTGACCCATAAAGATCTTCTTAGAATATGTAGGAACCAATATGAGCATCCAGGTTCCGCTATTTGTTATTGACCGGAGATGTGTCTCGGTCATGTCTACACAGTTCTTGAACCCGTAGGGTCCGCACGCTTAATGTTCGATGGCGATTTGCATTATGAGTTATGTGATTTGATGATCGAAGATTGTTCAGAGTCCCGTATGAGATCACGGAAATGACGAGGAGTCTCAAAATGGTCGAGAGGTAAAGATTCATATATTGGAAGGTTGCATTCGGACACCGGAATGGTTTCGAGAAGTTTCTGATAAGTTCTGGAGTACCGGGGTTATCGCCCCCCCCCCTTGGGAAGTTAATGGGCCAACATGAGCCTTAGTGGAAAAGAGAGAGGGTCGTCTGGGAGGTGGCGCGCGCCTCCCTTGCCAATCCGAATTGGACAAGGGGTAGGGGCGGCGCCCCCCTCCTTCCTTCTTTCCTCTTCCTCCTTCCCTCCTTCTCCTAGTTGAATAGGAAAGGGGGGCGAATCCTACTTGGACTGGACTCCACCCTATGGCGCCCCCCCCATTGGGCCAGCCTCCTCTTCCCCCTCCTTTATATACATGTGCGGGGGCACCCCAAAGACACACCAAGTCTTCTCTTAGCCGTGTGCGGTGCCCCCCTCCATAGTTACACACCTCGGTCATATCGTCGTAGTGCTTAGGTGAAGCCCTGCGCCGGTAACTTCATCATCACCATCAACACGTTTTCATGCTGAGGAAACTCTCCCTCGTCCTTAACTGGATCAAGAGCTCGAGGGACGTCATCGAGCTGACCGTGTGCTGAACGCGGAGGTTCCGTATGTTTGGTGCTAGGATCGGTTGAATCGCAAAGATGTTCGACTACATCAAACGCGTTACTAAACGCTTCTGCTTTTGGTCTACGATGGTACATGGACACACTCTCCCCTCTCGTTGCTAAGCATCTCCTAGATAGATCTTGCGTGATCGTAGGAATTTTTTTGAAATATTGTGTCCCCCAACAGTGGCATCCGAGCCAGGTCTATGCGTAGATGTTATATGCACGAGTAGAACACAAAGAGTTGTGGGCGATAATAGTCATACTGCTTACCACCAACGTCTTACTTTGATTCAGCGGTATTGTTGGATGAAGCGGCCCGGACCGACATTACATGACCACGTTCATGAGACTGGTTCTACCGACGTGCTTCGCACACAGGTGGCTGGCGGGTGTCTGTTTCTCCAACTTTAGTTGAATCGAGTTTGACTATGGTCGATCCTTGTTGAAGGTTAAAACAACACACTTGATGATAAATCGTTGTGGTTTTGATGCGTAGGTAAGAACGGTTCTTGCTAGAAGCCCGCAGCAGCCACGTAAAACTTGCAACAACAAAGTAGAGGACGTCTAACTTGTTTTTACAGGGCATGTTGTGATGCGATATGGTCAAGACGTGATGAGATATAAATTGTTGTATGAGATGATCATGTTTTGTTAAAGTTATCAGCAAATGGCAGAAGCCTTATGGTTGTCTCTTTATTGCATAAGATGCAAGCACTATATAATTGCTTTACTTTATCGCTATGCGATAGCACTAGTTGCAAAAGCAATAGTTGGCGAGATGGCCATGTGACGACACGTTGATAGAGATCAAGATGATGGAGATCATGGTGTCATGCCGGTAACGATGGAGATCATGATGGTACTTTGGAGATGGAGATCAAATGCACAAGATGATGATGGCCATATCATGTCACATATTTTGATTGCATGTGATGTTTATCCTTTATGCATCTTATTTTGCTTAGTACGGCGGTAGCATTATTAGATGATCCGTCACTAAATTTCAAGGTATAAGTGTTCTCCCTAAGTATGCACCGTTGCGAGAGTTTGTCGTGTCGAGACACCACGTGATGATCGGGTCTGATAAGCTCTACGTGCACATACCACGGGTGCAAGACAGTTTTACGCGCGCGGAATACTCGGGTTAAACTTGATGAGCCTAGCATATGCAGATATGGCCTCGGGACACTGAGGCCGAAAGGTCGAACGTGAATCATATAGTAGATATGATCAACATAGAGATGTTCACCATTGAAGACTACTCCATCTCACGTGATGATCGGACATGGTTTAGTTGATATGGATCACGTGATCATTTAGATGACTCGAGGGATGTCTATCTAAGTGGGAGTTCTTAAGTAATATGATTAATTGAACTTTAATTTATCATGAATTTAGTCCTGATAGTATTTGCAAATTATGTTGTATATCAATAGTTCACGTTATATCTCCCCATTTATTTTTGATATGTTCCTAGAGAAAAATAAGTTGAAGGATGATAGTAGCAATGATGCGGACTGGATCCGTGATCCGAGGATTATCCTCATTGCTGCACAGAAGAATTATGTTCTTGATGCACCGCTAGGTGACGGACCTATTGCAGGAGCAGATGCAGACGTTATGAATGTTTGGCAAGCTCGGTATGATGACTACTTGATGGTTTAGTGCGCCATGCTTTACGGCTTAGAACCGGGACTTCAAAAACATTTTGAATGCCAAGGAGCATATCTCTACTCTTATAAAAGACCGAGTTGGTGATGATGGTGTGCCTGCCATCTTGTAATATAGACCGTCCGATCTATATCTGACGGATAGAAAGCAAACTTTGACAATTTTACAAAAGATACCCGCACCTCTCTCCACATGTACAGATAAGGCCTTGCCTCGTCCATCCTTATCTCCCACAACCTCATTGTTGAGTAATTCAAAAAGGAAGTCTGTGGAATAATCTAGCATGGTGGCCGCTGCCGCTTACCGGCGCCGTCCATCCCCATGCCTCCGTCCAGTCCGACCACCAGTCACCACCACGCCCCACTCCTCCTCACCTTATCTCTCATCTTTATCGAGATATCATTTTTCGATGAAATTCTCGAGATACCATTTTTCTGATAAAATTCTCGAGATATCATTAGTTTTTACACATGGGATTACTCCTGCATGGGTCAATCACAACAGGTATTTTGTAAAGAAATGCATCTTGATGTTCCGTGCAATGCACGGGCATCTTGCTAGTAAGATGTTCCAAGAGCTGAAATTGGTATTTCACACCTCTGACAAATACTTTGCCTACAAGATGGAGGAGAATAGCTCAACCAGTAAGCATGTGCTCAGAATGTCTGAGTACTACAATCGCTTGAATCAAGTGGGAGTTAATCTTCCAGATAAGATAGTGATTGATAGAGTTCTCTGGTCACTATCACCAACTACTGGAACTTCGTGATGAACTATAATATGCAAGGGATGACGAAAACGATTCCCGAGCTCTTCATGATGCTAAAATCAGTGAAGGTAGATATCAAGAAAGAGCATCAAGTGTTGATGGTTAACAAGACCACTAGTTTCAAGAAAAAGGGTAAGGGAAAGAAAGGGAACTTCAAGAAGAATGGCGAGCAAGTTGCCACTGCCGTGAAGAAGCCTAAAGCTAGACCCAAGCCTGAAACTAAGTGCTTCTACTGCAAAGGAAATGGTCACTGGAAGCGGAACTGCCCCAAATACTTGGCGGATAAGAATGATGGCAAAGTGAACAAAGGCATATTTGATATGCATGTTATTGAGTGTAATTTACTAGTGTTCATAGTAGCCCCTGGGTATTTGATACCGGTTTAGTTGCAATGATTTGTAACTCGAAAGGAGGAGTTGCAAAATGAACAGATGCTAGTTAAGGGCGAGGTGACGATGTGCGTTGGAAGTGATTCCATGGTTGATAAGATCACCATCGCACACTCCTTTTACCTTCAGGATTAGTGTTGAACCTAAAATAAATGTTATTCGGTGTTTGCGTTGAGAATGAATATGATTGGATCATGTTTATTGCAATATGGTTATTCATTTAAGTCAAAGAATAATTGTTGTTATGTTTACATGAATAAAACCTTCTATGGTCATACACTTAATATAAATTGTTTATTGAATCTCGATCATAGTGATACACATATTCATAATATTGAAGCCAAAAGATGCAAAGTTAATAATGATAGTGCAACTTATTTGTGGCACTGCCGTTTAGGTCATATTGGTGTAAAGCGCATGAAGAAACTCCATGCTGATGGGCTTTTGGAATCACTTGATTATGAATCACTTGATACTTGCGAACCATGCCTCATGGGCAAGATGACTAAGACTCCGTTCTCCGAAACAATGGAGCGAGTCACTGACTTATTGGAAATAATACATACCGATGTATGTGGTCCGATGAGTGTTGAGGCTCATGGCGGGTATCATTATTTTCTGACCTTCACAGAAGATTTGAGCAAGATATGAGTATATCTACTTAATGAAACATGCGTCTGAAACATTTGAAAAGTTCAAAGAATTTCAGAGTAAAGTGGAAAATCATCGTAACTAGTAGAATGCCCGTGCGTTGCAACGGGCTTTTAAAGCGCTCTTAATAAGTTCCCTTTTTCTTCCCTTAACTAAAATGTTTCTCACAGTGATATGTGAACTCATAAATTTACAACCAAACCAACATATCAAGAGGTAAAAACATATTTATCGAAGAGCATATGTACATCAGATTCGACATTAAGGTTCTGATGTCCGGTAGATTGAGAACAAAAAAAATGGTGACTTACCAGCAAATCTCATTTATATTTCAGAACATGGTTGTCCTACAATTGTGTGCCTACAAGATCTTTCTCCCCCTTCCTCCCTCCCTCCCTCGATCTATCGCCCCTCTCTCCCCTCTCTCTCACTCACTCTCTCTTGATCTCTCTTAATCTCGAATGTGTTGCCTTCTGAAGAGGGCTCTAGCGGTCTAGTAGCCGTCTCGTGAGCTGGTCGTCATTCTTGTTGTTGGGGTCGACAGCGAATGAATGAGACATGGGTATGTGAGGCATCACAAAAATGCAATTTCAAAATTTTATTTGGAAAACTTTTCTAGCTCAAACTGCTTATTCAAGTTTGAAAATCAAATCACATGTATAGAAAACATTTTTTTCACAAACAATATCGGTGCAAGGAGACATGTATTAGGGCATATGTTGTAGAGAAATATCGACTTTTTATACATGGGAGGAACCAACAAAGAAATAAAAATTTGAGAAAATGTTGGGCACAACTGTATTCTCGCATGTGGACCTACAATAGATGTTAGTAAATAGATACTCCCTCCATCATCCCAAAATAAGTATCTCAACTTTATAGTTGTAGACGGGTATTTTAACTGCTTCATTTCTTGAGACACTTATTTTGGGACGGAGGGAGTACTTCAGGAGTCACAACGAAAGTCTTAAAAGTGTTATTACCCATCCAAAGAAAGATATTTATGTTGCATAAACACCAGAAACCAAAATTCAGCCCAATAAAGTGTACTGATCTTAGTTATTAGCATTACTCACTTGATAGGAGCCGTAATAATCTGCTCATATGTTGCTCCCTTAAATCTAAGGGTGAAATAAACAATAGAAAAATCGACAGTGGGAACATGGAAGGCCATTCCAATCAATTTTCTAACGAGTTCTAAAAGCACCTTACCAATAGCATGCAAGAAATGAAGCAGTTAAAATACTTGTCTACAACCATAAATGACGTAGTTTGCATACCACGAGAAAGTATGTTCAGTCCTAGCTTGTCTTACGAGTAATATACTCCCTCCGGTCCTTTTTAGTCTACATATAAGTTTTGTCTGAAGTCAAAGTATCTCTATTTTGACCAAACTTATAGAAAAAAGTATCAACATGCACAATGACAAATCAATATTATTAGATTCACTATGAAATGTAGCTTCGTAATTCATATATTTGATATTATAGATGTTCATATTTTTCAATATAAATTTGGTCAAACATTGCAAAATTTAACTTGACATAAATCTAATACGCGGAGTAAAAATGCCGGAGGGAGTATGTAAAACAATTTTTTCAAGGCTGACAATATTGTGTTGTGTCCATAACATTGAAGATATACTATGAACATGTCACCTTCTAACATGCCTGCAACTCCTTAATTTACTTCTCGGAGGATGATTCAACAATATTCAAGTGTACAGTAGAAGCTCCATCTTTTCCTTTCCCCACACCCGTGCAAGAATGCCGCAAGTTCCATGTCCACCTCCCTCTCCAGCAAGACTTGACCGACTGCCTCTCCCCTCCGGCTTCCTGCACCTCAAGACCACATAAAAAAAATCAGAAACCACATAAACCGGTCCACAAAGCACTGAACAAAATTAGAACATACTTGAAGTCGCATACGCCATGTTTTCCATCGATGGCGCCTACATCCCATGGAGCATCAATCATAGGCTAAAACGCTCAGAACTTCCAATGATGACATGATAAATATCAAGCATGTGATAACAATGCAGTCTGATGTACAAGAACTCTGATGAAAGCATCACTAAATCTAGCAATACTTGGTTATGTAGTTTCATGCATGAACAATTGAACATTCATACACGCTCAAATAAAGAGAGCATGTTATATATTCAAATTTCGAGCTTGGCACGGAAACTGAACATAGTCTAAAAATTCAAGCATTGGTGTTTTTGATGATCCTGCTAGTACAACTTTTATAGTTAGGATAGTCGCCTTGCTATTTCCATTTGAAAGAAAAAAAACACCAACAATTGGGACGGGTATGGCGATGCGACCCCTCACCCGCGTTCTGCAAAACCTTGTTAGTTGCTAGCATCCATAGCTCAAGCTCACCCCTTCGACTGGCAGCGTGCGAGAGAGCGCACCGGCCGGCCGCTGCTGACTGGCGGGAGCAGGTGAGGAATGCAGCGACACACACACACACACATCATCATCATCATCATCATCATCATCATCATCATCATCATCATCATCATCATCAAGCAAGCAGCCAAGCACACATAATTATAGAACTAAAACTACGGTTTTCATAGTTGAGAAACAGGGTGGACATTGTTGGAGCTGATCCCCAACTCCTTCCTCTCAGCTTCTCACAAGTTCGCACAGGAACAATGGAACACAGAAGTTTTTTGGCGTCGTGCTGCTTCACACAACCACGACCTTTTCTCTCTGTATTTCTCTTTCTCAAAGCAAACATACGTACAACTCTTAAATAAAACACACACGCACGCACACAATCGAGGCAAAGCCGCCCTGATTTTTGTGGCACTAACCCATGCACCAACGCACCACTAACCAACTATCCCATGCGGCTAATCTTCTTCCTGGACCTGGCATGCAATACTAACAAACTCACCCGTCTACAGTGGCGGAGGCATCGCTGGATGCACCAACGCACCACTAACCAACTATCCCATGCGGCTAATCTTCTTTCTGGACCTGGCATGCAATACTAACAAACTCACCCGTTTTGGCGGAGGCACCGCCCAGCGAGGCAGCGACCCTTGCCCGGGCTCGCTAGTCCTGGACAGCAGCGATCGATCCAAATTATAAAGCGGAAAACATGTCCAGTAGCTTGGTTCACCCAGGCAAAAGGAGATGGGCCTTCTACTCTCACAGGGTCACGGCCCAACACAACAGTCTACAGTCCAGGCTAATACGTCCAATCCATCGGTCGAACTCCCTGTCTCTTCGATTTCTCAACAGACGGCGACGCATGGACCGGCGGCTAGAGTCCTAGACGGCTAGACGCACGGCCGGCGGCGAGCGGACGCGAGGCGCCCAAGCAGTCTACTTAGCTGATCGTCCCTCAACCCCCTCCTTCTCATTTGGCTTCGACTTCGTTCAGTAAGAAGCTAAGAATCCTTCAACAGAATTAGGGTTAGCCGCCCGGCTAGGGATCCCTCATCTCTGAATAATTCGTGGCTAGGGAATGAACTGTTCATTTGTTCTTGCAGAATTAATTGGAAGGAGAGCTTCTTGCGCCAGCTCCCCATTACTGAACATCTTGAAATAGAACTGTAGAAGGGAAGAGAAAATAGATTACAGATTACCCTCTATTTATTTTCAGGTCAGGACCACCAAAAGTTTTGATCCTCGTATGATATTTCTCATCATCTCATGTATACGTATTTAGTTTCAAGTCAATTAGTCTGTACTAGAAGTGTAGAACTAACTAACTAGCAATTGTTTCGCTAAGAAGTATAATCGTCTTCAGATTCAATGTTGGCTGCTGGAAATTAGAAAACAGAATCGTGACTAAGCCTGTGAGCCAACATATATTTCCGTCGGCCCCACATAGACTCCCAGGAATATATCATTTTACTGTGGGCCGGACTCTGGCTGACAGGTTTTTTCTCTATATTCCTGTAGGTTTTGGCCAGGCGCACAGGAAAAGTATATCCCTGTGCGTCGCGGCCCACAGGAATCGCGTTCGGCCCTTCGCGCCACCGGATTTTCATTGCGCGCCCATTTTTTCATGGAGGCCCACCCTTTTTATCTATTTCCTGTGTGTTTGGGCTCACAGAGTTAGGCCCAATACAAAAGGAGAGGGCAAACACGTACAGCCTCCATCCCCAATTCAGTCGTAGTCTCCAGAATCCTCTCGATCCCCAATCCATTGCGCTTCACCGCCGCCGCCACCATCGTCCGGTCCACAGCCGGAGCCGCCGCCACGCCATCCTCCGGTCCGCCGCCGCCGCCGCCACGCCATCCTCTGGTCCACCGCCGCCGCCGCCACACCATCCTCCGGTCCACCGCCACCGCCACACCATCCGCAGGTCCACCGCCATGGCAGCAGCTACACCATCCTCCCATCTACCGTCGCGGCTGCCTCCCCTCCTTGCGGAAGGTCGTCCTTCCGCCTACATCTTCCTCACCACCTGCGTAGTGCCGGTCTCTGCCTCGCTACCCGCCGGAGCACCAGCATCTGCCCCCCACCAAGCTCCCGTACGTGTCGCCCCATTCAGATTTACACGTCTTCACCTCCGGCTGCCTGTACTCCTCTACTCGCTGCCTCACAAGTCCCCATTCTCCATATCTCTGGTAATATATTACCTTCTTTTCCTAGATCTACGATTTGTTTGCTCTATTTCTTGTGTAGAGTACAAGCTTCGTGGGAACTAATTTAGGCACATCTGATTAGTATACGGTTGATTTGGATAAGTTCAAACACCAATTTTTATGGGTTCCAACGCAAAACTAGCTGTAGATGACCATGTACAGTTCTTTGGTGTGCAAGTTGATTTGGACAGATTAGTTTTGCTAGTTCTTAGACGTAAGTTGGAGCTTCTGTAGCAACATCAGTGAACGGCTAGCATGTAGCTTATGTACATGACCATCTAACTGTTCATTTTTTCTAGGTTGTAGCTTCTGTGACATCTACCTGCTATTTATTTATTTATGTAAAGTGAATTTAAGATCTATAAATCCTAGAATAATCTTATCTCTTCATATTCCAGAAACATCAGTGGACAGCTAGGGGAGTTGGCTGGCCACCCTTTTCGACGCCGTAATTTCCCAGCTTGAACAAGTATATTGGTAAGTTATAGCTTTGAGCTCTTAAATTTATGTCTGAAACAATTGTCTTTTTGTGAATTGTTATTTGTGCTGCTGCCCTTTAGTATGCTATTATTTTTCTGAAATAGCCCCATTTCTGTGAGTTTTATTTCACTATGAGTTCTTGGTTAAATAATGGAGAACCGTGATTGGATGTATAGTGGATGGGTGTTTGGTCAAGTCCCTTCTAATACATGGCTTGAAGAAACTGCACGATTTATAGACCGGGCCTTCTCTTCCGTAGCTGAAGGTGGTAAAATTAAGTGTCCATGCGCCAAATGTCGGAATTATTTTCCGCAAGAAAGGCACATTGTAGAGAAACACTTGTATAAACATGGGTATAAGCCAAATTACAAAACCTGGACAGAACATGGTGAGAGTTTTGTAGCTGCTACTGATGGGTCTGTCCCTTTAGTACATCAAGAGGGCTGTAATGAAACTGATCCAATGGACAATATGTTGGTTGACTTAGGTGGTAGCCATCCTCCACCGGTTACTGAGGAGCCAACCTCCTCTGCCAAGGCTTTTTATAGGATGGTCAGTAGTGCCGATGAATTGGTACATGAGAACACAAAACACTCACGTCTTTCTGCTGTAGCTCGTTTGTTGGCTGTGAAATCACGATACAACATGTCCATTGCACATTTTGATGATACCTTAAAAATAATCCATGAACTTCTGCAAATCAGGTGGGAAGAGAGTTGGACGGTGAACTGCTGTATGAAGCATCAGGTGGCATTCCTCATGGTCGTGTGTCAATAGGCGATGGGGTTGTTAAGAAAGAAGATATTAAATCAGCAGCTAGGAAAAGGAATGCCAGTGCACCAATTTCGCTCACACTTCGAGAGAAGGAACAACTCAGGCGTGCTAATGACGAAAATGCAGAACTCAGGCGTGCTAAGGAGATGCTACAGCAGAAAGTAGATATGCATGGGCAGCTCATAACTGTATGTACAAATTAACGCCCAAATTCTAAACCAATGGATCTCAACTTCTCAATTATCAACTCGAGTAACATTTCTTCCTTTTGCAGGCACTTTTCAAGGAGATAGGAAAAGAGTTGCCAGCGCATATACTACATATACTAAGCCATGGAGCTGTTTCGCAACCAGAAGTAAGTGTATGAGAAACTTGAAGTTATCTATATCATATGGATGAATGTGTGATGTCCACTACTCAACTTGAATTTGTGCATTCCTTCTAACCTGTCTACGCTGATGTAGCTGCAATATCAACACTATGTTGCATATGAGATTTTTTTTCATGTTTTATATCTAGATATGTGGTTGTTTGCATCTGTGAGCTTGTCTACTCTCATAAGATTCTTTAGCTGTTATGCCCAATTTTTTTTCATGTTTTATATCAAGATATTTGGAACTTCAAAGTAGCCTGGACATGTAAATGAAAAGAAAATCCATTCTTGGTGCCAAGCATTAATCAATAAATGGAAATTATTTTGTTCTGTTGTCTCCACTTATTATCCAACAAAGTATTGTGTTTTTATTGTTCTAAATCAGATTAAATAACAATTTGGTTACTTGGGCTCGATTCAGGGGACAAATAACTCGTCTCAATCCGGCTCGCAAGCGGTTGATGGCAACAATGATGTCATGGAGTCGAGCGAGGAGAACGACACCACTGGGAATGTCGGTGATCAGATCGTTGACGCAGCAGCCAACCATGGCGGAAACTGATTGCTCAAACAATATGATAACATCAGACTATAGGTGGTCTTCATACGCTCTTTTGTGGACTTGTGTATCCAGTATGGTTTAGGAATGAGAACTAACATCTGGTGGTAGTTGCAAGCCGGCGTATTTTGCTAGTATTGTTGTAGTTGGAAGGTCCTTTTGTGGATGGTACCATTGTAGCCTTGTAGTGTACTTTGTTGATCTATATGTATGGAACTGATGATGATATATGAAGTCTGATGTTGTCATATAAATCTATTCTCACATGGTCTCTGTGAAATAATGTAACAGCTGTAGCATATGGGTTAAGCACATTGCTTTTCCGGTAGGAATATGAAAAAAAAACATCATGACGCAACAGTGACGGCCAACGGCTGACAGGAATGCACGAACATTGCAGCTTCCTAGCACAAATTCCTGTCGGCTGAACCTACAGGTATAAGTTGATAGGAATGCCTCTTAGTACAAATTCCTGTCGGCTGAACCTACAGGTATAAGTATTTCCTGGCGGCCTTTCCTGACAGGTGGTTGACAGGAATATGTATTTTCCGGGAGGCATAAATCTGACGGAGCATTTCTTTCGTGTGAGCCAACCATCAGGAATAACCGACAGCAATAATATTCTTGTGGGCCGACCGGCAGGCATATTGTTTCATTCCTGGCAGGTTATGGCTGTCGGTTGTTCCTGTCGGTTGGCCGACAGGAATTATATTCCTGACGGCCAGATTTTTTCCCTGACGGATGTTGGCCCACACGCTTAGTCGCGTTTCTGGTAGTGTTTTCTTTTGTGCAAGTGGTTTTGTACTATGAACTTGACACTTGTTGTATCTCATTTTCTTATTTACTTGTTTAACAACTAACTTCAAATTTTATCATTAAATTCAGAGATGAGGAGGTTTTTGATTAATAGAGAAAGCACTGAAAATGTGAATGGTGTGCAACTAGAAATAGAAGTGGAGGCACAACCACCTCCTAACATTGCCAATGAATTTAATCCAAGATATTGAGCGTGATCCAGGAAAGAGGAAACAAATTTGTGAGTATGGATGGATCACCGCTTTAACGAAGGAGCTAATGTTGTGCTTGATTGCTTCTCATATCTTGACCCCAACCATTATTTCTCCAAGTTTAATGTTGATAAGCTTGCGCGTATTGCTAAAATTTATCATGATGATTTTTCCAATGATGACCGTGGAACAATAAGAGAGTAACTTCTGACTTATATAAGTAAAGTGAAAAGACATCCTTCTTTTTCTACTTGTGATGATGTTCAAAGTTTGGTCGTGAAGATGGTTGAAACTGAAAAACATTTGGTATTTCCATTGGTATACAAACTTATTGAGTTGGCTTTGATATTCCCAGTGTCAACGGCATCTGCTGAGAGAGACTTTTCAGCAATGAAAATTATCAACACTAACTCTGTAGCAAAATTAATTATGAATGGTTCAATGACTTGATGATATGCTACATCGAGCGGGAGATATTGAAGTCAGTTGATGATAAGGACATTATTCAAACATTTGCCGCAATGAGGTCTCGGAAAGGGCATTATTCTTTAGTGCACTATCGGTATGTTTCATCTAACCATCTCTATTCTTGTTGCATATGTATCTTTCGTTGTCATGTCTCAACATTATTGGGTTTATTAAGCGGATATTGATATATTAGCTCATTTTACAATTAAATTCTATGCGACTATTATGGTTATGTTTTCACTTGATTATTAATGTGGATTTGTGATTCCGAAGCCTTGTGGTATATTATATGTAGTGTATTCGAGTACGCAATTTTTGATTGCTAGATTATACACTTAGGCTTAAATTGCCCGGGCTCCACAAACGTTCTGGCTCCGCCACTGGCCGTCTACTCCTCAGGGTCTTGGCTTCAGCTTGCCATTTCACACGACGGCGTGCCGATTCACACGACACCAGGCATCTCACCATCTACATCGCTTCACACGATCTGGCATCTCACCTTGCACACTTGCTGCTCCAAGACTCCTACCCACGACACACCTGATGAACTACATGCAGTACAAAAGCAAAAAACACATGCAGATATGAAATCAAGATTAAACCAAACAGACGTAATGAGATGCGGCAGGATGGATGGATTGTGTTGCCTTTTGAATGTAGTCGAGACATCACATCATGTTGAAGAAGCTGTCCTTGCTGCCGCCCACCCATGCCACCACTTCGCCTACCGCTTTGTCCATGGTGACAATCCGGCCACCACCAGCGACCAGCCTCACTATAGCGACCGGATCCTCTGTCATCCCTAGGATTTCCGATACGCAGCTACATCCACGTGCTAGTCCTGCCCGCCGTGAGGACGAGGATGAGATCGTCGGTAGAGAGGATCACAATCTGGATGAGACCAAAGGAAAGATTGTAGAGTGTTTTGTGATTGAGAATTTGTGGGCCTAGGTCCCTAGCTAGGCAAGGAAAGTTAAGATTTTTGGAAGGAAAGATTAGGACGGGGATGGGGAGGATCTTCGGTGGTGGGGGTATGGAACGAAATCAAGGACGTGGGGTGGGCCTGGGGATTTCGTTCGATCGATAGGTTAAGAAACAAAATGACGGTTTACTCGTAGCGAGACGATCGAGGGGCCTCCCTCCCTCTTTCGAGCGAGTCGTGGACGATTTTAGGAAGGTGATCGAAAATTATAATGCAATTTTTTAATCTGTAATTTGGTATTAAAATATTATGAATATAAAAACCAAATGGGAAACCAATTCGGTTTTTGATGGGAAGGTGATCTCACGTAAGAAGGTAAGAAAATTGGCACCTACCAAAGAAAGAAGCGCGAGAATTATTACCTGATATAAACCAGGCGGAGTATTAAAGGCAATTACTTTGGTTTTAGTGGCAGGGTGAAAAAACCTATGTATAGGAGAGATGGTGGGAGGGAGGACGAAAAAAACAAACGAAAATAAACCGTGGATACTATTCACCAACTCAGACATTAGGAGTAGAGATAAGAAAATAGAGTTTCTACAATGTGATCGTGGAGGCAAATATTTGAGTTACGAGTTTGGTCTTCATTTGAAACAATGTGGAAAGGTTTCGCAACTCACGCCACCTGGAAGACCACAGCGTAAAGGTGTGTCCGAACGTCATAACCGTACTTTGGCCCTGTTTGGTTCAGCTTTCATCAACGGATTCCGCTGTTGCGCAGTAGAATCTAAACCAAAGGGAAAACCCAGCAGAATCCGATTCCAGAAATCCACTGTCAAAATCCGAATCAAAAGCGGAAGCAGCCCAGGATATGCTTTCGAAAATCTGATTCCGCTGCGGGTCAAAATCTGAAAAAGTTGTGTCAGTTGTTTTACCAAATGACCTACATCTTTTTCACATCAGATTTTTCACAGCTCTTTTTCCACAGTAGATTTTTCACAGCTTCTTTTAGAAATCCACAGCCGAACCAAACAGGGCATTTATTAGATATGGTGCGATATATGATGTCTCTTACCGATTTACCACTATAATTTTGGGGTTATGCATTAGAGACAGCTGCATTCATGTTTAATAGGGCACCATCTAAATCCGTTGAGACGACATTGTATGAACTGTGGTTGGGCAAGAAACCTAATCTGTCGTTTCTTAAAGTTTGGGGCTGCGATGCTTATGTGAAAAACCTTCAGCCTGATAAGCTCAAACCCAAATCGGAGAAATGCATATTCATAGGATACCCAAAAGAAACTGTTGGGTACATCTTCTATCACAGATCCGAAGGCAAGATATTTGTTGCTAAGAATGGATCCTTTCTAGAGAAGGAGTTTCTCTCGAAATAAGTGAGTGGGAGGAAAGTAGAACTTGATGAGGTAATTGTACCTTCTCCCGAATTAGAAAGTAGTTCATCGCAAAAATTAGTTTCAGTGATGCCTACACCAATGAGTGAGGAAGTTAATGATGATGATCATGATACTTCAGATCAAGTTACTACCGAACCGCGTAGGTCAACCAGAGTACGTTCCGCACCAGAGTGGTACGATAACCCTGTTCTGGAAGTCATGTTACTAGACCGTGATGGACCTACGAACTATGTGGAAGCGATGATGAGCCCAGATTCTGATAAATGGCTTGAGGCCATGAAATCTGAGATATGATCCATATATCAGAATAAAGTGTGGACTTTGGTGGACTCGCCTGATGCTCGGCAAGCCATTGAGAAAAAATGGATCTTCAAGAGGAAGACGGACGCTGATAGTAGTGTTACTATCTACAAAGCTCGATTTGTCGAAAAAGTTTTTGACAAGTTCAAGGTGTTGACTACGATGAGATTTTCTCACTCGTATCGATGCTTAAAGCCTGTCCGAATCATGTTAGCAATTGCCACATTTTATGAAATCTGGCAAATGGATGTCAATACTACATTCCTTAATGGATTTCTTAAAGAAGAGTTGTATATGATACAATCAGAAGGTTTTGTCAATCCTAAAGGTGCTAACAAAATGTGCAAGCTCCAACGATCCATCTGTGGACTGGTGCAAGCATCTCGGAGTTGGAATATATGCTTTGATGAGTTGATCAAAGCATATAGTTTTATACAAACTTGCGGTGAAGCTTGTATTTACAAGAAAGTGAGTGGGAGCACTACAGCCTTTCTGATAAGTATATGTGAATGACATATTGTTGATCGTAAATGATGTAGAATTTTCTGGAAAGCATAAAGGAGTGTTTGAAAGGAGTTTTTCGAAGAAATACCTCGGTGAAGCTGCTTACATATTGGGCATCAAGATCTACAGAGATAGATCAAGACGCTTGATAAGATTTTTCAATGAGTACATACTTTGACAAGATTTTGAAGTAGTTCAAAATGGAATAGTCAAAGAAGGAGTTCTTTCCTGTATTGCAAGATGTAAAGTTGAGTAAGACTCAAAACACAACCACGGCAGAAAATAGAAAAAGAATGAAAGTCATTCCCTATGCCTCAACCATAGGTTCTATAAAGTATGCTATGTTGTGTACCAAACCTATTGTGTACCTTGCCATGAGTTTGGCAAGGGGGTACGATATTGATCCAGGAGTGGATCACTGGACAGCGGTCAAAGTTATCCTTAGTTACCTAAGAGGACTAAGGAAATATTTCTCGGTTATGGAGGTAATAAAGAGTTCTTCGTAAAGAGTTACGTCGATGCAAGCTTTTACACCAATCCAGATGACTCTGAGTCTCAATCTGGATACATATTGAAAGTGGGAGCAATTAGCTAGAGTAGCTCTATGCAGAGCATTGTAGACATGGAAATTTGCAAAATACATACGTATCTGAATGTGGCAGGTCCATTGACTAAACTTCTCTCATAATCAAAACATGATCACATCTTAGTACCGTTTGGGTGTTAATCACATGGCAATGTGAACTAGATTATTGACTCTAGTAAACACTTTGGGTGTTGGTCACATGGTGATGTGAACTATTGGTGTTAAATCACATGATGATGTGAACTAGATTATTAACTCTAGTGCAAGTGGGAGACTGAAGGAAATATGCCCTAGAGGCAATAATAAAGTGTTATTTATATTTCCTTATATCATGATAAATGTTTATTATACATGCTAGATTGTATTAATCGGAAACTTAGTACATGTGTGAATACATAGACAAACAGAGTGTCCCTAGTATGCCTCTACTTGACTAGCTCGTTAATCAAATATGGTTGAGTTTCCTAACCATAGACATGTGTTGTCATTTGATGAACAGGATCACATCATTAGATAATGATCCAACTATTAGCTTAGCATAATGATCGTCTAGTTTTATTGCTATTGCTTTCTTCATGACTTATACATGTTCCTCTGACTATGAGATTATGCAACTCCCGAATACCGAAGGAACACCTTGTGTGCTATCAAATGTCACAACGTAACTAGGTGATTATAAAGATGCTCTACAGGTGTCTCCGATGGTGTTTATTGAGTTGGCATAGATCAAGATTAGGATTTGTCACTCCGTGTATCGGAGAGGTATCTCTAGGCCCTCTCGGTAATGCACATCACTATGAGCCTTGCAAGCAATGTGACTAATGAGCTAGTTATGGGATGATGCATTACGGAACGAGTAAAGAGACTTGCCGGTAACGAGATTGAACTAGGTATGAAGATACCGACGATCGAATCATGGGAAAGTAACATACTGATGACAAAGGGAACAATGTATGTTGTTATGCGATTTGACCGATAAAGATATTCGTAGAATATGTAGGAACCAATATGAGCATCCAGGTTCCGCTATTGGTTATTGACCAAAGATGTGTCTCGGTCATGTCTACATAGTTCTCGAACCCGTAGGGTCCGCACGCTTAACGTTTGATGACGATTTGTATTATGAGTTATGTGATTTGATGACCAAAGATTGTTTGGAGTCCCGGATGAGATCACGGACATGACGAGGAGTCTCGAAATGGTCGAGAGGTAAAGATGCATATATTGGAAGGTTGCATTCGGATACCATGATGGTTTTGGGAAGTTTCTGATAAGTTTCGGAGTACCGGGGGTTATCGGGCCCCCCCCCCCCCGGGGAAGTTAATGGGCCAACATGGGCCTTAGTGGAAAAGAGAGAGGGCCGGCCAGGAGGTGGCGCACGCCCCCCCTTGCCAATCCGAATTGGACAATGGGTGGGGGCGGCGCCCCCCTCCTTCCTTCTCCCCTCTTCCTCCTTCCCCCCTTCTCCTAGTTGGAATAGGAAAGGGGGAGAATCCTACTTGGACCGGGAGTCCAAGTAGGACTCCCCCTATGGTGCCCCCCCTTGGGTCGGCCTCCTCTTACCCCCTCCTTTATATATGTGGGAGGGGGCACACCAAGTCTTATCTTAGCCGTGTTTGGTGCCCCCAAATACACACCAAATCTTCTCTTAGCCGTGTGCGGTGCCCCCCTCCACAGTTACACACCTCGGTCATATCATCGTAGTGCTTAGGCAAAGCTCCGCGCTGGTAACTTCATCATCATCGTCAACAGGCCATCGTGCTGACGAAACTGTCCCTCGTCCTCAACTAGATCAAGAGCTCGAGGGACGTCATCGAGCTGAACATGTGCTGAACACGGAGGTGCCGTACGTTCGGTGCTAGGATCGGTTGGATCGCGAAGATGTTCGACTACATCAACCACGTTACTAAACGCTTCCGCTTTTGGTTTACGAGGGTAGGTGGACACACTCTCCCCTCTCGTTGCTATGCATCTCCTAGATAGATCTTGCGTGATGGTAGGAATTTTTTTAAATACTGTGTTCCCCAACACTTCTAGTGCCCACATGGTACAGAGGAAGAACTTCCAGCCCAACAAGTTCAAAAAAAAAACAAGAACAAAACTCAGGGCAAAGGCAAGTTTGATGCAAAGAACAAGCCGTCACATTCTAACAACTTCAAGAAGAATTCTCACAAGAAGGGGAAGGGACTTTGCCATGTCTGCGGTGATCCTAATCAATGCGATCCGAAGTGTCCTAACCGCTTTGAGGAGCGTGAACGTGAGAAGAGCGGCAAGTCCGCTAATGTTGTCATCGGTGATACTGATATGAAGGAATCTGGGTATGGTATTCTTCCTACCATCCTTTCAGTATTTCAATCTCCTGATTGGTTAATTGACACCGGTGCCAATGTACATGTTTGTGCTGACGCCTCCATGTTTTCTTCTTACCAGGCCATAGGGACTTCTCCTGTGCTGATGGGGAATGGATCACATGCCATTGTTCGAGGTGTCGGTACGGTTGATCTGAAGTTTACTTCGGGGAAGACCGTGCGTCTGAAGAATGTTCATCATGTGTCGTCCATCAATAAGAATCTCGTCAGCAGTTCCCGTTTATGTCGAGATGGTTTTAAGTTCGTTTTGAGTCCAATAAAGTTATAATTTCCAAGTGTGGACAATTTGTTGGAAAAGGCTATGAGTGCGGAGGCTTGTTCCGCCTATCTTTGTCAGATATTTGCACTAAAGTTATTAATAATGTTTGCCACAATAATGAGTCCGATATTGGGGCATTCACGACTTTTTCATATTAACTTTGGTTGCATGACGTGGCTAGCCAATATGAATTTAATTTCGAAAATCCCTATTGTCAAAGGCTCCAGGTGCCAACTATGTGTGCAAGCTAAGCAACCTCGCAAGTCCCATAAGACTGCAGAGGCAAGAGACTTGGTGCCACTAGAGCTTATACATTCTGATCTTTGTGAGATGAATAGCGTGTTGACAAAAGGTGGAAAGAGATACTTCATGATGTTGATTGACGACTCCAATAGATATTGTTATGTGTATCTTCTGAAATCAAAAGATGAGGCTTTAACTTTCTTCAAAAACTATAAAGCTGAAGTGGAGAACCAACTTGATTGAAAAATTAAACAGCTAAGGTCCGATCATGGTGGAGAGTATTTTTCCAATGAATTTGATTTTTTTGTGCAGAACATGGTATAATCCATGAGAGGACGCCTCCCTACTCACCTCAACCTAATGGTGTGGCCGAAATAAAGAACCGAACTCTAACTGATTTGGTTAGCGCCATGTTAGACACATCGGGTCTTTCTAAGGAATGGTGGAAGGAGGCACTAATGACTGCATGTCATGTCCTAAACTGAGTTCCCACAAAGCATAAGACCATGACTCCATTTGAGGAATGGGAAAGGAAAAGGTTCAAAACTCTCTTACCTACGTACTTGGGGTTGTTTGGCGAAAGTCAATATACCAATTCCCAAGAAGCGCAAGCTTGGACCAAAAATTATGGATTGTGTTCTTCTGGTCTATGCTTTTCATAGCATTGGCTACAGATTTTTAATAATAAAATCTGAGGTATCTGACATGCATGTTGGTACGATTATGGAGTCGAATGATGCAACTTTATTTGAGGACATACTTCCTATGAAGGATATGTCGAGTTCATCAAATCAGGAGATACCTACTCCATCTAGTGAGGAATTCACTATAATTTCTGAACCCACCATTGTGATGGAACACGCTGAGAATCCTTTTGAGGGTGACAATGAAACTCCTGTACGGAGTAAGAGACAGAAGACTACAAATTCATTTGGCGATGATTTCACTGTGTACCTCGTGGATGACACACCCAGGACTATTTCAGAAGCCTATGCATCTCCCAATGTTGACTACTAGAAGGAAGTTGTTCGTAGCGAGATGGATTCCATCTTAGCTAACGAAACCTGGGAGATCACTAACCGTCCTTATGAGTGCAAACCTGTGGGATGTAAGTGGGTGTTCAAGAAAAAGCTTAGACCTGATGGTACGATTGAAAAGTACAAGGCACGGCTTGTGGCTAAGGTTTTGTAACGCCCTCGATGCGGCTATATCTCCCACGTGTCAAAGCACGACTTAGAGGCATAACCGCATTGAAAACAATGTCGCAAGTGAGGTAATCTTCACACAACCCATGTAATACATAAGGGAAAGAGATACATAGTTGGCTTACAATCGCCACTTCACACAAATACATGAATAAAGCATTACATCAGCCAGATACAATCAAGGCCCGACTACGGAGCCAAAATAAAAGAAGACTACCCCAAATGCTACACAGATCCCCGATCGACCCCAACTGGGCTCCACTACTAATCAACTAGAACGAAACAACACAAAGGGCAAGATCTTCATTGAGCTCCTCCTTGAGCTTGGTTGCGTCATCTGCACGGTTAAACAGCACCTGCAAGCTGGTTTTGTAAGTATCTATGAGTCACGGGGACTCAGCAATCTTACACCCTCGCGATTAAGACTATTTAAGCTTACGGGTAAGGTAAAGGTATGAGGTGGAGCTGCAGCAAGCGACTAGCATATATGGTGGCTAACCTATTCGCAAAAGAGAGCGAGAAGAGAAGGCAAAAGCACGGTCGAACAACTATGATCAAGAAGTGATCCTAGAACAACCTACGTCAAGCATAACTCCAACACCGTGTTCACTTCTCGGACCCCGCCGAGAAGAGACCATCACGGTAACACACGCGGTTGATGTATTTCAATTAAGATCAGCTTCAGGTTTTCTACAACCGGACATTAACAAATTCCCATCTGCCCATAACCGCGGGCATGGCTTTCAAAAGTTCAAATCCCTGCAGGGGTGTCCCAACTTAGCCCATCACAAGCTCTCACGGTCAACGAAGGATATTCCTTCTAGTGGGAAGACCCGATCAGACTCGGAATCCTGGTTACAAGACATTTCGACAATGGTAAAACAAGTCCAGCAACACCGCCCGAATGTGCCGACAAATCCCGATAGGAGCTGCACATATCTCGTTCTCAGGGCACACTCAGATGAGCGCTCCATACAACTAAAACCAAACCTTGAGTTTCCCCGAGGGGGCGCTGCATAGGGCTCTATTTTGGACCAACACTCAGAGGAGCACTGGCCCGGGGGGGGGTAAAATAATGATGACCCTCAGGAGCGCGACTCCCAAGGGAAAAGAAAAGTCTAGGTGGCGAATGGTAAAACCAATGTTGGGCATTGCTGGAGGAGTTTTATTCAAGGCGAACTGTCAAGGGGTTCCCATTATAACCCAACCGCGTAAGGAATGCAAAATCCAGGAACATAACACCGATATGACGGAAACTAGGGCGGCAAGAGTGGAATAAAACACCAGGCATAAGGCCGAGCCTTCCACCCTTTACCAAGTATATAGATGCATTAATTAAGTAAAAGATATTGTGATATCCCAACAAAATATCCATGTTCCAACATGGAACAAACTCCAATCTTCACCTGCAACTAACAACGCTATAAGAGGGGCTGAGCAAAGGGGTAACATAGCCAAACAACGGTTTGCTAGGACAGGCTTGGCTTAAACAATATGGGAGGCATGATAAGCAAGTGGTAGGTATCGCAGCATAGGCATAGCAAAAGAGCGAGCAACTAGCAAGCAAAGATAGAAGTGATTTCGAGGGTATGGTCATCTTGCCTGAAATTCCGCAAGGAAGAAGAACGAGTTCATGAAGAAGACAAATGGACGTAGACAAACGGGTCCTTACAAACGCGACGTTACCCGAACCAACCGAAGAAGCAACACCGGAAAGAAGCACACAACAATAGTAAACAACCAACACATGAACATGGTATGGTATGCGGGATGCGCTATGCGATGCATATGCATGATTTGCAAAGGAATGATTGAACCTGGCCTCAACTTGGAAAACCAAGAGTGCCACTGGAAAGGTGAGGTAATTTCAGTTGAAATTGATATAAAGATCACCGGAATCGGATGCACGGTTTGGAAATGGCAAGCAAAACAAATATGGCACCGGTCTGCGATAATCAGCAAGTGACCAACTAAATGCATCAAGATAACTATGCTATAGCACTCAAACATGACCACAGAATACATGGCAGAGATCCACTCAAGAATCTTAACAAAAGATGAACACTGAGCTACGGCTAATTCACTCATTAACAGGTTCAAACAAGCATGGCAAAAGTGCAATTGATAACAGGTTTCAGACTTAGTGAAATTAACACAAGTCTGAAATTTATCATCAGGTAGCAATCTTTAGAGCATGAAAAACTACAAGCTACAGGAACTTAACATGGCAAAGCAAGGCATGGAATGAAGCTACTCTAAGCACTTAACAAAAGTCCCTTAGTGACCTTGAGCCAAAAGGGATCAGAAAATACAATTGCAAGCATGTGAACATGGCAAAAACATAAACAGATCTCCGACTTAGTGAAAAACTGGAGCATGCAAAACAGTTAATGAGTAGGCATGTTTACGAGCTCGATGCACTCACTACAGAGCATGGCATGACAAACTAAGCATACACCCATCAAGAATACATAGCATAGAAGCTAGACATGGCAAGAACAACAACATAGCATACACGGATCACTAGCAACATCCTCGGCAAAATCGCTAAACAAGTCAACAATCTGCCAGGATTCACGATATAGCAAAAGTAGAGCTCGATTGACTCAAGCTAGGGTGCTCCATAAATGCAAACAAAGACATGGATGATAGAGCACCACAATGTTAACAAAACATCCTTACTGATCATCCTCAAAAGAGGCACGGGTCACTAGGAAACAACATGAACATATGGCATAACGACAAAATCAGGACAAGGACTTAGTGAAATTCTAAGTCCCTGAAATCAGCATTACCGATTACGCTACTTTGCAAGCTTGTGCTAGTCACCACAAATATCACAAAAATACATGGCAAGCACCACTGTAAAGATGGCATGGCATATAACAAAACACATGTAGAACTCAGGGTCATAGCATGCACACATTAATCATGACAAAATTGACAAAAGGCTATTTGATGAAACAGATCTAACAAATTTATCACATAGCCCTCTTCCAACGACATTTCGGGCATCAAGATGAGCTCAAATGAAAATGATGCAATGATATGAAATAATGTACTCGTTGAGACGAACATTTTGATATGCTACAAGCATGAATCGGAGCCATGGATGATGAGTTATGACATGATGAAAAATGCAAAAAGATTATGGAGGGAGAGGAGAAAGTCAACCGAGGTGATTTTTAGATCTGAGATCCAGGGCAACTGTAGCAGCTCGTGCTCGCCGGAGAAAGGGACGTCGCCGGAGCCGGATCCGGGTCGGAGGAGGTGCGGCAGAGGGCGGCGCCGGCGAGAGGCGGTGGTCACCGGCGAGGTGGACGGGAAGGCGGGCGGCGGCGCTCCCGGCATGGCGGCGGTGATGCGGAGCCGCGCGGTGGTGCGGCGAGCCGGCGGGCGGCGCGCCTCGGGCGGAGGAGAGCCGAGCGCGGGGAGGCAGCGACCGGGCCCGGGAGGGCCTCCCGCGGGCCGGGCGGGCCGCGGCGGATGAGGAGGTGGCCGGGCCACGTGGCGGCTTCCGGTAGGCTGAGCGCGGCGGCGCGGGGCGTGTCCGGCGGCGGCGGAGACGAAATTTTTAGGGTTAGGGGTGGTTTCATCCGCAATTTCGGGAGGGGATCTATTTATAGAGGTAGAGGGAGCTAGGAGAGTGCAAATGAGGTGCGGTTTTCGACCACGTGATCGTGATCGAACGACCGAGATGATGGAGAGCTCTTAGGTGGGTTTTGGGCCAAAATGGAAGGGTGTTGGGCTGCAACACACACGAGGCATTTTCGGTCCCTCGGTTAACCGTTGGAGTATCAAATGAAGTCCAAATGGCACAAAACTTGACAGGCGGTCTACTGGTAGTAAACCAAGGTCGCATGACAAGTATCGGTCCAATCCGGAAATGTTTAACACCCGCACACAAAAAGAGGTAGAAAGGGACACCGGGTGACATAGGAGTGCCGGATTGCAAAACGGACAACGGGGAAAATGCTCGGACGCATGAGACGAACATGTATGAAAATGAAATGCACATGATGACATGATATGCAATGCATGACACGCAAGCAATGACAACGCAACAACAGCGAAACACTAGAGGACACCTGGCACATCAGTCTCGGGGCGTTACAGGTTTATACCTAGAAAGAAGGTGAAGACTATTTTGATACTTACTCACCTGTGGCTAGACTGACCACTATTTGGGTGCTACTATCACTGGCTGCCTCACATGATCTTCTCGCTCATCAAATATACATTAAGACGGCTTTCCTTAATGGAGAGTTGAAGGATGAAATTTACATGGATCAGCCAGATGGTTTTGTAGTACCTGGTCAGGAAGGAAAGGTGTGCAGGTTATTAAAGTCTTTGTATGGCCTTAAACAAGCTCCTGAGGAGTGGCATGAGAAGTTCGAAAGAACATTAACTACTGTCGGCTTTGTGGTAAATGATGGTGACAAGTGTGTGTACTATCGACATGGTAGGGGCGAAGGAGTTATTCTTTGTCTGTATGTCGATGACATACTGATCTTTGGAACCAAACTTGATCCAATCAAGGAGGTAAAGGATTTCTTATCTTGTTGTTTTGAGATGAAGGACCTAGGAGTAGCTGATGTTATCTTAAACATCAAGATGTTAAGAGATGAGAATGGTGGGATCACACTACTTCAGTCTCACTATGTGGAAATGATCTTGAGTCATTTTGGGTATAGCGACTGCACGCCTTCTCCAACTCCATATGATGCTAGTGTGTTGCTTTGAAAGAATCGACGGATTGCTAGAGATCAACTGAGGTATTCTCAGATTATTGGCTCGCTTATGTATTTGGCGAGTGCCACCAGGCCTGACATCTCTTTTGCTGTGAGCAAGATGAGTCGGTTTGTGTCAAAACCAGGAGATGATCATTGGTGTGTGCTTGAGAGAGTTATGCGCTACTTGAAAGGCACTGCGAGCTATGGGATTCACTACACTGGCTATCTGAAAGATCGTCGATGTCGCCTAGAGGGGGGTGAATAGGCGTTTTAAAATAATTACGGTTTAGGCTTTAACAAATGCGGAATAAACCTAGCGGTTAATTTGTCAAGCACAAAACCTAAAACAACTAGGCTCACCTATGTGCACCAACAACTTATGCTAAGCAAGATAAGCAACTATGTGATAGCAAGATATATGACAAGAAAGAATATGGCTATCATAAAGTAAAGTGCATAAGTAAAGGGGCTCGGGTAAGAGATAACCGAGGCACGCGAAGACGACGATGTATCCCGAAGTTCACACCCTTGCGGATGCTAATCTCCGTTTGGAGCGGTGTGGAGGCACAATGCTCCCCAAGAAGCCACTAGGGCCACCGTAATCTCCTCACGCCCCCGCACAATGCAAGATGTCGTGATTCCACTAAGGGACCCTTGAGGGCGGTCACCGAACCCGTACAAATGGCAACCCTTGGGGGCAGCCACCGAACCCGTACACTTTGGCAACCCTTGGGGGCGGTCACCGAAACCCGTCAAATTGCTCGGGGCGATCTCCACAACCTAATTGGAGACCCCGACGCTTGCCCGGAGCTTTACACCACAATGATTGAGCTTCGAACATCAACAACCGTCTAGGGCGCCCAAGCACCCAAGAGGAACAAGCTCAAGGGTACCAAGCACCCAAGAGTAATAAGCTTCTCAACTTGTAACTTCCACGTATCACCGTGGAGAACTCAAACCGATGCACCAAATGCAATGGCAAGGGACACGGAGTCACTATAGGAATCCAGTACTTTGTCGTCTGCCATGGCGGACGGCAAAGGCAGGGACGGCTGACGGCAAAGCACTTTGCCGTCCGCGGCGAACGGCAAACAGTGACGGCAAAGATAGGGTCGGCAAACAGGTCCTTTGCCATCGGCTTTTTATGGCGGACGGCAAAGAGCCCTTTGCCTACAGCGGCTGACGGCAAAGAGGGGGGACGGCAAAATGTTGCACGTCCGCCAGCGTCACTCTGTTAGGCGGCTAACGGCGGCCTTTGCCGTCCGCCGGCGGACGGCAAATTTGAGCGCCTCTTTGCCGTCCACCAGACGATGTCAGCTATACGTCAGCGCCCGCTCTTTTTTGCTGTCTGCCCGGCGGACGGCAAAGGCAAAGTCTTTGCCATCAGCTTGGCTTTGCCGTCCGCCATGGTAGGCAAATTGGCCAAATGGTCCATCCCCAGGAAGCACAGGTGGGTGCCACGTGCCCCCTTTGCCGTCTGCCACCAACGGCAAAGGGGTCTTTGCCGTCTGCCGCGGACGGCAAAGAGCCTGCACTGCCTCTTTTTTGTTCTGTTTTTCTTATATCCAACAAATATTTCACAGCACATATATATCCATCACATAAATATCCAGCACATATATATCCAACATAATAAATATCCAGCACATATATATCCATCCATACATACATAGTAGTGAAAGTGCGTTATATCGACTAGAGGGGGGTGAATAGGCGATTTTTATGAAAGTCTTCAGAACATGGGAGTTTTGAAGACAAGCAATAAAATTAAACCTATTACCATGCAGCGGAAGGTAGGCTACACTAGGCAAACCATAGTCAAGTATTCAATGAAGTGAAAGCACAAAGACTAATAGCAGCTAGGTAGTAAGGATCAGGTAGGAAGATGTTGTGAAGCCAAACAGAACACGCAGTCACTCAGTGAAGACAAATGATAGAGCAAACATACAATGACTTCACAAGGAGTAACAGTAAGTAAAGTGAAGTGAAGATGAAACCAGTGACTCGTTGAAGACAATGATTTGTTGGACCAGTTCCAGTTGTTGTGACAACTGTACGTCTGGTTGGAGCGGCTAGGTATTTAAACCTTAGGACACATAGTCCCGGACACCCAGTCCTGAACACGCAGCTCAGGACACCCAGTCCTCACCGTATTCTCCTTGAGCTAAGGTCACATAGACCTCGCCCAATCACTCTGGTAAGTCTTCAAGGTAGACTCCCAAACCTTCACAAACTTCGTTCACTGGCAATCCACAATGTCTCTTGGATGCTCAGAACGCGACGCCTAACCGGCTGGAGGATGCACAGTCCTCAAGTGTAATAAGTCTTCAGATCACACAGACAAGAAGACTTAAGTGATGCCCAATTCTCTCTGGCTCTGGTGGTTAGGGCTTTTATCCTCGCAAGGAATTCTCTCTCAAAGGCTTCGAGGTGGGTTGCTCTCAAACGACAAAAGCCGTACTCTCAATCTGAGCAGCCAACCCTTTGTGGTTGTAGGGGGTGGGCTATTTATAGCCACTTGGCAACCCGACCTGATTTGTCTGAAATGACCCTGGGTCACTAAGGAACTGACACGTGTCCCAACGGTCAGATTTCAAACTCACACGGCAACTTTACTTGGGCTACAAGCAAAGTTGACTTGTCCGACTCTGGACAAGATTCGCTCTCATAGTCTTCACTCGAAGACATAGGTTTTTGGTTTAGGCATCACTTGAGTCATTCTGACTGGTTCTCTTGGACCCCACTTAACAGTACGGTGGTTCCTATGACTCAACATAAAAGAAAAAGAACTATGAAAGATCTAAGTCTTCGAGCTCCATAAGCTTCATATCGTGTCTTCTCTTGTCATAGTCTTCAATGTGAATATCTTCATATACCACCTTTGACTTCAATGTCTTCATAAAGTTTTAGGGGTCATCTCTGGTAGTAAAACCGAATCAATGAGGGACTTCTTACCTGTGTTATCCTGCAATTCTCACAAACACATTAGTCCCTCAACTAGGTTTGTCGTCAATACTCCAAAACCAACTAGGGGTGGCACTAGATGCACTTACAATCTCCCCCTTTTTGGTGATTGATGACAAACTAGTTGAAGTTTTCAACGGGGAATATAATGTGTGAAATTGTAAAGGATAAGGAATTGTCTTCATAAGTTGCAAGGGCTCCCCCTGAAGATGTGCATATATGTTAATTTGCTTTTGGAATGCAAATGCACATAGCAGGTTGTACTTGTGGAGATCCACTTCAACTTATGATGACAATCCACTATGCATGTAAAAGCATATGAAGATAATGACATGCATAATGGAAAATGGACGTCTGCAGAATGAGCTAAGTGCGGAATTTATCGTCGCACATGTGGAATTTATCTTCGCAAAACAAGGTGGCAAACAAGTAGCAGACGACCATCTAGTTTAAGTGTTACAACCCATAAGAACCAAATGTAGCAAAAAAAGAGTTGTAAGCACGAAGCAAATTATAAGGCCCCCGCCCATATGAACCCGTTTGAAGACTATCAATCTCATATGCTTCTCCCCCTTTTGTCAGTAATGACCAAAAAGGTTTGAAGACATAGAGCCTCTACTCGTTCCCATGAGGAGTAGGTGAAGTAGCGGGGTTGTTGGTGTTGTTTGGCGGTGCAGAAGAGCTTGGAGGTGCTGAAGGATATGGCGGTGAAGTAGCATCGTCTTCTTCCTCAATAATTCTGGCAGTGACTGTGGCAGCAGAGGAAGAGTACTCAGAGTCTTCAAGTGATGGAGTTCCCAGCAGCACAGCCCTTCGAGGTGGTGTGGAGTCAAATTTGAACCTCTCAGTGAAGCCATCCTCTTGAAGATCAGCTTCAGAAAGCATCATCGTTAGCCCTTTCCATGTGCGGCGACAGCTTTCATGGGCAACGAATGCATTCTTGGTGGCAAGATTTCGAGTGTGATTGACATCCACCAAGAGGCTTTTCATCTGACGCTTCAGCCAGTCATGATGCCTATCTTGTTTCTGATGTAGGGCCACAAGAAGCTCTCGGTCGTTGAGAACACGAGTGCGCTTCTTGGGTCTTGGAGAAGTGGCACTGTCAGTGGCTTCAGTTGATGCAGGGTGTGGTGCACGTGTAGTGCCAGCCAAAGGATACACCCGAGAAACTGCTTCAACACCTTCAACGTTTTGAGTAGAACTCTGATGTTCTGCATTCTGAAGACTTTGAGGTTGCTTGGCAGGCTCAGAATATATTGTTTCAGTAGACATGTCCGCGTCAGGCAAGAAGATCCGATGGTTGCGGGCTGAGGGCTGATAAGAGATGGCGGAGTGTAGCTTGATCAGCCGCATGACCCAAGGGGCGTAGAACTTCAAACCAAACAGATCAATGCCTGATGCAGCAAGTTGGCGTATGAAGAAGTCATGTGCATTGAAGCATTTGCCATTAAGTATACAGAAGACCAAAGTCTTCATTGCACCCTGAAGCTTGGCATTTGGAGAGTGCCCTTTGATAGGCCAGAGAGTCCGCCTGATGATGTGATAGATGGTTCTGGGCAGGTACTCAAGGTCTTCAATGAAGAACTCTATTGGATATGCAGCATCTTGAGGCAATGGCTTCATCATGCTGAGCATTTGACTCATATTAGGTTCTGGCCGCTGAAAAATGCTCTCAATAGCTTCAGCATGCAGTTGACAGCCTTGCTCGAAGAGATCGCCAGGAGTGGGCAAGCCAGTGAGCTCAATGATGTCAAATGCATTGGCTTCATGATGGACGTTGCCAGTCATCCACTCCAGGACCCAAGTCTTCGGATCTCTGTTGTATCCTTTGATGTGAAGGGTGGCATAGAATTGTAGCAGCAACTCTTCATTCCAATGCTCTTCAGCAGTAACAAATTGCAGCAGACCCACTTGCTTGAAGCAATCCAACGCTTCCTCGAGACAGGGCAAACCAGCTATAGCTTCAACGTCAAGGCGCTTGTGTGGGAAGATGCGACCTTGGTTGTAAAGGATGCAGGAGTAATAGCTTCGCTGAGGATAGCTCTAGAACCGATTAGATGATATCCGTTCCCTTGAGTAGGGGTTCCTGGAGCTATTGAAGAACGTGTTGTCTGCCCTGAAGCCATTGATGTTGAAGGAGCCAGGTGCTGATGCAGGACCTGGAAACCTTGGCAGTCTTGGGATTGGCTTCTGGACCTGAGGCCTGTGCTCAACATGATAGTTGAATTGGGGACCGGCAGCAGACTCAGGAACAGAAGTGGCGGGTTCAGTGGCTTCGCTGTCTTCTGAAGCTTTTGCTTGGGAGGGCTCCACATTAGCTTCATTGTTGGTCGTGGCAGCCTCAAGATTTTCATCCTCCACTTGACTAGCTGGAGGGTCAGTCACAGGCACGTTCTCCTGGAGAACTGCTTCTTGGTGGAGCAAGGGAATGGGATCTTGCGGTACTTCTTCAGCGGCTGATGTAGCCGGAACGTCTTCAGCATAGACTTGAGGCCTTGGACCTTTGCGAAGCCTGCGGAACGCAGACGACGCCTGTGTAGTTGGAGTGGGCTGGGCCTCATAGTCTTCTTCCTCTTGAGGGCGATCCGCCCATGAAGCATCCTGTGCAATTGGCGTCAGTAGACGACCAATGCTGATGAGTTCGCTGTTTTCGAACTGAGGAAGGGCTGCATCATCTGCTACATTGTCATGATGACCAATGTCTTCAGCAGCGATGGGATTAGCTGCTGGAATGTCTTCAGTTTCAGGAGCCTCTGTGGAAGCAGGCTCATGAACTGTCAGTTGACATTCTGCGTCAGGATGAACCATAGAAATGGGTTCCACTATCAAGGGCTCTGTGGGAGCAGCCCAAGCCTTCTTGGTCTTTCTCTTTTTCTTGCTGGGGGCAGTAGGAGAGGCTTCAGAGTGTTTCCTCTTCCTGGCTTCAACCTCAGCAGTTCTTGTCTTCTTGAGCTCTGAAGCTGTTGACCGACTCTTTGGCTTCGAGCCAGTCGTTCTTGTTGGGAAGACAATCGGAATTGCTTCTTGCCTTGGTGCATCAGATTCAGCCGTAGCAGGCTTCTTCTTCTTCTTTGCGGCCATCCTGGGGTCGATGCCAGGACGCCCAAGTGCCTTGCGCTTCTCAGCCTCATTATAGGCTTGCACACATCTGTCAGCCAGAGACTTCATGCGCTCACGCGAACCCTGAGCTTCTGCACGCTTCTTCACAAAGGCTTCCTTGAGCTCGTGCATCATTGTCTTGAAGTTCTTCACTTCTTGCACGCTGAGCTTGGCCATATGCTTCTTGAACTGAGCCTTTTCATAGTCAATTTTCTGCTTCAGTTCAACTATGCGCTGGGCAATAGCAAGTTCTGAAGCAATGGCGCCTTGGAAGGCGACACTGAGGCCAATAGGTAGCTGCAGATCTTCAAAGCTGATGTTTGGCATGTCAAACCATTCGTCAATGAAGTTGTGGATGATGGTGACATCAAAGAGAGGCAGATCATTGAAGATTTCTGCTTCTTCTTTGCTCTTGATGAGCTGCTCAAGAGCGTCATCTACAAGATCTTCATCACTTGACAGATCAATGTCTTCATTGCGCAGGATGGCAGCAGCTGTTAGCTCTTTGCCAGTGTGAGACAGAGGCATCTTGGCCTTCTAGGGCTTGGAGACGCGTGATAAATCTTCAGACTGCACACTATCTTCAGGAGGTGCAGTTGCCAATGGCTTCGCCCTTGAGATTTTCGGTGAAGAGGCAGGCTTTGAAGCTTTAGGCTTCTTCATCTTCTTTGGCTTCAGCACTGCAGGAGCTTCTTCTGATTCAAAGTCAGCTGGAGGCTCATTCACTGCGGTCCCTTGAACTAAGATGCGGGTGATGAGGCCTTCAAGGTTGGCATAACGACCGATGACATTTGGTTCTGCTTCTCATGTGCCATCTGCCCTTGGTGCTGAGGGACCAGGGTTGAAGTCTAACCCAAATTTCTTCTTGTTCTGCTTCGCTGAGTTTTGGGCAAACTGGAAGTTGCACTTGAACAGATTGTCGTCACGACACCAGATTAGTGACGACGGATGTGCATCATCAGGTTGTGGCCCACGAACCATGCATGGATAGAAGCTTTGGGCAATAGCTTCATCTCTGAACCTGGGTTGAAGATTCTTGTATAAGATGTCTCCCCACGGTCTTTTGATGGCACTTTTCTCAGCATACTCTTGGGTTGTGAAGCGGTATTTGAACCATTGTTCTGCCCAATAGCGTCGAATCCATTGGATTCGGGTCTTGCGCTGACTATAATCCTCTTCAGGATATGTCTTATACATTTCTGCGAGTTCATCAGGTAGATCTTTGGATGTTCCGCCACGACGTTGTCTGCCCCCCTTCCTTGCTGCTTTCTCTGAAGCCATAAACTTTAACTTGAAAGGCTTCAAGACGTTCAACTGCTTCAAAGGCTTTCTCTTGCTGGACCAACAGGAACTGGCTTCAGGAGAATTTATGTGATGCTGTAAGAATTCTGCAAATGAATGCAGACTATGAGAACCAAAGGATTCTCCCACGGACATGTACCTGTGACAGCATTAAGGTGCGGGGGAAGGGGAAGAGGTCATATGCATTCTCAGAAGATTTTGAAGATAAATCAGTTTAGAAGACATTGACCTCATCGTGTGAAGACATTCACTCATAGATAAGAAGTTGATTCCAGATTTGTACGAATCCACAGATCAGTACAAGTGAGGAATCTAACTACTTTGTGAAGCACAAGTGAATATACTAGGCATGTTATGAGATGCAGTATGAGAGATCTAGCTTGTGTGAACAGAACTACTTGTGGTAGAAAGTGGCAGATCAATAGGATCAACGGTGCTGTAAAAAGGGAGTTTTATTTACCACACTGAGAACTGCTAGACGGAGTGGGAGATGAGGCCGAGCAGTTCACTCTTCCGTGCCCTAACTTGGCAACGGAGGAGACCTACGGTGACGGCGGAGAGGACGATGTCCACGATCGACATGAAGACGGCGTCGGAGAGGTTGCGGCAGCGAAGCGCTTCGTCGCCGGCGTCGTCGAGAGCTAGCGGTGGCGCTAGGGTTCGTGCGAGGGTGGAAGAAGAGATAGTTACTGCAGTGAGTGTGTATTTATAGGCACAGGGGCGGCACTGTGCTATTACACAGGTGCCCCTGGCGATTCGCATCTGAAGAACACGTGGCCAGTATGCGGAATTTTGGGGTTTGTTCCACGTCCCACGCACGCCTGGATTGTCGGGTGGTCGTTCCTACTTCTCCGGATTTCATGTGGAGGAATGAGCATTGAAACGGACTTAATGGTTGTCTCTGTATCTTCTGCTGACAAGGACGCAGAGAAGACATTCAACAGTTTCAATAGAATGCATATGACTTGGAGAGATAGAGTTTGAGAAAGAAATCATAGAGAAGTTGGGGTCCGATCACATTCACTTAGTTCAAAAGATTCAACACGAAGACATAGCTATAAGTGAATGCTGTAGAGGACAGAACACCATCATATATATATATATATATATATATATATATATATATATATATATATATATATATATATATATATATGTATATATATATATATCTATAATCAACATAGTGAAGATAATCATGAAAATGTGTTGAGTTCGAAGCCAAACCAAATGTGAAGACATTGCAAGGTAATGCCATGAGTGAAACACTTCAAAATAGAACGTTTGGTGGTGGCATTACCCACCGTATAGGAAGTATTAGACCCAGACACGGCGCACAATTATTGTGGCGCTCTGAAGTCAAATTCCACGTTAATGTATTCACACTTAGAATGTATGTCTTCATTGATTGAAGATATACTTTACTTCGTGTGTTGCACATCTAAGTCATCAATATGCATAAGGGTTAGGATGTGTGCCTGATCACAGGACATTTGAGGATTCTAGGATATTTAGCTCACACCGTAACTTGCAAAACCTCTTCTCATCCAAGGGCTTGGTGAAGATATCTGCCAATTGCTCTTCAGTGTTGACGTGTATGATATCAATGTCTTCCTTCACAGCATGATCTCTGAGAAAGTGATGACGAATTTCAATGTGCTTTGTCTTCGAGTGCTGAGCTGGGTTGTTGGCAATCTTGATGGCGCTTTCGTTGTCGCAGTAAAGTGGCACTTGCTTCAGATGAATGCCATAGTCCTTGAGTGTTTGCTTCATCCACAGAAGCTGAGCGCAGCAAGATCCAGCAGCAATGTATTCAGATTCAGCAGTGGAGAGAGATACACAGTTCTGCTTCTTTGAAGACCAACATACAAGTGATCGTCCCAGAAAGTGACATGTGCCTGATGTAGACTTGCGATCAACTTTATCACCAGCATAATCAGCATCCGAGAATCCAACCAGATCAAACTCTGAGCCCTTTGGATACCATAATCCTAGAGTTGGGGTGTGAGCCAAATATCGAAGAATGCGCTTCACAGCTAAGTGATGCGACTCCTTTGGTGCCGCTTGAAATCGAGCACACATGCAAACACTAAGCATAATATCTGGCCTAAATGCACATAGATAAAGTAAAGAACCAATCATGGAGCGGTATACCTTTTGATCGAACTCTTTACCATTGTCGTCAGGACCCAGATGATGTTTGGCTGACATTGGTGTTGTGAAGCCTTTGCAGTCTTGCATACCGAACTTCTTCAGGCAATCTTTGAGATACTTTTCTTGAGATATGAAGATGCCATTGCGTTGTTGTCGTATTTGAAGACCAAGGAAGAACTTCAGCTCCCCCATCATGGACATCTTATATTGCTCTTGCATCATATATCCAAACTCTTCACTGTACTTCTGATTGGTGCAGCCGAAGATAATGTCATCCACATATATTTGGCACACAAACAGTTCACCATCATATGTCTTCATGAAAAGAGTGGGATCTAGGGAACCAGGTATGAAGCCTTTGCTCTTCAGGAAGTATTTGAGTGTGTCATACCAGGCCCTAGGGGCTTGTTTGAGGCCATACAGTGCCTTGTTGAGCATGTATACCATGTCAGGATGTTTTGGATTTTCAAAGCCAGGCGGTTGTGCAACATACACTTCTTCTTCAATCTTGCCATTGAGAAAGGCACTCTTCACATCCATTTGATATAGAAGTATGTTATGATGATTTGCATAGGCCAGCAGTATGCGTATGGCTTCAAGTCTAGCCACAGGAGCAAATGTTTCATCAAAGTCAATGCCTTCCACTTGAGTATATCCTTGAGCAACGAGACAAGCTTTGTTTCTAACAACTTGACCATGCTCATCTTGCTTGCTGAGGTATATCCATTTGGTGCCTATTATATTGTGCTTCCGTGGATCAGGACACTTAACCAGTTCCCATACATTATTCAGCTCAAACTGTTGAAGCTCTTCTTGCATAGCTTGAATCCATTCAGGTTCCATGAAGGCTTCTTCAACTTTCTTGGGTTCTGATATTGAGACAAATGCGAAGTGCCCACAGAAATTTGCTAGCTGAGTTGCCCTTGAACGAGTGAGTGGACCAGGTGCATTGATGCTATCAATTATTCTTTCAATCTGCACTTCATTGGCAACGCGAGGATGTACAGGGCGAAGACTTTGCTCTTCCTGTTCATTGTCATTGTTGGAAAGAATGTCTTCAGGCTGAGCATTGTCTTCATGTTGATTAGGTGCTGAAATGATAAGTTCTTCTTCAGGATGAGCTTCAGAAGGTATAATTTCTCCAGTTCCCATTAGCTTGATTGATTCACTGGATGGAACTTCATTTAGCACACTTGGCAGCTGCTCTCTTTGTGAACCGTTGGTCTCATCGAACCGCACATCCACTGTTTCAACCACTTTGTAATGAAAGAGATTGAAGACTCTGTAGGAGTGCGAATCCTTTCCATATCCAAGCATAAAACCCTCATGTGCTTTTGGTGCAAATTTTGAGGTGTGATGTGGGTCCTTGATCCAGCACCTTGCGCCAAATACTCTGAAGTAACTGACATTTGGCTTTTTGCCAGTAAGGAGCTCATAAGATGTCTTGTTCAGTAGCTTGTGAAGATAAACACGATTGATTGTATGGCATGCAGTATCAATGGCTTTGGGCCAGAATTTTCTTGGGGTCTTGTATTCATCTAGCATCGTTCTGGCCATCTCAATTAGTGTTTTGTTCTTGCGTTCGACGACGCCATTCTGTTGTGGCGTGTACGGGGCTGAGAATTCATGTGTGATGCCCAAGGTATCAAGATATGTATCAAGGCCAGTGTTCTTGAATTCAGTGCCATTGTCACTTCTGATGTACTTTATCTTGGCGCCAAAATTGTTCATAGCTCGATTGGCGAAGCGTCTGAAGACATCCTGCACTTCAGTCTTGTAAAGGATTATGTGCACCCAAGTATATCTAGAATAATCATCAACAATAACGAAGCCATAGAGGCAAGCAGTGGTAGTTAGAGTTGAGTAATGAGTGGGACCAAAAAGATCCATGTGAAGCAGTTCGAAGGGTTGAGTAGTAGTCATGATTGTCTTCGAGGGATGTTTGGCCCTCGTCATCTTCCCTGCTTCACAGGCACCGCATAAGTGGTCTTTCTTGAACTTGACGCCCTCGATGCCTATGACATGCTTCTTCTTCGCAAGGGTGTGGAGGTTCCTCATGCCAGCATGTCCAAGCCTCCGATGCCAGAGCCAGCATTCTGAAGCCTTTGCTAGAAGACATACTGCAAGCTGTGGCCCTGCTGAGAAATCTATCATGTACAAATCATCTTTTTGATACCCTTCAAACACTAGAGACTTGTCAGATTCCACTAGTACAAGGCAACGATATTTTCCAAACATTACGATCATGTCCAAATAGCAAAGCATTGAGACAGACATTAAGTTGAAGCCAAGGGATTCAACAAGCATGACTTTATCCATGTGTTGATCCCTTGAGATTGCAACTCTACCTAGACCCAATACCTTACTTTTACTAGTGTCAGCAAATGTGATGTGGCTCTTGTCAGATGGACGTAAGGTTGAGTCCATAAGAAGACTTCTTTTGCCAGTCATGTGATTTGTACACCCACTGTCAATAATCCATTCTGAAGACGCTGGTGTCATACCCTACAGTGCAGTTAGGGGGATAGGCTTCACCAAGAGCATTGTGAAGCAAAAACATTTGACGAACCAGTGGGTTATGAAAGCTTAGATCCAGGTTAGGACTAATAGGGAGAGTAGCAAGCGATTCAGGTACGAAGTACATAGTAAGACCATTTGGGCATTTGATCTTGCGCCCTACAAGATGTTTAAGGTCCCCAGCAATAGCGTCAGACGATTTTGGTTTTCTGCTGGAGACCTTTCCCTGCAAAAGAGAGTTAAGCCTTCTTAACCACCCACATCTTTAAGGGTGGCTTAGAAGCAATAAGTCTAAGTGCAGCATCTGAGAATTTTGGCTTTGAAGCCTTAGCAAACAGTTTTGCAGGCGGACAATAGTACTCATAAGAATAAGCAGAATAGTTCTTGGTCATATGAACATGGCAGTTTGATGAACCGCTCTCATATTCATATGCCTGAGTATGATTTTCCTGCAAAACATTTGCGTTAGTGTGACTCAGGTGAGTCCTCTGTCTATATGAAGCCTTTGGACCATATGAAGCCTTTGGTCTGAGGTTTGTCTTCTTCACGTGAGGTGTCATGATGACATTCACAGGAAGACTCTCCAGACACCTTTTCGGAACCCAGATCTTCTTCATAGATGGTCCATTCCTGTAGTTAGTACCAATGTACCTGGCAAACACTTCACCATTCTGATTCTTAAGCAGTATATAGTTTGCATCAAAGGATTCATCAATGATAATGGGGTTAGCACAAGTGAAGCCAGATAGATTGGATGGATCTGCTGAAGGTTCCTTTGCAGCAACCCACATGGTTTTGGGGTACTGCTCAGGTTTCCAGTAAGAGCCATCTGCATTCATTTTCCTTACGAACCCTACACCCTCTTTCCTGGGGTTTCGGTTCAGAATCTGCTTTTTTAGGACATCACATAGCATCTGATGCCCTTTAAGACTTCTGTACATCCCTGTTTCAAGCAATGTCTTCAACCTAGCATTATCATCAGCAATAGCGGTGGTATCCTCAGCAGAGGGGTTAGTTACCACATCAACAGTTGAAGATATTGCAACAGCAGTAGCAGTAGAACATTCAGCAACAGAAGTAGCATTATCACGCTCAATGCATTTAAGACATGGTGGTTCAAATCCTTCTTGAGCGGAACTGATCTGTTTGGCGCGAAGTGACTCGTTTTCCGTTTGAAGATCTTCATGAACCGCTCTCAATTTCTCAAGATCTTGCTTCCTTTGAAGATAATCATAGGAAAGCTTTTCATGAGTTGTTGAGAGAGTTTCATGACGACTTTCAAGTTCCTGATACTTAACATGAAGATTTTTTATGTCTTCAATTAAGGATTCAGATCGAGTCATTTCATCACCTAACAGATCATCGCTTCTGTCTAACAGTTTTTGAATATGTTCCATAGCTTTTTGTTGTTCAGTTGCAATTTTAGCAAGTGTTTTGTAGCTAGGTTTTGAACCACAATCAGAGTCATCGTCACTAGATGTTTGATAGTGAGTAGTGCGTGTGTTTACCTTGGCACCGCGTGCCATGAAGCAGTAGGTAGAAGCGGAGTAGTCCTTGTCATTTGCATCGGTGTCGGTAATGAAGTCATTGTCTTCAGTGTTGAAGATGGACTTGGCGACGTATGCTGTAGCCAAACTTGCGACACCTGAGTCGGATTCCTCCTCAGAGTCCACCTCCGCCTCCTCAGAAGCGGACTCCTCCTCTGAATCCATTTCCTTGCCAACAAACGCACGTGCCTTGCCAGATGAGCTCTTGTTGTGTGATGAAGACTTTGAGGAAGACTTGGAAGAAGACTTTGAGTATTTCTTCTTCTTCTTCTTGTCGTCAGAGTCATATTCCTTGCTCTTCTTCTTCTTTTTGTTCTCATTATCCCACTGTGGACACTCAGAGATGAAGTGACCAAATTTCTTGCACTTGTGACATGTTTTCTTCTTGTAGTCATGAGCAGGAGCTTCATCATTCCTTGAACTTGATCGGGAAGACTTTCTGAAGCCTTTCTTCTTGGTGAATTTTTGGAACTTTTTGACAAGCATAGCAAGTTCCCTTCCAATGTCTTCAGGGTCATCAGAACTGCTTTCAGATTCTTCTTCAGATGAGGAGACAGCTTTTGCCTTCAAGGCACGAGTTCGCCCATAGTTTGGACCGTAGATCTCTCTTTTCTCCGAAAGCTGAAAGTCATGTGTGTTGAGCCTCTCAAGTATGTCAGACGGATCGAGTGTCTTGAAATCGGGACGTTCTTGAATCATCAGGGCCAGGATTTCAAACGAACTATCAAGTGATCTCAGCAGCGTCTTGACGACTTCGTGTTTGGTAATCTCACTGGCGCCGAGGGCTTGAAGCTCATTTGTGATGTCAGTGAGTCGGTCAAATGTGTGTTGGACATTCTCATTGTCATTTCGCTTGAAGCGGTTGAAGAGGTTGCGAAGGACACTGATTCTCTGATCTCTCTGGGTTGAGATGCCTTCATTGACCTTGGAGAGCCAGTCCCAGACCAGCTTGGATGTCTTCAAACCACTCACACGGCCGTACTGTCCTTTGGTCAGATGACCATAGATGATATTCTTGGCAGTAGAGTCTAGTTGAACGAATTTCTTGACATCAGCAGCAGTGACGCCTTCTCCAGCCTTGGGAACGCTGTTCTCGATGACATACCATAGGTCGACGTCAATGGCTTCAAGATGCATACGCATCTTATTCTTCAAGTAGGGATATTCAGTTCCATCGAAGACGGGGCACGTAGCGGAGACTTTAATTATCCCTGCAGTCGACATAGCTAAAACTCCAGGTGGTTAAACCGAATCACACAGAACAAGGGAGCACCTTGCTCTGATACCAATTGAAAGTGCGTTATATCGACTAGAGGGGGGTGAATAGGCGATTTTTATGAAAGTCTTCAGAACATGGGAGTTTTGAAGACAAGCAATAAAATTAAACCTATTACCATGCAGCGGAAGGTAGGCTACACTAGGCAAACCATAGTCAAATATTCAATGAAGTGAAAGCACAAAGACTAATAGCAGCTAGGTAGTAAGGATCAGGTAGGAAGATGTTGTGAAGCCAAACAGAACACGCAGTCACTCAGTGAAGACAAATGATAGAGCAAACATACAATGACTTCACAAGGAGTAATAGTAAGTAAAGTGAAGTGAAGATGAAACCAGTGACTCATTGAAGACAATGATTTGTTGGACCAGTTCCAGTTGCTGTGACAACTATACGTCTGGTTGGAGCGGCTAGGTATTTAAACCTTAGGACACACAGTCCCGGACACCCAGTCCTGAACACGCAGCTCAGGACACCCAGTCCTCACTGTATTCTCCTTGAGCTAAGGTCACATAGACCTCGCCCAATCACTCTGGTAAGTCTTCAAGGTAGACTCCCAAACCTTCACAAACTTCGTTCACTGGCAATCCACAATGTCTCTTGGATGCTCAGAACACGATGCCTAACCGGCTGGAGGATGCACAGTCCTCAAGTGTAATAAGTCTTCAGATCACACAGACAAGAAGACTTAAGTGATGCCCAATTCTCTCTGGCTCTGGTGGTTAGGGCTTTTATCCTCGCAAGGAATTCTCTCTCAAAGGCTTCGAGGTGGGTTGCTCTCAAACGACAAAAGCCGTACTCTCAATCTGAGCAGCCAACCCTTTGTAGTTGTAGGGGGTGGGCTATTTATAGCCACTTGGCAACCCGACCTGATTTGTCTGAAATGACCCTGGGTCACTAAGGAACTGACACGTGTCCCAACGGTCAGATTTCAAACTCACACGGCAACTTTACTTGGGCTACAAGCAAAGCTGACTTGTCCGACTCTGGACAAGATTCGCTCTCATAGTCTTCACTCGAAGACATAGGTTTTTGGTTTAGGCATCACTTGAGTCATTCTGACTGGTTCTCTTGGACCCCACTTAACAGTACGGTGGTTCCTATGACTCAACATAAAAGAAAAACAACTACGAAAGATCTAAGTCTTCGAGCTCCATAAGCTTCATATCGTGTCTTCTCTTGTCATAGTCTTCAATGTGAATATCTTCATATACCACCTTTGACTTCAATGTCTTCATAAAGTTTTAGGGGTCATCTCTGGTAGTAAAACCGAATCAATGAGGGACTTCTTACCTGTGTTATCCTGCAATTCTCACAAACACATTAGTCCCTCAATTAGGTTTGTCGTCAATACTCCAAAACCAACTAGGGGTGGCACTAGATGCACTTACAAGTAGGTTGCACATAGTTCCATCGATCCATACATATTACAATATGCAAAGTTTCATCATAGCAAGCGAGTAGAATACAAGAAGTGCATCAAAGGAAAAAACAGGAAAAAGCAAGCAATCCATCATAGGAAGCTGGCTTCCGTGAAGTGAATGAAACCTGCAAAATGACAAATAAGAAAGTTAGAAAAAGAAGACTAGAAGAAGAATTAGACTAGAAGAAAAAGAATAGAAGAAGAAGACTAGAAGAAGAAGTATATGCCATATATTAGCTAACTTAGGTGAAATGTATCGTTTATGAGCTAACCTAGGTGAAATGGGTAGTTTATGAGCTATCCTAGGTGAAATGGATCATTTTGGAGCTAAGTTAGGTGAAATGGGTCGTTTATGAGCTAACCTAGGTGAAATAGGTTGTTTATGAGCTAACCTAGGTGAAATGGGTCATTTATGAGCTAACCTAGGTTAAATGGGTCGTTTATGAGGTAACCTAGGTGAAATGGGTTGTTTATGAGCTAACCTAGGTGAAATTGATCATTTTGGAGCTAACTTAGTTGAAATGGGTCTTTTATGAGCTAACTAAGGTGAAATGCCACGATTTTGAGCTAACTAAGGTAAAATGGATCGTTTTTGAGCTAACTTAGGTGAAATGGGTCATTTTGGAGCTAACCTAGGTGAAATGGGTCATTTTGGAGCTAACCTAGGTGAAATGGGTCATTTTAAAGCTAACGTAGGTAAAATGGATCATTTAGGAGCTAATCTACGTAAAATGGGTCATTTTAGAGCTAACTTGGATAAATTGGATCACTTGTAAGCTAACTAAGGTAAAATGAGTCATTTTAGAGCTAACTTAGGTAGAATGGATGGTTTATGAGGTCAGTAAGCTTATTAAGTCATTTTGGAGGAAAAGAAGCTAACTCTAGGTCATTATGGTAAGCATATTGGAGGAAATAAAGCTAAGTCTAGGTCTTTATGCATTTGTTAAGCAAAACACTAGAGAAACTTACCGTGATCACGAAGGTGTAGGAGCGGGCTGGCTCGCGCCGGTAGCTGGAGAAGTAGCGGGCTGGCTCGCGCCGGTAGCTGGAGAAGGATCGTGCAATGCGTTTCTGGAGTTAAGCCGCACCAAAGATCATTTCCAATGTCTCGTTAGCATTATGACACTCAAATGTTAAGACTAGCAAGTAATGTCCATTCAAATTAAACTCACCGTGCTCCCAGGAGCAATCACTGGCATCGGCGGAGCGGTCTGACCGGACTTCTCGCACACAGACTGCACATTTGGTTTTCACAACAGAGTCATACTAGTTAGTAATGAGACTCAAATGTTAAGACTAGCAAGTAATCTGTAGAAGAAACTTACCACAAGGAGCTCGTACATGGCCCTTGCCTGCATGTCATTCCGTGCCCTCTCCTCCTCCAACATCTTTGTCGTCCTCTCCTCCAACTCCCGCTGCCTCTCCGCCGCCTCCGCCAGAAGTTTCTCCGTTCTATCTCTCTCACTCTGTATAGCAGCCTGCAACACCACTCACATGACCATTTGTAATCATTGATGGAAGTGCACACAATGTAATGGAGAAAGATAGCTGAGTACGTATAACTAACCTTGAAGGCGAGTTAGACTAGCCGTTCACGAGGCCTTATCTCAAGAGCGGAGCTCGAATGGCGCGCCTTGATCTCCGGGAGAGTGCTAGGACAACGGATAAGTCCATCTCCCATGGCTATGGAGCCATGGGACCTCCCGCCACCAGATATCATCAGCAGCTCTGTATCAATGGGACCCTGGCTCGGGTTAAAGTCCTCCCCTTTCCTCGCCTTCCCCTGATCTCTATATTGCACGAGCTTGTCATGGGCGGAGATGTTGGTGAAGTTCTTTGGATCATCGAGGTCAGACGCAGAGAATGCCTTGACTTTCTTGTAAGGGCCAGTGTGGGCCATGGCATACAGGTCGTACACCTCTGGCACCTTATCCGCCTTATTGTAGCGTGCCTGAAAGAGAGAAACAAAGTAAATTAGTAATTAAAGGGCTAAAGCTAGCATGATGAATGAATTGCATGAATCATGAAGCAAACCACATACCCAGTTCCGCCCGTACTGAAATAAGTTGGAGCTGCCTTGGTGGTGTGGCACACCTTCCATTTGGGCACGTTTGTCCTTGGCCTCTTTGTGGGTGGCCAGCCATTCTTTTGAGCACCACGCATTGACCAACACCTCCCAACAATCCATCTGATCCGCACACCATCTCGGAGGGGCCTAAGTTAGCAAATAGAAACTTGAGCGCTACGGCTATGAATTACTAAATGAAGGAAGTAAGTACAAGGCCTTAAGAATTACCATCATGTACTTCTCCTTACTCAAGAACTTACCGCGGCACTCCTGCTTGGGCTTCTTGATACCACGCCCGGCGTAGTAGTCTCGAACAGCCTGCACCCGAACCTCATGTCGTAAGTTCTGAAGTAGGCACTTGCACTCCTTGTGGATAACATGATCCGCCTCCTCCTCGTATCCCTCCTCACACCTGTAGAATGTCTGCAATCAAATGAGACAATATTGATTAGTACAATTAAGAACTAGCTAGTTGAAGATTTTTAATTGTGTAAAGGAGTAATTACCCAGAACTTTCTGATCACGACGTCTGCCCTCGTCTTGCACAAGACACCGTCGATAATCTCACCCGGCGGGGCCGGGGCAGCCAAGTAGTGCTCCCTAGTTAATCCAACCTCTGGAAGCCGACCCTCACCAGGCAACGTGACAAACCCCGAGAAGTTTTGCCGAATCGGAACTCCAAGGATGGAGTTGGGTCGGCGGACACTTTCATGGTGGTCCCAACCCCTGCAGCATGACAAGGCCAACACATCAGTTATTTGAAGAAACGTGAATGCAGAAGGTACAAAAAGATTAAATGCACTTACCTCTCCCCATCAGGGAAAATCAACCACCTCTGCTCGCGGGTCGCCGGCACGAATGGGAGTCGTGTAGCACCACGCTGGTAGACGTTGCCCCCCTCCTCCCCCTCCTCATCAGTCGGCTCCCCGCCATCATCAGCATGGCCACTCGGCTCCCCGCCATCATCAGCGTGGCCACTCGGCTCCTCAGGCTGATCCGACCAGGTACCCCATCCAGACGTGTGCTCCTCCGGGGTCTCGTGGGCCCAAGTCTCGTGGGTCGAAGGCCCGTCGACACGAGGCTTGTGGGCCGAAGACCCGTGGACCGGAGCTCGTGGACCGGAGTCCGTGCAGCCTCCTTCTCAGACGAGTCCACCCTAGCAGTCACGTGCTCGGGTGAAACGGCTGAGGGCGGCGGCGAGGAAGGCGCCGTAAGAGTCACCCTACCTCCTCTCCTGCGACCACGTGCTCCACCTCCTCTCTTCTTCTTACCTCGTCCCCTGCTGGGCACCGCGGTCGACGAAGAAGGGCCCGGTGGTGTCGCCATCTCTGTCCAGCAACGCTTGGCGGAGAGGTGCGTGTGGAATGGAAGACCTCGCACCACGCGCCGACGAAGAAGGGGCCTCGGCGCGCTCCCGACTAGCGCCCACCATCTTTCAACACCTGCCATGACAAAGAATAAACGAAATTTATGTCTTCCATCTCAGCTCGGTCACGTTGGGCAGACTCACCATGAAATGTCCACACCGTATAATCGGGCGTAAAACCACTCTTCTGCAGGTGTTTGCCCATTTCAGCCTCTGTCTTCTTTTCCCAATTGCCGCACCGGAAACAGGGGCACTAGGTTTTCTTTTGGCCATTTGCAAATGCGGCTTGCACAAACCCCTTGGTTTTTGTGAACCATTCAGCGCTCCATTTGTTCTGACCAGTGTGACCGGTATACATCCACGCACGGTCACTCATCTTGACTTTCAGAGCTACTGGACACACAACAATTATATATGTAATTCACCATGTATATATTCATCAGTTGATCTACTTTGTCAATTTTATTACGTCCATGCAACCTACACTCTAATAGGTAATGATAGGTCCTAATCCCACCCGTGTATGTGTAGATTGGGTTCATTTTCCCATGCTATGCTCCGGATCCGACGCAAAATTTCGGCAGCACCTCCCCGTTGTTCTCCTGATACACGTCTCTGCAATAAACAGAGAGGATGTGTACCCGGAGAACAACAGGGGAGACACTGACGAAATTTATGCGTCGGATCCAGAGCAAAGCATATGGGAAAACGAACCCAATCTACACATACTCGGGCTGTCCATGGATAGTGTTGGACAATTCGAAAGAATCAAGATTATAAATATGCAAATGCATGCATATTTATAACTATGACGCTTTCGAACGGGAGACATATTGGTTACGCAAACTAATGATTCAAGACACATATATAGCTAGCTATCAAGTTTCATCAGAATAGATCAAATAATTAATGGGGGGAGGACTTGTCATTTGTGCTCACCCACGAACGAAGGGGCAGAGCTCGTCAAACGCACGGCGAGGTCGTCAAACACCAAACCTCGCAGCGATGAAACAACTGCACATTTAAAACTACACGATCAACACAATTATATATGATGTTTTTCATAACAAAATTGAAAAATATATGACCTAACTAATAATTCACAAATATATGACCCCGTCGGCCTCTGGAAGGCCAAAGAACACCTTTTCGGGAGGTGTCGGGGGTCGGGGTGTCCTGTCGGTGTCGGGGTGTCGTGTCGGGGTCGGGGTGTCGGGTCAGGCTCGGGG
>NC_041386.1:509933926-509952011 GCF_002162155.2 Triticum dicoccoides | reverse complement strand
GTCCGCTAGCGGACGGCAAAGAGGGGGGCCGTTAGGATTTTTTTTAGCAGCTCATCAGTGGGGCCTCTCCCTCTTTGCCGTCCGCTAGCCGACGGCAAAGAATCTTTGTCGTCTGCTAGCTGGCGGCAAAGAACTGGCTGATGGCAAATTAGGTCTTTGCCATCAGCCAGTTCTTTGCCGTCTGCTTTTTGGTAGCTGATGGCAAAGAGCTTCTTTGTCGTTTGCTAGCTGACGGCAAAGAGCTGGCAGATGGCAAAGTAGCTGATTCCAGTAGTGAGTGCCCAAGTCCTTCTCTCTCAAATCCCACCGAAGCAACTAATGCTAGGGAGGAAAATGAGAGGAAGAACAAGAAAGAGAACACAAAGAACTCCAGGATCTAGATCCAAGGGGTTCCCCTCACATAGAGGAGAAAGTGATTGGTGGAAATGTGGATCTAGATCCCCTCTCTCTTTTCCCTCAAAAACTAGCAAGAATACATGGAGGGATCGAGAGTTAGCAAGCTCGAAGAACGTCAACAATGGGGGAAGAACACGAGCTCAAAGGATAAGGTTCATTGGGGAAGAAGACCCCCTTTTATAGGAGGGGGAAAATCCAACCGTTATGTGCTCAGCCCGCACACAAGCGGTACTACCGCTCCATGAGCGGTACTACCGCTCAGGCGGAAGAAACAGGGAAAAGGAGCAACAAAACATGAACCTTGGGGCGGTAGTACCGCAGGAGACATCGGTACTACCGCTGGGTTAAGCGGTACTACCGCTCCCTTCGGCGGTACTGCCGCGCAGAACGAAGGGGAAAGGGAAAGAGGGAACCGGGCGGTACTACCGCGGAGGAAGGGTGGTACTGCCGCTAAGGAGCGGTACTGCCGCACTACTGCCACAGCGAGGTACCGCACAATCTGACACAGAAAAAGACCCCTCGAATCGACGCGGTAGGGACCTCGTAAGCCAGCGGTAGTACTGCTGCGGAGTCAACGCCGGTACTACCGCTGCGGAGCGGTACTGCCGCTTGAGACCCCTCATCGGTACTACCGCTGGGTACCACGGTACTACCGCTGGGACCCTGACACAAACCACACTCAAGAAAACAAGAACTGCCACAACTTCTGCATATGAGCTCCGAATTGAGCAAACTCAAGCTTGTTGGAAATAAGACGACGAGTAGCAACAAAACATCGACTGGTTATAGTAAGAAGAGGCAGGGGAGGTATGCCTAACAAAAATAGGAGTGAAACCTCCAACCGAGAAGAACCGGCAAAACCTCCAACATCGAAAACATCATAGAAGATGCAAGCAAACTCCGTTTTCGATGAACTCAAGCTTGTCAACAAGATGACCATAAGCTCTAAGACTCACAAAGAGAACCAAACAAGAACCAAGAAAGATGATGCAAGGATGCAATGGTTTGAGCTCTCAACGAACGATACGATCAAGCTACTCATCGAGAGCCCCCCTTGATAGTATGGCAATCGATCCTATAACCCGGTCTCCCAACTACCATCATGAGACCGGTAAAATAGAAAACCTATCAAGGGCAAATCTTTGCCTTGCACATGGTCCACTTGAGCTAGATGATGACGATCTTGACTCCCTCAAGTTGGACCACCTTTCTTGATTGTGTTGGCTCGATGAAGACTAGTTGATTGCTCCCCCATACTCCACTATGGGTGAGCCTTTCTTCCGCACATCTTCACAAGTCCATTGTCACCACAAAGGATGGCAAGCTTCAAGCATTTGATCTCTTCGTGATGCTCCACTTGAACTTGCATACCACAACCTTTCTTGATTGTGTTGACTCGATGAAGACTAGTTGATTGCTCCCCCATACTCTACTATGGGTGAGCTACTCTTCCGCACATCTTCAGAAGTCCATTGTCACCACAAAGGACAGCAAGCTTCAAGCATTTGATCTCTTCGTGGTGCTCCACTTGAACTTGCACACCACAACCTAACCCCACAAAGAAGCCTCACGAAGACCATGGGTTAGTACACAAAGCGTAATTGACAATGCTTACCATACCATGGGATCACTTGATCCCTCTCGGTACATATTCTACGCTTTGTGGGTTGGTCAACTTGATTCACTCTTTGACTTAGTCTTGATCAACCTCTCACAAGACCAATCTTTAGGTAATTCCTTGAATAGCACCTTGGTCGACACAAACTCTCCTTGAAACCAACACATGTACTCCAAGAAAAGCCTATGGACAAAAACCTTCAAATATAACTCAAGGCAACCATTAGTCCAGAGAGATTGTCATCAATTACCAAAACCAAACATGGGGGCATCGCATGTTCTTTCAATCTCCCCCATTTTGGTAATTGATGACAATCACTTTCAAGAGAGTTTAATACAAGGAATTATGCATCACCATGCAATGCAACAACCAATAATGCATGCATATGAGATGCAAATGCTTAGGAACAAAATCAAAGCAAGGAGAAAACTCTAAAGACTTCTCCACAAACTCTCTGAGACCTCCACAAAACTCTCTAAAACTTCTCCCCCATTGGCATCGATTGCCAAAATGGGCGAAAAGCTTAGAAGACCAATATAGATTGAGTTCTCCAGAAGTTGTGTATTTCTCAACAAGAGAGAGGAATGCAATACACATATCCAACGGTAAATACTTGGAGGAAGACAAACTATATTGAGGCCCAAAGATTGCTAAAGGAAGATATGTCATAAATACATAATCGACAGAGACACAAGCAATCAAGCGATCAAAAGATACCAATTGAAGCAAGCTATCAAAAGATACCAATTGAACCAACTAGGCCAATGATCCTACGAGCCACAAGAAAGAAAGATATTATGATATGAGCAGAGGAGTGTTCTAAAGAAACTAGAGAAGCTCCCCATGATTTGTGCACATCAAGAATTTTTGTATTTGGATACAAAGTGCACAAAATAGCATCATAGCTCCCCCAAAATCAATAGAAACTTACAACAAGTGCAAGTGAGCATATAGGAAACTAAGCCTAGTACTTGCAACTAACACATGGTTGAGCAACAAGTGAAAGAGGCAACTTAAGAATGGGCTCAACCAAAATGATGTGTGAGAGTCAAGGCAATGCACTTTAGAAGACTAATGTACGGATGAGCATTAAGCATCAATAAAGTATTGAAAGAATGAGGCAACATGTGAAGGAAATATGCCCTAGAGGCAATAATAAAGTTATTATTTATTTCCTTATATCATGATAAATGTTTATTATTCATGCTAGAATTGTATTAACCGGAAACATAATACATGTGTGAATACATAGACAAACAGTGTGTCACTAGTATGCCTCTACTTGACTAGCTCGTTAATCGAAGATGGTTATGTTTCCTAACCATGAACAAAAGAGTTGTTATTTGATTAACGGGATCACATCATTAGAAGAATGATGTGATTGACATGACCCATTCAATTAGCTTAGCACCCGATCGTTTAGTATGTTGCTATTACTTTCTTCATGACTTATACATGTTCCTATGACTATGAGATTATGCAACTCTCGTTTGCCGGAGGAACACTTTGTGTGCTACCAAACGTCACAACATAACTGGGTGATTATAAAGGAGCTCTACAGGTGTCTCCAAAGGTACATGTTGGGTTGGCGTATTTCAAGATTAGGATTTGTCACTCCGATTGTCGGAGGGGTATCTCTGGGCCCTCTCGGTAATGCACATCACATAAGCCTTGCAAGCATTGCAACTAATGAGTTAGTTGCAAGATGATGTATTACGAAATGAGTAAAGATACTTGCCGGTAACGAGATTGAACTAGGTATTGAGATACCGACGATCGAATCTCGGGCAAGTAACATACCGATGACAAAGGGAACAACGTATGTTGTTATGCGGTCTGACCGATAAAGATCTTCGTAGAATATGTGGGAGCCAATATGAGCATCCAGGTTCCGCTATTAGTTATTGACCGGAGACGTGTCTCGGTCATGCCTACATTATTCTCGAACCCGTAGGGTCCGCACGCTTAAGGTTTCGATGATAGTTATATTATGAGTTTATGAGTTTTGATGTACCGAAGGAGTTCGGAGTCCCGGATGAGATCGGGGACATGACGAGGAGTCTCGAAATGGTCGAGACGTAAAGATCGATATATTGGACGACTATATTCGGACATCGGAAAGGTTCTGAGTGGTTCGGGTATTTTTCGGAGTACGGGGGAGTTACGGGAATACGGGGGAAGAAGTATATGGGCCTTATTGGGCTTTAGGGGAGAGGGAGAGGCAGGCCGCGCGCCCCCCCAAGGCCTAGTCCGAATTGGACTAGGGGGAGGGGCTGCGCCCCCTCCTTCCTTCTCTTCCCTCTTCCCCTTCCTTGTCTCCTACTCCTACTACATGGAAGGACTCCTAGTTGGACTAGGAAAAGGGGAATCCTACTCCCGGTGGGAGTACGCGCCATAGAGAGGGCCGGCCCTCCCCTCCTCCACTCCTTTATATACGGGGGCAGGGGGCACCCCATAGACACACAAGTTGATCCACGTGATCGTTTTCTTAGCCGTGTGTGGTGCCCCCTTCCACCATAATCCTCGATAATATTGTAGCGGTGCTTAGGCGAAGCCCTGCGACGGTAGAACATCAAGATCGTCACCACATCGTCGTGCTGACGGAACTCTTCCCCGACGCTTTGCTGGATCGGAGTCCGGGGATCGTCATCGAGCTGAACGTGTGCTAAAACTCGGAGGTGCCGTAGTTTCGGTGCTTGATCGGTCGGGCCGTGAAGACGTATGACTACATCAACCGCGTTGTGCTAACGCTTCCGCTGTCGGTCTACAAGGGTACGTAGATCACACTCTCCCCTCGTTGCTATGCATCACCATGATCTTGCGTGTGCGTAGGAAATTTTTTTGAAATTACTACGTTCCCCAACAACACGGTGCAAGGCCTATCATTCCCACACACAACAAGTAAATGGGTTCACAAGCTTACTAATAAGCATATAAAGAACCTATGCTTGTGACAACCCGTGGTGAAGATAGAAGATGAAAGCCTCATCAAGACGAGGGATACCAATTAAGATGGCAAAAAGCCTCGTAAAGATAAGCATGACAAAAAATAATCTTCACCACACAAGAGTGCATCAAGATGCAACGAGATAAGACAAGTACTCAAGGCAAAAGCTTTCATGGAGCCACCAACGAAATAACATAAGAAAGACAAGGTGTTCATGAAAGAAAGGATATCAACTAGATATGCAACTTTTCTCAAGTGTATAAGATTCTAGGTAGACGAAATCATGATGATATATATCTACAAAGAAGGATGTACACCCGAAATAGTTGCAACACGAGAAACAAGATATCCATAAGGAAATCATAAATATACCAATAAGATATTTGCTTGAAAGCATAGCACATGGCTAGATATAGTCTTATTGTATACAAATGAATTCCTACTACACAACTATCAAAGACATCACAACTAGCAACATGAGATCATCGTTGAGATGCTTTGAGAAAGGAAACAAGTATCACAAGATGGAATGAAAATCATGCTAAGATGCAACCTACACAAGGTTGATGAAAGAAATGTGTGCATGAAATATATGAAGATACTTGTTACCGAGATAACATTGGAAGGATGTAGTAGATACCAATTGAAGGTACAAAGTAGTTCATTGATCATCCTAGCTTGACTCCAATAAGAACATGGTGACAACACCTTCCTTGTGAGTGAGCCGAGCATCCAATGCATCTCCACTTGTTCCTAGAACAACAACACAAACAAAATGGTACCCAAACTCATTGGGACCAAAGAGTTAGAGAACCAACAATACATAGGACAAACTCCACATAAATATGTGCACATAGATACGAAAATAAATTTCATGCACATCTCATCCAATTTGAGACTTGGTGGAGTTTCCCCTATATATTGGGTCAAAGAAAGAAAGCATGCCAAAGATACTACACGAAGTTAATATGCATGCTCATGACTTTCAAGAACCGATACCAAAAGACAAAGAAAAACCAAGTGAAGAAAAGATACCAAACGAATAAATCGTCACTTGGAGGGTATCCATAATGGATACAACAAGGAATGAGATATCCATTGATATACTCAAATAAGAGACATCAAACTCCCAAAAGAGAGGATGGTTCCAAACAAACCAAGCTCTCTACAAAGTTTCATGATGGCATAAAGTACCAAAACGAAAACAGCTTGCCTTCCACCAACACACACTTGATAAGGATCGCAAGATGAGAGTTTTATAGAAAATAGGATAGCTCCCCCAAGACTAGTGCATTATAGAGAATTTGCATTTGAATACAAAATGCACAAGGTGGGATCACCACTTTCACTATATCTAGAAAACAGTAGACAAGAACAAGAAATAAACAAGATCCACAAGTGGTATGGAAGACAAAGGGAGTTGAAACAATCCTTGGCAAGAGAAAGGGCAAACAAAAAGCAAAAGCCAATGTAAAGATGATCAAAAAAATTCTACCACAAAAGAGAGTACCAATTGTCAAAAGACAAGAAGTAAAAGGAAATAGTTCCCGGTGGTAGATAGCAAGGACATCCGACATCATCTTCACACCAAACAAAAAGCAAATTGCATCTTGTAGAGCTAACATGCCACCTAGGAACAAGATAAGTTACAATATCAATTCTAGGTGACAATATCTCAAATATACACATTTTCTAGGCTAGTAATATACACATAGCATATTACTCCCCCATAATGTGATACCAATTAAAGAAAGACAAGAGGCAATTAAAGGATCCAACAAGAGATAATTAATGGACTATTTAGAATTTGAATTTCTCATGAGAAGACATACCACATAGCGACTAGATAATCTTGTAATATCAATACTAGATGGTATTTCTCATGTACACACATTTATAGGATTGTGAGGTGCACAAAGCACATCACTCCCCCACAATGGGATATTGCATTAATCTCTCACAAGAGCCAACTAAGATATGACCAAGATGCACAAAGGCTCAACTAACGACACACATGTACATGATGTGCAAACCAACACACACATACTTGATTGCTCAAGATAATCAAGTTGGAAGCACAACATATACAAACACATGCAAGGAACAAAGCTAAACATGCAAAGGGGTAAATAACTTTCAATGTAAACAATTTAAGCACGAGTTATCGCAAGGAGGAACATTGGATATAAGATAGAAACTTGATAATCCAAATGACTTGGCTTGAGACAATAAGAATGATGAAGTCCCTTAATTCTTCATAATGTAGCCAAGTCTCAAATGACCTCCAACAACACCTATTGATCAATTGTGAGCTATTTGGTCCCCAACCAAGTTGGGTCCTAAGAGGTTAGTCACAATAGGCTTGGCTACCCAAATGGTTCTTTGCTTCAAACCACTTTGAGTACCAACAAACTTGGCAACCACATTGTCAACCTTATCCTTCCCAAGAGAATAGACATCATCAATAATAATTGGGTTGGATAAGTTATCACTAGTGCATGAAGAAGCGAGGTGACCTTTCTCACGACATAGGTAGCAACGTCTACTCTTCACTTTCTTCTCACTTGATTTCTCAACTTGAGAAGCATTAGCTTGAGTCTTCTTGAGAAGATGCCTTTCTTCAACTTGAGGTTGAGCATGCGAATGCACTTGTGGCCGCTTCCCTTGTTGCTTGTCACTAATGGGCTTCTTCTTCAATGGGCAAGATCTAACATGATGCCCTTCTACTTTGCACTTGAAGCAAACAATCTTGGCCAAATTCTTGACTTGTTCTTGGCCCGTCTTTTTGTTCACCTTGAACTTCTTCTTCTTGTTGGAGTTGAATCCAAGTCCACCTTTGTCATTGGGGGATTTTTGCACACTCAAGATATTGTTGAGTGTGGATTTCCCTCCATGACTCTTTTCCAAGTTTTTCTTCAAAGAAGTGACTTGGGCCTTGAGATCTTTGATTTCCTCTACATGGTTAGTCTCAACACAAGTACTAGAGTAAGTATAAGCTTCATTGTTAGAGCAACAAGGCAAGGAAAGTAATTCATCACAAGATGTACCAACATTGTGAGTAGATGAATTACAAGGACTAGCACATGGCAATATAGCATTTTGACTAGAAGTAGTGCTAGTATCCACATGAGGCTCACTAGATGTTACCTTAGAAATCATGGCCTCATGAGCTATCTTTAGCTCATTATGGGATACTAGAAGATCATCATGAGAGCTTGAGAGATTTTCATGGTTTTCTTCCAATTTCCCATAACTGCTAGATAGCAACTCAAGTTGAGCCCGAAGCTCAACATTCTCCTTCAAAATGGATGCTTCACAAGAGATAGAGTTAGTAGCACAAGCATCATCATTAGCAACAAGAGGAGAAGACAACTTGGCAAGCTCTTTAGAATATGAAGCTTTAAGTTGAGCATGAGACTCGGTGAGTTTGATGAGCTCACTCTTAATGACCCTTGAGCCATTTTTGAGGTGCTCAAAGTCCTCAAGGAGTTTAGCATGTGCAACTTCAGGCTCCTCATTTTTAGTTTCAAAATCATTGGCCACCTCAAGAGCTCTATCACGAGATTCCCTCACTCTAGATAATTCTAGAGCAAAAGTCTCCTCAAGAGATTCCTTGGTGGTTTGTTCAAGTTCAAGAGCTTGAGAGAGGTCCGCAATTTCATTAGCATAATCACGCTCATAACCTTCCATTTTATCAATGGTGACCTCATGCTCCTCAAGACGAGATTCCAACTCATCAATATACTTCTTGCCCTCAATGGAAATGGACATGATTTCCATGAAGTTGGAACGAGCAATTTTATTTTTGTGAAGAGCTTTAAAAACCATTTCCCCCTTAATTTTTAAGGAGGCAACATTATCATTCTCTTCATCATTATCCTCATCATCATTAGTATCAACATCATCATAAAGAGACATATTGGGTTTCAAAGTAGGAGATACCTTTGAAGCCTTAGTCATAAGGCAAAAAGTAATAGATGATGATGTAGGATCCCTTGAAGCACCATTAAACACCACATCTTGTTCCATGTAGTGTTGGGTTTCCTCTACATTGTTAGCACAACAATTCGAGGAAATATATGTATTTTTATCATGGCAACAAGACATAGTACACATATCATCATGAGATTTAGTCAAGCAATTTATACATGATATGCAAGGACTATCAACACAAGCATGTGAAACATTTGGAGTGCTCGAAGTGTTAAAGCCCAAAGAAGAATCATTGCAATAAGATAGTGATGAAGGATCATCCACAATAAGCATACTATCATCATTGCAATGACCAACACTACTTACCATATCATTACCTTGTGGCAAACCACATGTAGGTGAAGTAGAAGAAGTTGAGAAGACTATACGACCGGAGGTGGAGGGAGAACAATCATCCCCACAAATCTTGGACACACCATATTTATCTTGAAGCTTCGTCCACAACTCATGAGCATCCCGGAACGGCATGAGTTGAAATATAACTACATTGCTCAAAGCATCGAAAAGCACATTAGAAGCTTGAGCATTGAGATAAGAGTTTTTCTCATCCTCTAAAGATAATCTTTGGGGATCCTTTGGAGGAGAAAAACCCATATCTAGAATTCGCTCTAAATTTGGGTCCATGACCCTAAAGAGATTAAGCATGCGAATTACCCAAACATCAAAATTTGTGCCATCGAAACTAAGAGTGTCAGAGAATCCTAAACCCCTAGTCGACATCCTTACTCTTTAGGCGGTTAAGCCCTATAAAGAGAGATGAGGCTCTGATACCAATTGAAAGATCATCGATGTCGCCTAGAGGGGTGGTGAATAGGCGTTTTAAAATAATTACGGTTTAGGCTTTAACAAATGTGGAATAAACCTAGCGGTTAATTTGTCAAGCACAAAACCTAAAACAACTAAGCTCACCTATGTGAACCAACAACTTATGCTAAGCAAGATAAGCAACTATGTGATAGCAAGATATATGACAAGAAACAATATGGCTATCACAAAGTAAAGTGCATAAGTAAAGGGGCTCGGGTAAGAGATAACCGAGGCACGCGGAGACGATGATGTATCCCGAAGTTCACACCCTTGCGGATGCTAATCTCCGTTTGGAGCGGTGTGGAGGCACAATGCTCCCCAAGAAGCCACTAGGGCCACCGTAATCTCCTCACGCCCTCGCACAATGCAAGATGTCGTGATTCCACTAAGGGACCCTTGAGGGCGGTCACCGAACCCGTACAAATGGCAACCCTTGGGGGCGGTCACCGAACCCGTACACTTTGGCAACCCTTGGGGGCGGTCACCGAAACCCGTCAAATTGCTCGGGGCGATCTCCACAACCTAATTGGAGACCCCGACGCTTGCCCGGAGCTTTACACCACAATGATTGAGCTCCGAACACCAACAACCGTCTAGGGCGCCCAAGCACCCAAGAGGAACAAGCTCAAGGGTACCAAGCACCCAAGAGTAATAAGCTTCTCAACTTGTAACTTCCACGTATCACCGTGGAGAACTCAAACTGATGCACCAAATGCAATGGCAAGGGCACACAGAGTGCCCAAGTCCTTCTCTCTCAAATCCCACCGAAGCAACTAATGCTAGGGAGGAAAATGAGAGGAAGAACAAGAAAGAGAACACAAAGAACTCCAAGATCTAGATCCAAGGGGTTCCCCTCACATAGAGGAGAAAGTGATTGGTGGAAATGTGGATCTAGATCTCCTCTCTCTTTTCCCTCAAAAACTAGCAAGAATCCATGGAGGGATCGAGAGTTAGCAAGCTCGAAGAACGTCAACAATGGGGGAAGAACACGAGCTCAAAGGATAAGGTTCATTGGGGAAGAAGACCCCCTTTTATAGGAGGGGGGAAATCCAACCGTTATGTGCTCAGCCCGCACACAAGCGGTACTACCACTCCATGAGCGGTACTACCGCTCAGGCGGAAGAAACGGGGAAAAGGAGCAACAAAACATGAACCTTGGGGCGGTAGTACCGCAGGAGACAGCGGTACTACCGCTGGGTTAAGCGGTACTACCGCTCCCTTCGGCGGTACTGCCGCGCAGAACGAAGGGGAAAGGGAAAGAGGGAACCGGGCGGTACTACTGCAGAGGAAGGGCGGTACTGCCGCTAAGGAGCGGTACTGCCGCACTACTGCCGCAGCGAGGTACCGCACAATCCGACACAGAAAAAGACCCCTCGAATCGACGCGGTAGGGACCTGGTAAGCCAGCGGTAGTACTGCTGCGGAGTCAACGCCGGTACTACCGCTGCGGAGTGGTACTGCCACTTGAGACCCCTCAGCGGTACTACCACTGGGTACCACGGTACTACCGCTGGGACCCTGACACAAACCACACTCAAGAAAACAAGAACTGACATAACTTCTGCATATGAGCTCCGAATTGAGCAAACTCAAGCTTGTTGGAAATAAGACGACGAGTAGCATCAAAACAGCGACTGGTTATAGTAAGAAGAGGCATGGGAGGTATGCCTAACAAAAAGAGGAGTGAAACCTCCAACCGAGAAGAACCGGCAAAACCTCCAACATCGAAAACATCATAGAAGATGCAAGCAAACTCCGTTTTCGACGAACTCAAGCTTGTCAACAAGATGACCATAAGCTCTAAGACTCACAAAGAGAACCAAACAAGAACCAAGAAAGATGATGCAAGGATGCAATGGTTTGAGCTCTCAACGAACGATACGATCAAGCTACTCATCGAGAGCCCCCCTTGATAGTATGGCAATCGATCCTCTAACCCGGTCTCCCAACTACCATCATGAGACCGTATAGAAAACCTATCAAGGGCAAACCTTTGCCTTGCACATGGTTCACTTGAGCTAGATGATGATGATCTTGACTCCCTCAAGTTGGACCACCTTTCTTGATTGTGTTGGCTCGATGAAGACTAGTTGATTGCTCCCCCATACTCCACTATGGGTGAGCCTTTCTTCCGCACATCTTCACAAGTCCATTGTCACCACAAAGGACGGCAAGCTTCAAGCATTTGATCTCTTCGTGATGCTCCACTTGAACTTGCACACCACAACCTTTCTTGATTGTGTTGACTCGATGAAGACTAGTTGATTGCTCCCCCATACTCTACTATGGGTGAGCTACTCTTCCGCACATCTTCAGAGGTCCATTGTCACCATAAAGGATAGCAAGCTTCAAGCATTTGATCTCTTCGTGGTGCTCCACTTGAACTCGCACACCGCAACCTAACCCTACAAAGAACCCTCACAAAGACCATGGGTTAGTACACAAAGCGTAATTGACAATGCTTACCATACCATGGGATCACTTGATCCCTCTCAGTACATCTTCTACGCTTTATGGGTTGGTCAACTTGATTCACTCTTTGACTTAGTCTTGATCAACCTCTCACAAGACCAATCTTTAGGTAATTCCTTGAATAGCACCTTGGTCGACACAAACTCTCCTTGAAACCAACACATGTACTCCAAGAAAAGCCTATGGACAAAAACCTTCAAATATAACTCAAGGCAACCATTAGTCTAGAGAGATTGTCATCAATTACCAAAACCAAACATGGGGGCATCGCATGTTCTTTCAGTATCCCAAGGTACTGGAGGGTTATAGTGACTCAAACTGGATATCTGATGCTGATGAGATTAAGGCCACAAGTGGTTATGTTTTTACACTTGGTGGTGGCATTGTTTCCTGGAAGTCTTGCAAGCAGGCCATCTTAACAAGGTCAACTATGGAAGCAGAACTGACAGCATTAGACACTGCCACTATTGAAGTAGAGTGGTCTCGTGAGCTCTTAATGGACTTACCTATGGTTGAAAAACCAATACCCCCTATCCTAATGAACTGTGATAATCAAACTGTGATCGTCAAGATAAACAGTTCTAAGGATTATATGAAGTCCTCAAGGCATGTGAAGAGGAGACAAAAATCTGTCAGAAATTTGAGGAACTCCGAAGTTATTACGTTGGATTATATCCAAACATCAAAAAACTTGGCAGATCCTTCACAAAGGGTTTATCACGTAATGTGATATATAATGCATCGATGGAGATGGGTTTGAGACCCACCGCATGAGTTGTACACAGTGGTAACCCACTCTATGTGATCGGAGATCCCATGAAGTAGAAGTGGGAGACAAGTTGTTGGTCAGCTGGGAGGAGAGTATCCCTATGTTAATTATCCCACTCCGTGAAGATGCAATACACTCCTGATCTGCATGGCAGGTTGATACTTATCTTAATGTGTTCCAAGTGGCTTATTTGGGTAAGCAGAGATGTTGCCCTGCAGAGCATCTCCTGAGGAACACACCTATATGAATTTGACTGTTAACATCGCAGTCTGTGAGAATTGGGTGCTCTCTAATAAATTCATGATAGGCCCTGGAGTATGACGTATACGCTCCACCCGCGGGGAAGCCTTGCGGCAGCCCAGTATCGGTCAAGAATTTGTGTGAAACTAGTCTCGCAGAAAACTTGTAGTTCAAGGCATAGTCCACTATTCAAGTTGTGACCTAGTCTAGCATAGACCTCTAAGTGGAAGTTCAACTTTATAGTCTCCACTGAGCATCGGTATATAAACAGTGATTTGGAACTAAATGATGAGATGTGTCAATGAGACTTTGTGGGGGATTGTTGGAATTTGCTAGTGGGCTTTTGGCCCAAAGCCCAACTAAAATTCTGAAATTCTCTTGGCCCATTCATGCACACATGTGAGTGGTCTGAGTGAGACTAAAGTTTAGTCCCACCCCATAAGTTGAGAGAGAGTTGCACCTTTTTATAAGGTGAGCTCTTCTACCACTTCTATGAGCATGAGAAGAGGAGACCTACACACATGCTCCTCCTCCTCCTCGCCTCGCCACGTCAAGACGCGCTGCGGTTGCGGGAATGAGCCGAGCCGAGGACAGATCTATGCACATATTCTATATTTTTGCTGCTCAAGAATAACTAATAAGTCATTAATTAACAATTAATGGACGCGTTAATTACTCAGTTGTTTCTGATCCTTTTGGGTCGTGGGGCTGTTACTTGGACACGGGATTTTCTCCACGACCTACCCGGGCTGTATTATATAGTCAGGCAGACATCTACCCTAGCCGCCACCGCATCGTATGGTTTTACACCACCGTTCCAGATCGCTGCGCTGCCACACAAGTCTTCTCCATCCCTCCTTCCGGCGTGCACCGCGAGAAGGGACAGCAGGCCTCCGGAACCTCGCGTCTCGTGATCCTGTACGGGAGAGGGCGATCAGGTTTTTGGGGAGCGCACTCGCGCGACTGCTGGCAGCGACGGCTTCGCCAACAACGACTTCTTCCCCGACCTCGGCAACCTCATCCTCAACGACATGGGCAACAACATCAATGTCAGCGGTGCTGCTCCTGCTGCACCGTATATGATTCTATCCCTCTTGTTCGAGATCGTGGTAGAATTCACGTTTCTAGTATGTGCCCTAGATGTGATATGTTCATCTACTATGCTAGTTCGCATGATTAGTTTAATCTCTGCTAGTGTTGTCATGATTTATCTTCTGTTTATTCAGATTAAATCTCGTAGTAATTTGCTCATATTTTCAACAGCACCAACAACCTTGATTGCCTAAAAGAGTTGGCAGGTGGGTGGCGGGACTCGGGAAGCCCCGAGAAAGTCATCGTCTTGGACTCACCCGCGACGGTGTACATAGCGCCTTGACGAACAATTCAATACAACAATGAGAACCACAGCAACACAAACTAGGACCCCCAAGTCGTGTCTCCAAAAAAGCAATGCTCCTAAAGAAGGAACAACATTGAGGACATCACCATCGTTGATCTGAATGACAGGCCACAACAATACCTCCAAGGAGGAAAAGCGAGACCCATAGGCGCCGTCACCGCTGGCACCCACCGAAGACGGGCATGACTTCATCTGAATCATCGCACGCATGCATCCATGCCAGTTGGAATGGGGCACAATGTCCATGTTGGTTCACTCGTATCACCGCAACACCTCACAGAAGAAGCTGCATCGCCGTCACAACACTCGCAGAGGAAGGGATGGCCTCGCTGTCGGGTGTTGTACGCTCCCTGTGAGTAGACGTCGGCCACCTACAAAACTAGGCGCCATGACCCAAGAACTGACATCGGAAGGGCAAAGCCCCACCGCCCTGCTACACGGCACTACGAGATCCCCCACAACATCACACCATCATTGCTGCAAAGCCACGCTAAAAGTACATTGACACTCAAATACTTTTTTGGTGTTGATAACAATAGGATTAACGAGATCTAATGTTGGTTGTCAAGTTTATCTCAGGACAATGGTATCTCGTATGTGTCTACGGACTTCGGTAACCCCCTATTCAAAAAGGATAAAAGGTGGCGTTCTTTGGTGCCTCGAAAAAAAATTGGTTGATTTTGAGTCATAGAAAGAAACTTTACTATTAAGACGAGTTGCTGAGATTAGGGAGTTGGGAAACTCATTTCACTCATATACACTTTGCTTTCCTGAAAATGCCACCTATATGAAGGGATTTTTTCAAGGACACAATGGTCTTACCAAGGGTGCTCGGGGTCATGGACCTCGAGGTGCCCCAGAGTCATCAGGAAGAAACCACCCACCACTGTGTGGTCCGAGTGCTCGGGGAACGTGGACCCCTGGGTGCCCGGAGTAGGGTGTGAACCTCTGGGTGGTCTAGGTGCCTGGGGTCCTGGACCCCCCGAGTGCCTGGAGCTCCCCACTTCCCTATCCTGGTGTAGTCCGAGTGCCCGGGGTCCTTGAACCCTGATGCCCGTCCCTCTCAGATAGCTCCCAAACAACTTTGATCTGTAGGGGTATACTGATAACCCACAAGTATAGGGGATCAATTGTAGCCGCTTTCGATAAGTAAGAGTGTCGAACCCAGCGAGGAGCCAAAGGTAGAACAAATATTCCCTCAAGTTTTATCGACCACCGATACAACTCTATGCACGCGTGACATTCGCTTTACCTAGAACAAGTATAAAACTAGAAGTACTTTGTAGGTGTAACGAAATAGGTTTGCAAGAATGTAAAGGGTACGTAAATAAAAACTAGGGGCTGTTTTAGGTAAAGAAGCAATAAAGTTAGTATAGAGAGTGTGGAAAAGTGGTGGTAAGAGTTGCCAAATTGTCCCTAAGCAATTGACTACTATACTAGACCGATAGCAAGTTTTATGTGGGAGAGGCCACTGCTAGCATGTCATCCCTGACTTGGAATTCTATGCACTTATGATTGGAACTATTAGCAAGCATCCGCAACTACTAACGTTCATTAAGGTAAACCCCAACCATAGCATTAAGATATATTGGTCCCCCTTCAATCCCGTATGCATCAATTTCTATGCTAGGTTGAAGCGACTGTCACTCTTGCCCTCCAATACATAGTCCTATCAACATACAACTAACCTTATGGTGTGATCCACGCGCGCGCTCATATGATGGGCACCAAAGGACAGCAACATAACCACAAGCAAATTAAACCAATCATAGCAATTCACCAATTACCGATAGGACAACGAAAATCTACTCAGACATCATAGGATGGCAACACATCATTGGATAATAATATGAAGCATAAAGCACCATGTTCAAGTAGAGGGTACAGCGGGTTGCGGGAGAGTGGACCGCTCTAGATAGATGGGGGAAGGTGATGAAGATGTTGGTGAAGATGATAGAGGTGTTGGTGTAGATCGTCGTTACACGATGATGGCCCGGGTGGCGTTCCGGCGCCACCGGGAGAGAGGGGGAGAGAGCCCCCCTTCTTCTTCTTCTTCCTTGACATTCTCCCTAGATGGGAGAAGGGTTTACCCCCTGGTCCATGGCTCCATGGCGGCGGAGGGGCGAGAGCCCCTCCGAGATTGGATATGTCTCTCTGTTTCTGTGTTCCAGATTCTGGCCTTTCACCGTTTCTTATATTCCCGGAGATCCATAACTCTGATTGGGCTGAAATTTTAACACGATTTGTATCCAGATATTGGCTTTCTTGCGGAGAAATAAGGGCACCAACTGCCTTACGGGGTGGCCACAAGGGTCAGGGGCGCGCCCCCTGCCTCGCGGCCCTCTCGGGCATCGTCTCGCGTTGATTCTTCTTCCCAAAAATCACATATATTCCAAAAAAATCTATGTAAGTTTTTATCCCGTTTGGACTCCATTTGATATGGATTTCTGCAAAACAAAAAACATGCAACAAACAGGAACTGACACTGGGCACTGGATCAATATGTTAGTCCCAAAATAGTATAAAAAGTTGCCAAAATTATATGAAAGTTGTATAATATTGGCATGGAACAATCAAAAATTATAGATACGACAGAGACGTATCAGCATCCCCAAGCTTAATTCCTGCTCATCCTCGAGTAGGTAAATGATAAAAAGATAATTTTTGATGTGGAATGCTACCTAGCATAATCTTGATCATGTAATCTAATCTAATCATGGCATGAATATTAAGACATGAGTGATTCAAAGCAATAGTCTATCATTTGACATTAAGATAATAATACTTCAAGCATACTAATAAAGCAATCATGTCTTTTCAAAATAACATGGCCAAAGAAAGTTATCCCTACAAAATCATATGGTCTGGCTATGCTCCATCTTCACCACACAAAGCATTCAAATCATGCACAACCCTGATGACAAGCCAAGCAATTGTTTTATACTTTTGATGTTCTCAAACCTTTTCAACTTCCACGCAATACATGAGCGTGAGCCATGAATATAGCACTATAGGTGGAATAGAATATGATGGTGGAGGTTGTGTGGAGAACACAAAAAGGGAGAAAGTCTCACATCAACGCGGCTAATCAACGGGCTATGGAGATGTCCATCAATTGATGTCAATGCAAGGAGTAGGGATTGCCATTCAACAGATGCACTAGAGCTATAAGTGTATGAAATCTCAAACTGAAATTAAGTGGGTGTGCATCCAACTTGCTTGCTCATGAAGACCTAGGGCACTTGAGGAAGCCCATCGTTGAAATATACAAGCCAAGTTCTATAATGAAAATTCCCACTAGTATATGAAAGTGATAACTCAAGAGACTCTCTATATGAAGAACATGGTGCTACTCTGAAGCACAAGTGTGGTAAAAGGATAGTAACATTGTCCTTTCTCTCTTTTCTCTCATTTTTTATTTTTTTATTTTTAATTTTTTTTCTCT
>NC_041386.1:509863443-509933635 GCF_002162155.2 Triticum dicoccoides | reverse complement strand
AGCTTCTCTGGCCACTTTTATTTTGATAACCTCACATGGTACATTGTTCTAATAATGATGATCATCACACTTTTATTTACTTACAACTCAATATTACAACTTGATACTAGAACAAAGATATGACTCTATATGAATGCCTCCGGTGGTGTATCGGGATGTGAAATGATCTAGCGTAGCAATGACATCAAAAATGGACAAGCCATGAAAACATCATGCTAGCTATCTTACGATCATGCAAAGCAATATGACAATGATGCTCAAGTCATGTATATGAAGATGATGGAAGTTGCATGGCAATATATCTCGGAATGGTTATGGAAATGCCATGATAGGTAGGTATGGTGGCTGTTTTGAGGAAGATATAAGGAGGCTTGTGTGTGATAGAGCATATCATATCACAGGGTTTGGATGCACCGGTGAAGTTTGCACCGACTCTCAAGGTGAGAAAGGTCAATGCACGGTACCAAAGAGGCTAGCAATGATGGAAGGGTGAGAGTGCGTATAATCCATGGACTCAACATTAGTCATAAAGAACTCACATACTTATTGCAAAAATCTATTAGTCATCGAAAAAAATTACTACGCGCATGCTCCTAGGGGGGTAGATTGGTAGGAAAAGACCATCGCTCATCCTCGACCGCCACTCATAAGGAAGACAATCAATAAATACCTCATGCTCCAACTTCGTTACATAACGGTTCACCATACGTGCATGCTACGGGAATCACAAACTTCAACACAAGTATTTCTACAATCCACAACTACCCACTAGCATGAATCTAATATCACCATCATTATATCGCAAAACTATTGCAAGGAATCAAACATATCATATTCAGTGATCTACAAGTTTTATGTAGGATTTTATGACTAGCCATGTGAATGACCAATTCCTGTCAACTCTCTAAATAGATATAAGTGAAGCAAGAGAGTTCTAATTCATTCTAAAAAAAGATATGCCCACGCTCTACCAAATATAAGTAAATCAAAAGAGCATTCTACAAATGACGGTTTTCTATGTGTAGGGAAACAGGCAATACAAACTTCAAATGATATAAGTGAAGCATTCTATAAAGACATACTCAAAAGATATTAGTGAAGTGCAAAGAGCATTCTATAAATCAACCCTGGACTATCTCATACCAGCATGGTGCATCAAAGAAAAGTGAAAATTAAATGCAAAAGACGCTCCAAGATTTGCACATATGACATGAACGAAATGAATCCAAAAATATACCGATACTTGTTGAAGAAAGATGGCATGCCTTCCGGGGCATCCCCAAGCTTAGATGCTTGAGTCTCCTTAAATATTTACTTGGGGTGCCTTGGGAATCCCCAAGCTTGAGCTCTTTCCTCTCCTCCTTCTCCTCATATCGAGACCTCCTCGATCTTTGATCACTTCATCCACACAAAACTCAACAGAAAGCTTGGTAAGATCCGTTAGTATAATAAAGCAAATCACTACTCTAAGTACTGTTGCAAATCAATTCATATTTTGTTTTTGCACTTTATCTACTGTAATATAACTTTTCCATGGCTTAATCCACTGATAGAAATCGATAGTTTCATCAAAACAAGCAAACAATGCATCAAAAATAGAATCTGTCTTAAACAAGACAGTCTGTAGTAATCTGAACATTCACCATACTTCTAGTACTCCAAAAAATTTGAAAAAAATAAAAACAATAAAAAAATTGTATAGAAAGACAGTGCAAAATGTTTCAGAACCGTTTGACGTTCCAGTAAAAAATGTAAAATCGCGCACTACAGTCAAAGTTTCTGTTTTGCATCGCACAAACCAACAAGCAAAGTAAACATCCTAAAGGCAAATCTTGGCACATTATTTTTATGATACAATGGATTTGTACAAGGGCATAATTATTTTTATTGAAAAGTTTCTGTAATCAAGGGTCATAAAGTTTCCATGGGCATGAACAAACTTCAAGGCTAGCTTCCACTTTAACAATGCTCGTCTTTCTTATTTTTCACTTTTCTTTTTGAAAAAGTTTTAGGTTCCCCTCTTTATTTTTTTGTTTGTAAAATTTATAAAAGCACACAACAGAAATAAATGACTCTCTAAAACTTCGGCGGCGCTTTCTTTAAAGCCATTAAGCTAGGCATATAGTGCTCAAGTAATGGATCCACCCGGATCCCAAGGTACACCAAAGCCAATTTTAATTAACAATGATTTGTGATTTGGTAGTGAGAACAAAGTAACATATATCATGCAACAAAGAAGTCTAACTCTCTTCCTATGCATCGGCATGTCATAAAAGAACAATTCATGCACACATAGTAAAGGCCAATGCATAGTATAAACAGTTTCTTGCAATTTTATCATATTGGAAACATTGAGAAACGGAGATGTAGTTCCTCTCTCATAATAATTACAAGTAGGAGCAGCAAGCACATGCATATTATATCTATCAAAATCATCATGTGTAGTAGTGAAACGCATCCCATCAATATAATCCTTAATAAGGGCAAACTTCTCCAATATAGTGTAGTCGGGAGAATTCAAAAAGATAATAGAACTATCATGCGTGGGTGCAATAGCAACAATTTCATGTTTAATATAAGGAACTATAGCAAGTTCATCTCCATAAGCATAATTCATATTGGCATCTTGGCCACAAGCATAACAAGCATCATCAAAAAAGGATATTTCAAAAGAATCAACAGGATCATAACAATCATCATAGCATTCATCCTTCGGTAAATTTGAAGAGAAATTAAACAATGTATGGGATAAAGGGTTACTCTCAGATGGTGGGAACGGGTGATCAATCGGCTCTTCCTCCTTTTATTCTTCGCTCTCCTCCTCATCTTTTTCATCCAATGAGCTCACAATGTCATTAATTTCTTTTTCCATAGACTCCTGCGAACTATTAGTCTCTTCTTGGACAGCGGGGGAGTCCTCAATATTTAATATAACGATTAGAATCATAATTATCATAGCAATATTTAAGTATGGCCAAATTTTTAGATTTGTAGAGAGTAGTATCACACTCTTCAATAAAAAAAGCAATTTCACAAGTACCCCTAAAAGTAACAAATTCTTTAATTTGTTGAACATCATAGTAATTATAAACACCCTTAGTAAACGAAGATACGATTCCATTATCACTAAACTCACATTGGTAAGGAAGGTGTTTCTTAGGGTCTTTAGAACAACAAGTACAATCATATATTTCACATAAATTCCAAGCATAGCACTACAAATGATGAATTTGATCCAGTAAAAGTTTCCCTTTTTGAGATAAGCGATGTCGCATATAACAAGCATGCTTATCTAAAGATTTGCCCTCAACTAAGCTAGTTGGGGTTTCAGCATGGGCACATAGGGATCGAAGATGATCCAAGTAAAATGCTTCAGGAGTGTGATAAATTTTGAGTGGTTCTTCAACCATTGGTGTAGTAGGTACAACTAATTTTTTTGGTATTTTGCGTTTCCTAACCATAACTAAAGATAGAAAACAAGAGCACAAAATAAAAACTATTTAGTGATAAAGCAAACAAGCACACATGAGAATATTCACCCCACGCCATAACTCCCCGGCAACGGCGCCATAAAAAAGGTCTTGATAACCCACAAGTATAGGGGATCAATTGTAGCCTCTTTCGATAAGTAAGAGTGTCGAACCCAACGAGGAACTAAAGGTAGAACAAATATTCCCTCAAGTTTTATCGACCCCCGATATAACTCTACGCACGCTTAACTTTCGCTCTACCTAGAACAAGTATAAAACTAGAAGTACTTTCTAGGTCTAACGAGATAGGTTTGCAAGAATATAAAGAGTACGTAAATAAAAACTAGGGGCTGTTTTAGGTAAAGAAGCAATAAAGTTAGTATAGCGAGTGTGAAAAGGTGGTGGTTAGAATTGCGAAATTGTCCCTAAGCAATTGACTACTTTACTAGACCGATAGCAAGTTTTATGTGGGAGAGGCCACTGCTAGCATGTCATCCCTCACTTGGAATTCTATGCACTTATGATTGGAACTATTAGCAAGTATCCGCAACTACTACGTTCATTAAGGTAAAACCCAACCATAGCATTAAGATATATTGGTCCCCCTTCAATCACGTATGCATCAATTTCTATGCTAGGTTGAAGCGACTGTCACTCTTGCCCTCCAATACATAGTCCTATCAACATACAACTAGCCCTATGGTGTGATCCACGTGCACGCTCATATGATGGGCACCAAAGGACAGCAACATAACCACAAGCAAATTAAACCAATCATAGCAATTCACCAATTATAGATAGGACAACGAAAATCTACTCAGATATCATAGGATGGCAACACATCATTGGATAATAATATAAAGCATAAAGCACCATGTTCAAGTAGAGGGTACAGCGGGTTGTGAGAGAGTGGACCGCTATAGATAGATGGGGAAGGTGATGAAGATGTTGGTGAAGATGACAGAGGTGTTGGTGTAGACCACTGTCACACGATGATGGCCCTGGCGGCGTTCTGGCGCCACCGGAAGAGAGGGGAAGAGAGCCCCCTTCTTCTTCCTCTTCTTCTTCTTCTTCTTCTTCTTCCTTGACCTTCTCCCTAGATGGGAGAAGGGTTTACCCCCTGATCCATGGCTTCCATGGCGGCGGAGGGGCGATAGCCCCTCCGAGAGATCTGTCTCTCTGTATCTCTCTGTTTCTGCGTTCCAGATTCTGGCCTTTCACCGTTTCTTATATTCCCGGAGATCCGTAACTCCGATTGGGCTGAAATTTTAACACGATTTGTATCCGGATATTGGCTTTCTTGCGGCGAAAGGAGGGCACCAACCGCCTTACGGGGTGGCCACGAGGGTCAGGGGCGCGCCCCCCTGCCTCGTGGCCCCCTCGGGCATCGTCTCGCGTTGATTCTTCTTCCAAAAATCACATATATTCCAAAAAAAACTTTGTAAGTTTTTATCCCATTTGATATGGATTTTCTGCAAAACAAAAAACATGCAACAAACAGGAACTGGCACTGGGCACTGGATCAATATGTTAGTCCCAAAAATAGTATAAAAAGTTGCCAAAAGTATATGAAAGTTGTATAATATTGGTATGGAACAATCAAAAATTATAGATACGACGGAGACGTATCATATACCCCTTTTATTCCATCTTCAACTCTAATCTTCCAAGCTTGAGATCTCCATCCCCGTCCATCCAAACACTCTGATTCTTTGGGGATTGGAGAAGATTCACCCAATCTACATTCTTACCAAACCTTTCTGATTTCCCAACTCGTTCAACTTCATCAACTTGTTACCCTTTGGGCTTGGGCTCCTAGACAGTTAGAGGTTCCTTGGGAAGCTTTCTTACTTGTGTGCTGCGAAGACGTATGCAAGTGTATGGTGGTCACCTTCAAGACCAACCCCGAGTGGTTCAAGGCTCATCTGTTAAGGGTGACTCGAGGAGAGTACGGTAAACCTTCGGTGGCGGTCCCTTGGCTCCGGCACCGCTCCAAGTGTGGACTTGGGGATAAAATCTGCATCATCGACTCACTTATTAATCCTTTCTTGTCTTCACTGGTTGCATATCTAGGGTAATCCACTTATCCTTAAAATTGGTAATTAAGCTTAAAATTTGTAATCTTCTATTCACCCTGCTCTAGTCGACTGTATCGATCGTGCCATGTTCTTTTATAAGGTTTAACCACCTTGGATGATATGGAAGATTATGAGGATGTGGGTGGTGTACCACTCGCAGCGGGGCTCATGTAGCCCACATTGCTCCGACTGATGCCTTAACCATAGTGGATATCCTCTCGATGTTTGTCGACTTCAATTTCTCAATGTTGAGAGGTCCGCAAAGAACAACCCGTTTATATCCTCGCGAAAGATGTCCCTAACTCCACGGTGAGCCGGTACGGATGCTCCGTCAAGCAATCCAAATTAGTCCAGCGTCTGGCAGCACTGAGCATAGGAGATTAACCTTTTAACCGCAATACTGAAGAATCGGTGATCAAAAAATTGATCATATTTGCTAAGAACTACACTTTAATTGACCAACCACTTCTACATCTCATAACTTGTATGAGATTCATACCCAAGCTGGACATTTCAATCTTATTTTCTTTCTGCCTTTTACTTTTAATAATTTTACTTTAATATTTCACTTACTCGAAGAAACAAGAAATTCCTTCCCTTATGGTTAAATTTGTACCCAACTTCCCTACGCATGTAAAAGTATCTCCAACACGCGCCCAAAAAAAGCTCCACGCACTAAAAAGGTTGTTTTTTGGCGCCGAACAGCTCCAGCAGATGTTGTAGCGCTAAAAGATTTAGGGCGGCGCTGAAAAACGCTATCACGCACAGCATATTTTGGGCTCCGGATTATACACGCTTCATAATTTGCACCGTCTGCTTTTTGGATAATGTTGGTCCCGGCACATTAAAAATCTACCGTGGCGCGCTAAAACTTTTATTGAGCGTAAAAATTTTGTGCGGCTGTTGAAGATGCTCTAAGGGCATCTACAATGCAAGGGCTGTTGAAGTTCGGGTGCTTAGACAATTAAAAATAATAATTACGGAAGTACTCTGTCTGGATTTATTAGGCCTCTTAGAATCACAAGTATGTCCCATTTTATAAGGTCACGCTTTAGAAAGATGCATGAATGCAACCATTTGATTAGTTGCATTGAAAGTCATTGTTGTTGTGCCATGGAAAATTAATACACTTCATGCATGCTTTTTCATTGGCTATAGTGAGAAAGTGCATTGTGAGTGAAATGAAAAAATTAATGTCCATAAATTACTGTGTCTTGGTCTAAGAGAAGTTATCTTTGGCTGCATGCAGTGAGAGAGTGCATTATGAATAAAATGAAAGAATTAATGTGCGTAAATTACTATGTGTCTTGATCTAAGAAAAGTTGTCTTTGGGTCTAAAAACTGTCTTGGTCCAAGAGAAGTTGTCTTTAGGTCTAAAAACCCGGACCCGGACAGGAGGGAGTAGCGTCGATGTAGGAGTCCATCTTCCCAACGCATATGGGTAGCGCTTGTTAAAAAGGGCCCAACACTGTTTTCTTCCGGATCTTATTTGTTGTGACTGGTTTTCTTCCGGATCTTATGCTTGTTTCCTTGTGCATGTTTCAGGCGACCCGTCAGAGGAAGATTAGTCTCCACAACTGGTGATCTGAAACCTGTAAAACGTCTAAAAACACAGTAAGCGTAACACATGCTGACATGCATGATAATTCTACCAGGCACAGTAGCACCGCTTATTACCAGAGCTCTCCACAGACCATTTCTAATGTCACTTCTCGATAATTTAACTAGGTACACCACTGATGGATTTGTTACAGTATTTCTCGCAACGGGATACAGTATCAGGCAAAACCGGGGCCAACACAACCAACAACCAACTCTCGTCCCCCCCTCGCAAAATCTGGCGTTGGAAGCTGCCTTGCCAAAACATGTTTCCCCCTCCTCTACCTGTCTGCTGCTAGCAAGACTGATGCTCAGAGCTCGTCCTTCAGAGGCTCGGTGGCAGCCGGTTCAGCTGCCTTCTCGGTCGCCGCCGCTGCCGCCTGCCCGGCAGTCTCCTTGTTCTTCTTGATGTAGTCGACAATCTCGTCGGCCGTCCTGCCGCCCTCATACGAGACCTTCTTCCCGCTAGGAGTGACGAAGTAGAGGGTGGGGTAACCCTGGACATCAAACTCGCCGGGAACGTCATTCGCGGTAGCGTCCTGTGGACAAGGTTGAGAAACAGTGGTTAGGTAAGTTGTATTTCGTTGCTGGAACTGGAACGACGGAGAGGGCAACAAATATTACCATCTTGGCAATCACAACGTCCTCTTCGCTTTGAAGGGTGGCAGCTGCCTCGTCGAGGATGGGTGCTAGCTTCTTGCAGTGTCCGCACCAGGGTGCATAGAACTCGATAAGAACTGCAATATAAGGTGGCAAATCAATGAGCGCATACTTACAGGAAGACTTCACCAAGGTCATACAAGACCATTGTTTCACTTAGAAGGAATCGCAGTCACTTGCTACAACTAGCTTAATCCAGCAAGGACAAAAAAGATGAATACCATTTTTGCCAGATTTGAAGACCACGTCGTGAATGTTGTCAGCCACAACTACCTTCACAGGCTCATTGTTGGCCTCAGGAATAGGCTCGGACTTCCTGAATGGTGTCAATTTGCCATCCTACAATACGAATGAACACTAATGAAATTGCTGAAGAGATTACATGGTATCAAACAAATAAGGTTGTAGTCCTACAACCAAGGGAAACAAGGAATGGCTACTTACAAAGTAATCCTTCAACCAAGCAACAATTTGGCCAGCCTCAACCTGTTCCTTCAAAAACTTCTTCGAGTCACTGTCTTGAATGAGGATAAGTGGTGCCTGATCCTCTTTCAGGCCAAAGTACTATGTTTCAAAGAAAAATCTGTTAGCACCAAGGAAAAAACAACAGTATGGATAACAATGTAAAGAAATAGAAAGGGAAACAATCAATCAACCTGGAAGGCGCCTTGGCTCGCTTCAATGTCACCAATAAGGAACTTCACATCCTTGCCACTGAACTCCTCTACAGCACCATAGTAGGCTGATTTGAAGGACTCAAACGGTCCAGTGGAGAAGTTCAAAAAGAGCATGGCCTGCATACCATTTGATGTCAGAGAACAGAAGTGACAAATAATGAGTAACCAATAACTAAAAAACAATGAAAAGGCTAATGCTCTAAGCAACTTTACCACTGGAAGCATATATTTGAACTGTTTTTACACACAAAGCACTGAAAACACCAAAGATGGCATTGTGCTTCTCAAACAATCATTACATCTATGGTTCTGAAGAGGACCTTTCAGGTACAACAGCCATGAAAGAAAACACAAAGATCCAAAAGGCTAACAAAGCTAAATACACTAGTAATCCTCCAAATGCGCTGAACAAATTCATTGCAAGATGATTTCTTCAATGTACAGGATGAATGAATGTCGAAGGAACTAACTGCCCAATTCAAAGACTTGCGCCAAAACGTGACTAGATTATACTAATCAACCATTTATGTCAACATGTTCAAGAAAATTCAACCATCATTGGATTGCATAAGTTTTTTGTACACACCAAGAGTTGGGCTGATAATCAACAAAAATATACAGCAGTAATCATCTGTCAATCAAAACAACATACAGTGATAAACATTATGGCCTCATTAGTTACAAACATGAGGCATAGACCTAACTGACTAAGCATATAGTAGAAATTAGTCAACTATACAGAACTCATACAATAAAGAAAAATGATAAAGCATTCTAGAAGCAAGTTGTGTCAGTCATTACCTTGGGAGCATTGCTCTGAAAGTATTTCAAGAGGTAAGGATGGTTGTCAGGGTTCTTGTCAAAAGTAACAACTTTCGGGGTGCTGCTAGCATCAATGAATTTCTCCAAAGCAGAAACATCAAAATCCTGCAAAATGTCACATCACTATGTTAATACTCAGTAATATGTATGAAGTAAGAAGAACAAAGAAAAACACCCCCTCTGTTCCATATTAGTTGTGACTAAATTGTACAAAAACAGCAATAACTAATATGAACAGAGGGAGTAACGATTAGTTCACAGAGCGAGCAGAGTGTAACCTTGCTGTCAACAACGAGCTCATCAAATGGCTTGAATAGCCTAACCAATGGCCTCTCCACTGCTGCATCACCACGTGGGAGATGGTTGGCATGCACGGTGTGGCCAAAGTCATAATCAGACCGCAGCTTCTCAGCAAGCTCAAGGAAGTTTGTAAATTCAGTGCCGCTGAATTCCGTGAAGACACCAACCTATACAATTGCCATGATTGCTTAGTCATCAGCCATAGAACATCAACCATGGCTATATGACGAAAGTAAGAACAGGCAAAATAAGAAGCTTACAATGTGGATCTTGCCGTCTTCAAGGTAAGTGGCATCTTCAGGCGCCTTTATCTCCTTGGAAGCAGGGCCAACCTGCTTCTTCAAGTACTCAACAATTCCCTCAGCCTCCCTGGGGCCCTTGTATTCCTGGATGTTCTTTCCGCCGTTCCTGAAGATCTTGAGGGTAGGGAAGCCCTGGACCTCGTACTTGCCCGCAAGCGGCTTGTTCTTCTCATCGTTGGCATCAACCTTAGCAAGGACGATCGCTGGGTCGTGCTTGCTCAACAGTTGGGCCGCCTTCTCATACTGCAACAGCACACATCAACGAATGAGATCAATCCATTCAGCATATAACACTAGTGCTAAGTAAGTGGTCCAAGGATGCAGACTAATTACCTCTGGTGCCAGGCTCTTGCAGTGTCCACACCTGAAACAAATCAATTTTTAAAGAATTAGCAACGACTTTGACGAAATTCAGACCAGACTAAGTGAGATTGTACTGAGACAAGCCGAACAGACGGAATCTGAATACATAGTTACAGTATAATAAAGTTGGACGCGGTGGAATCCCAACAGGAACCCCAACCCAACAACCTTTAAACCCTCAAGGAACTTCAAATCCAACCAAAACTACAGAGGAATCAGCGATCCAGACGCACCGATCACCAAAGCCAGATCCCCGGTCGCCCGTTACTGACGCATCTGAGACCCCTCCAAACCGACCACGATCTAAACCCCTCGGATCCACAAGAATAGATAGCAGAGGCGAGGGCTCACCATGGGGCGTAGAACTCGACGAGGATGAAGGGGTGCTTGGCGATGGCGTCGTCGAAGTTGTCGGCGTGCAGGGTGAGCACTGCCTCGGGGGCCGCGGCGGCCTCCTCGGCGGCGGCGGCCTCCTCCGCCCTGGCCGCCGGGGCGGACAGGACGACGGCGAGCGCGAGCAGCAGCGAGATCCAGACCTTGGAGATCGCCATGGCGGAAGGGACTGGGAGCAGTGATGAGATTTCTCGGGGCGGACACGACCACGCCGCGGTGCTCCACGGGTTTTAATAGGAGCGGAGAGGCCGAGAGGTGGGGTTTAGAGTCTCCTACGTGGACGCGGTCCACGGCATATTCGACCATGTCCACGGGTCCCACGCCGGCCAGGGCTCTGTGGGCGCGGCCCACAGAGATCACGGGATGATCACTAGGACTTTTCACACTCAGGTCCCCGTAACTATCAGAATCCCAATTTAAGGTGCTAAGGCCGCTAAAGTTAGGCTAGTGAATTACTATGAGGTCCCTACCGAGGGTGTTGATCCAATTAACTGGAATATGCCGCGTGAGTCGAAACGGGAGGGGTTAGCGGATCCGGGACGCCACGTCACGCTCGTGCGGCCGCCAGTGTACGGTACACGTGGGCTGCAAACACGTACCCGTATGGCGTCAGACCAACCGGAACTCGCCACGTCGTGTCAGTGACATGTCCACTGCTACCTGATTAGCCGAGGCTGCTCAGCCGACGCGCACCGGGCACTGTTGCCGGTTCAGGACTAGGAGATATGGCGGAAATATTTATGTTTGGAAGATTATTAATTCCATCCTTATCTGAGGAGATCCTTCATTCATTCACTCCATATAAATGTATGAAGAAATTAACCCGTTCCAAATTTGGAGTATCTTTGGTGATTAATGATTCGCGTGCAACACAATAATTCTGCATAGGAGGAGTAATTTTGATTCGTTTCATACTGTAGGCCGATTCTACGTGCCACACATTAACCATCTACGTCGCGCAAAAAATGCATGGGGAAATACTTTCTTTTTTAGAAACGCAATATAAATGCAGACGTTCACAACACATGTATATATGCACTGCCCCCTACTGAGTAAATAATAATAATTACTGTTTGAGGTGTTTTGCATTTCAGACGAGTCCTTTTAGCAGACTGGACATATATGGCATTTCCTGTTTCGTTAAAAAATGCATTAGTGGAGGGTGCAAAATGATCGTCGCGACGCCTTTGCGAACAACCTTTGCCAAAATGCGGTGCGAATGAAAAAGATCATCTAACGGCAGTATGTAATAATTCCGAAATTGGTTGAAAAGTGCAGCACAAGGTCCAAATGCTACGTGCAAGGAAACACTAATCTTGGTGTTATGCGCAACTGACATCAAACTCGGTAGTGCAAAAGCGTTTGCACTGCCTGTAATCCACCCACCCAGCTCAAAGCTGAGACGTTTGTTTGTTGCATGTATCTTTTTTTCTTTCTTGTATGCATTGCAGGAGCTGAGCATGGGAGATAGGCCTCATCTCAAGCTGGAAAAATCTTGGAAGAAAACAACAAGATCTGGCCTGCGAATCTTGTTGCGTTGCACACGTGCCTTTTGTACTGTTATTACGGGCGTGACAATGACACACTCTCTTGCGTGGAAGAGGCCAATCTTGAACTGAAACGAGACAGGAGGCATCGCCTCTGGATCGTCCATTTTTCTTTTGGTGAGGCTTAGAGCATCTCCAACCGTTGGCTTTTCAGGGGCGTCTAAAAGCGCCGCCTGGGGGTGAGTCGGCGCAAAAAATGGCTCTGGAGGCGAGTCGGTCTCCAGCCGTCGACCCCCAGGGCCGCCCCAGACGCGTATTAAAATAAAAAAAAAGGACCGTTCGGCGAAGTTATGATAAAAACTAGTTAAATTTCGGTCAAACATGGCAAATTTCGAAGAAAATTGCGCATTTTCATTACATTAACCTAATCTAAAAAAAAGAGGCTGGAGTCGTCGCCGCCATCGTCGTCGTCGGCCTTCTCCTCCTTGACGCAGGCGCCCCCTGCTGGACCCCTGCCCGGCGTCGCCATGGCGGACTGGCGGCGGCGCGTCGTCGTCGTCGTCGCTGTCGCATAAGACGACGACCCCGTCTTCATCGCGGCCGCGTCGGCGCTCCTCGAAGCGGCGCAGGGCGGCGCGCTGGCGCTCCTTCTCCTTCTCCCGGCGCGCCTTCTCCATCACAATGGAGTCCTGGCGCGCCCATTCTAGGGTCGCGTCGTCGTCGTCGAACTCCGCCTTCACCGGCGCCAGCCCCGGCTCCGTCCTCACCGGCGCCAGCCCCGGCTCCATTTTTGGCTTGACGAAGCGCGGAGGAGCCAACGAGGAGGAGGCGCGCCGCCCGCCCTCGTTGATGACGATGCCGACGCTGCGAGTGCGCCGACCGATTGGCGTCTCTGCCGCGGGCTCGGCCTTGACGCCGAGAAGTGCCGGAGAACCGGAGGAGTGGGAAGATGAGCGAGAGGAGGAAGACGAGGAGGAGGCGAACCTCCTTGACGCCCATGCGCGTCGGTGTTGCGACGGGGCGGCCCCCATCGCAGGATAGGTCAACGGCGGGTTGTTGCCGCCGTCAAGGTACGCCAGCACGCCATCCAGCGTGCGACCGGGGACGCCCCACCACAGGTGGCGCCCCTCGCTGTTCTTCACGCCGCCGACCACCGGCGCGCCGTTGGTGGAGGACAGGCGCTGCTGCTGGCGGCGCTGGAAGTACGCCGCCCAAGCCGCGTGATTGTTGGCGGCGTACTGGGGGAGGGAGCGCTCGTCGTCGGTCAGGGAGGCGCGCGCGACCTCGACCTCCTCGGCGAAGTACCTGGGCTTCGCCACGGCGTCGGGTAACGGGGAACGGGCACTCCCCCGTCGCTGAGCCGCCACCCCGTCGGTCCGGCGCGCATGTTCGGCGGCGCCGGAATGTTCGCCTGGAACAGGAGCCAGGACTCCTGTTCGCGGAGCGAACGGCGGCCGAAACCGTTCGCCGCCGCCTCGTCTCCGGGGAAGCGCTCTGCCATGGCGACGGGCTCGGCGGTGGTAGAGAGGGAGAGAGAGGGGCTGCCGGTGGGGCTCGAGAGAGGAAGACGGAGAAGGAGAGAGAGGGGCTGGGCGGCGGCGAGGGGCGAGTCTGTTGTGGGCACAGGCGACTGAGAGACCGTCGATTTTTATAGCCGCTCCGCGCCCGTGTGTACGCGTGCGAGGGAGGGGAGGCGTCGGCGCGCCGTCCCGTGACGCGCCGCCCGTGAGGAATCAATGGCAAGGCTGACCGGCTGCAGCCTTGCCATTGATTTCCCGCGGGAACCGGGGCAGTTGGGGGAAGACGAGCCGCCGTGTCCCTGACGCGGCTTTTTTGTGCCAAAACAGTTCGTCCCGGCGCCTCCGGGCGTCCCCAGCGTGCCGGGTTCGGCCTGGGTCCACCGGCGCTGTTTTCGGATCAGGCCGGCGAAAATCGGGCTCCTGAAGGCGTGACTGAGCCGTTTTTTCGGCGCCAGCGCAAAAAAAGCCTGAAGAGGCCTTTCTGGAGACACGGCTCGAGATGTCCCTATGCGCCGTCTGTGATGAAAGCGAGTGGACGAGTCTCCAACGCCTCCATCTACTGTATGACCCATGCAAAACGAGTTTGCATGCAGATGAACGAAAAGGCAGACCATGCGTCCCATGGCTGGCGCTTCCTGGAACGAACCGAGGCGGCGTGCGCCGACTCGACTCACACCGTCACGCTCTTTTGTCGCATGCCTCTTGCTTGTACTGAGTAGACGAGGGTAAAATAGATGCATATAGACATATTTTTAATGTGTTTGTTCACTCATTTCTATATATATTGAAATATCCGAAACATTTTATATTTGTGGACACAGTGAACTATATTCATGGTATGACCAAGTACTAGAGAAAAGAAAACCCACGCAAATTCACCTCTAACGTGCAAGGAAAGATCCAGGACTCCCTGGTGTAACGTGATCCTCGGCACTTCTCTCAGTGGAAGAGAAAAAACATACAATTACAAGCTGATGCACACATTTTCTTTACGAGACAAAAAATAGCGTATGCATGGATCGTGGATGCATGTGCAGCTAGCACGGGACAAAACAAGGTAGCGGGCCAGCTGCCAACTTTTCCAAAAGGAACTTGACGATTCATAGAAAAAAAAACAGGCACCAATATTTCGAGGAAAGCTCTGGCAACCGTCCATGTTCTTCGAGCGAGTATGAACGGCTGGGACGCTCTTCTTGCATGCGTGCAAGCCGACGGTACAATTCAATGTTAACCATTAGCAATTGGTTTCCATGCATTCTACCAACGGTACAGGAATTTAGCTGCAAGGAGCTTGAATTCTTTTCCATTTTTTTCAAGATAAAAAGAGCTAACTACTAGAATTCTGAAGCTAACTGCTCAGTAGAAGAACAAAGTGGGGCGTCCATAATTTCTCCACGTTGAAAAGGAACTATGAAATACTACGTCCAAAATTTAAAACGCTTCGCAGTTCAAAGTGAACTGCAAAAACGTCTTAGATATTGGTACAGAGGGAGCAAGTCTTACAAGATCAAATTGCAAACTCAACTATGTAGAATACTGCTGTCAAATGGAGAAATATATACAGCTAAGTAAAATAAAGCCAGAATCGATAACCAATACCACACAAGAAAAAGGTGAGAAATGCAACTCGCTACACACCACACCCAGTATCATGACTACGTATCTGACACCTGTGATTCTAATTGTCCAATGCGCAAACCAAATAATTCCCGAGGCAATAAAGAACAGACCGACCCAACCCTCTTATTTGATGGTATATCTAATTCGCCAACCTGTAGCAAAACCAGCAGCTTGGCAACTCAATTATGTGTGTTACATGACTGAAACACTCATCACTCAGCGAGTCCTGCGGCTGTTGGCTGGTTTAGATGGAGAAGATGGATTCTTCTTGGCAAAATCAACAAGATCCTTGAAAAGGGCATCCTCAGGTTTGGGCTGGCGGGATGCGGTCGACACTGATGCGCTCTTCCCATTCTCAGTGTTCCTTTGATTAAGAGAAAGGCTTCCTGTCCGCGTCAGCATCTCATCGTAGCCCCCTTCATTGTTCTCACCAGGAAAGCCATGTTGTTGCTCAAAGAACTGCTGTCTTTGGCCATACCTTGCAGGAGGAGGCGGTAGGGAAACTGGAGCTTGCGCTTCCCATGGAGCTTTTGGAAGATCTTCACTAGTTGACGATGAAGAAAAACCAGGCAGCGCAGTGGGGTTTATAAAGTCATCGTCAGGAAGGCTCTCAAGCTTATTCACAGATGGCTCACTCATAGGGCGAGAAGGCATGGAAAAACTGGGTGCTGCAGTTGGGTTTATGAATTCATCAGGCACATTTTCTGACCTGCTATCATAATTTGGCACTTGATCTGTTTCTGTTTTTGAATGAGATGGTGCAGACATATTGGCTGGGGCCGTTGGGTTGACAAAATCATCTGGTACTTTTTCAGACTTATAGGAGTCCCCACTTAGATAGTCGACACTGCTTGCCTCTGTGTAAACAGGCCTTTTTGTCGATGGTGGTGGAGGAAGAAGTGGGCTTGGGTATGGCCTTTCATTTCTTGGAACAGAAGACATGTTGCCCTGTGCTGCTGCGCCATCCCTTGCAGACCTATAATTTAGTCATGAGGAACGCAATTTGAGAAAATGATAATACAAGTTTTGATGTTGCAGAAACTATCCAAAGCATGGAACACTAACATGGATGAAAAGATAATAATAAAAATATAATGGAAAGGAATACAGCTTACCTGCGGGAAAGCACGGAGAACTCATCTTCTGGTTCATCGTCCTCATGGTGTACATTAAGAAGGGGGGCAAATGAAGCACCAGCAGGCCGAGGAGGGGCTGTCCCTTGGTTTATGTTACCAGCAACAGGCACTGGTATATTTGGAGGGACTCCTTTTGCTATGTCATCATGACGCTGAAGAACACGCTGCAACTCATCATTTAGTCCTAGAGCCTGAAACAGAAGGCTCTCATCACTGCAGAGGGAATACCAGAAGTCCTGTCACATGACAATGTAAAATGTACAGAACCAAAAAGGCAGAGTGAAAAAATGCATACCCAGTATCGCTAACAAGATCCATCACACGAGCATGATAAGAACGACACTGCCCAACAAGGTCAACAATGACCTCCTCCCTCACACCCTATAACATGAAGCACAATCAAATCAATATTTACAGTAAACAGCACTGGCACATGAATGACATACATCAATAGCCAAAACGTCAAAACATCAGTTCTCCTGAATATCACTTCATGTATCTCATGAATACACTAAACAGAGAAGCAAAAGGGCATACATCAACAGAAGTTCTACTTTTCTAAGAATATCAGTTCATTGTCTTAAAAAACAAGGCCAAAACATCAAGTACAAGCGATTCAGGCCAGCATAATGTAAATAGAATAATTCAATTTCCAGAAGACTATTATGTCAGTATCGTTCTCCATTCCATCATCAAACTTTGTAACATTTTATAAGGTAGGCGCCATTACATTCACGTAATAATTCCGCTAAGGGCATCTACAACGCGGGCGATAGCAGCCGGGCGCCAGGATTTATTCCCCAGGCAATGAGCGGTTACAAGGATTAATCCTGGCATCGACCGCCTCCTCGACGCAAAACAAGGAACCGGGCGCTAGGCCCTTTTCCTTCACGAGCTGAGACAAGGCGCTGTTTCCAGTCCGGATGTTTAGCACCGCTTGTTAGCACCTTGCATTGGAATAGACAGCGCTTAGTGCTTTTTAATTTTTCTGGTATTTGTTTTTTTTTTGTTTAAGTGTCTAGATAAGCTTTTAAATGTTTATTTGTAGATGCCCTAATGGGAGCCAAATCCTGGTAGGTGAATTAACACTCATGTGCCCTCTTTAACTGGTGACTGCTCGGTTCTCCTGAAATCTACATTCAAGTATTCATATGTACAAGTTAAAGAAAAGAGTACGGCTATTAATTTCTATTCCCTCCGTCAGGGTTTATTGGGCCCCCTTGTATTTTGGGTTCAACTTCGACCATCTATTTGAGTATCAAAATAGTATATGCTACAAAAAAGTGTATTGTTGGATTTGTATTTGAAAGAGGTTTTTCCACGATATAATATTTGTGACATACAGTTTACGTTTTATTGGTCAAATTTATGGTTAAACTTTGGCCCATAATAAAAGGAGCTCCAATAAACCCGGACGGAGGGAGTATTTAAGCATTCATGTATCTTGGAGATGGTATGATGTTAAGAATGTTTCATTTGGGTCAAAATGGAATGCTTACAGTCATCTAAACTTGCAGGAAACAACTGAGTTAGCAACCAAGGTTTCAATCATACAATCAAGGGTATTTATGTTACAGGCCAATAAAGTTTTTAACAGCATGAATAAGCTTTTAAATGGGTGGAATGTACTCCAGACATGCCACATGAGTTGGAAGTTGAGTAAACAAGTACTCCCTGCGTCCCATATTAATTGTCGCTGAAATGGATGTATGTAAATGTATTTCAGTGCTAGATACATCCGTTTGAGTGACAACTAATATAGGACACAGGGAATCTTTTATTATCCATTACAGACGAAGAGGCCTGATTAACAATGGCACAGTCACAAGACTGAAATACATGAGAATGCATACTGAAACAGCTCAACTCACTATATGTAGATTTACTTACGATCTCTTGAATGTAGTATTAAGATGTAAAACAACAAATAGTAAATCATATCTCTCAAATATAGCATTAAGACGTGAAACAATAAATAAATCATATGTTTATGCCTAATTTTTTTACTAAACCAAGAAAAATGTAAGTCTGGAAGAGATACCAATCATAATAAAAGAAACAAATGAATGCAAAACAGAAAGAAAAAGCAAGACCCTGCAATTATAATACACTAAAACACAAACACAATGCTTTTGAGAAGGTCACCTCTGGGTGTCTGTGGTCAAGTGCATTTAACATCTCATCCAGCACATCCACAATTCCTCGAGCACTCTGGATCTCGCTTAGACTGTAATTCACATTGGACAAGAAAAATGAGGATAGATCAAAACTAAAGAAGTTCTGCAGGGATGAAAAGATAAACACAATTACTAGAATACAATCACTGTTTGATATGATTATGAAAATGAGACCTTCAGAAGTACTCCTCCGTATCAAAATATAAGACAGTGTCAAAAAAACGTCTTATATTTTGATAGAGGGAGTAAATAATATCTTGTGTGTGCCGTAAACTATAAAGCCTTGTCTTTTGTCGCCAGAAATACCTATGCAATTACCAAAGCTTTTTAAACTTAAAATGACCCTAGTTGCATGGATATGAGCCTTTGTTGCACAGGGAGCCAGAAACAAATTAGTAGTCAGTGCAATGCTTCATTGCTACAAGCTAGTATGTTTTTGGGTTTACTGTAAGAACAAATGAGGATAGTGCCAACCACAAAGAGTGGAGGTCCAGGTACAAGAACAATATGCGCTAACTGCTAAGAAATATCCAAGTTATATAATGTGGCTATGAGAGGTGTAGTGTGTTTGATCGATCCTATTGGTTTGATGTTATGTGTGCATGTTTTGCAACCCTTTTTGGCTATGCTTGTTTCAATGAAAATAATCAAAATAAGGAATACTCTGTAATTGTTGTTTTATCGGCGCATACGAACTCACAGCTAATCACAAACAAGTTTGCAGTCACTAGAAAGGAGGGGGTGCAACCAAGGGAAGCAAAACAAACAAAACAAGGCACACAAGACAAAAAGCAAACAAAAATGGGATAAGAGAAGATGAATGCAACACTAATAAGTGAACAAACAAAAGGAACCAAATCATAAATCAAATATGCATGCAAAAAAAATACCTCAGGGGAGGTGCAGCAGGGGTACTAGATTGGAGAGAAGCTTGTATAGCTACATCTTCATAGCTTTGACCTGGAGGATATAGATGTGGCTGCCTCAAAGGTTGAGTCTGAGGAGGTGTAAACAGTGGAACTGTATTCTCCTCGCGAGGCGGAAAATCGACACCAGCTGCCTGCAGAAAGAAAAGGAAAGGCATCCTGGTCATGGTTTGTACTGAAGGAATTGCTTAGTAACTCAGCATATTACTGTATATCTACTTCTACTAAGTAGTAAGTATGCAGTGAAAATATGAAATGGAGCAGACCAAAGTCCATGGGAAAAAATAGTTATTAAGCAAAAAGCTGAGAATTATATAATTGTACAACATAGTATAGATAACAATAAAGAAGTCATAAGTGGAAGGTACCCTGAGTTCTTGGTACGCAGTGTGGTACTGGGGATATCTCCCGGAAGGACCTCCAAAAGCCACTTGCCATGTGTCAATCAGACTCAATATTTTCTCCCGAACGTTTAAGTCTGGCTGTAAAGATAAATATAGGATCAAAACGGAGGGACTTGAATCTAGGAAAACAATAGTTAACCATTCAATTAGTATCGCCACCTTTTTCTTTACTATCTTAACCATTTCACTTAGTATATCACGCTCAATGATTTGTTGGTAAACAATATCCCCGCAATTTTTGCTTAGAGTCTCTAGCACCTGAGAAAAAGGCAAGATAATTAAATCAGCGTACAATATAGATATGCACATAAGAAAAAATGTATACACTGCTTTTCAAAACAAATGGATGCACACGTGGAAACATAAAACTTAGACGAGACGACATATTTAAACTAAGTGACAAACAGAAGAAGCATTTTTTGAAAATGTATGCATTATTAGCAACTGAAAGTATGTAGAACTTGTGTATTACAACAAGACCAGGCACATTTAACAAAATTTAGAAGATGTTGTACCAAGTCACAACTCCCAATAGTTAAATATACAAGAAATTTCGTAGTACTCACATAAAGGGCCAGAATTTGCACTTTTGAATTCTTATTCCCAAGGCGCTTCTTTAGGAGCTTAAGCGCATCCTTTGCTTGTCTGCATTTCAGGTTCAGCGAGCATTTATCAATATGCTTTGTGTAAAACATGTGAAGATGTCAAGTTAAATTGGAGAGCACTGCCAAAAAATACTGCATTCATAACACTATATAAAACAACAATGACAGCAATCCAATCCAATATACTAAACTAAGCAATATGCAGCACTCACACCATGAACCGAATTATAAAGTACTAATCATTAATACAGAGCAGAGTGGCTCCCATTATTCATAGTAAGTATACAGATCGCAATTATAATATTAGTGGTCACAAGTTTGAAATCACCCTTTATAGGCATATTGACCTTCTTGAGAGCCTTAGGTAATTCCAGCTATCCATAAAACTCCGGAAGTTACAACTCACCCCCAGGATAGGGAAGAGTAACAAACAAGTTTTATTCCATGTGACTTTGAGTACTCATTGTAAATACTTCATCGCCAAATATCATGGGACATAAAAAACACAGGTTAACAACAGATACCACTGATCCATCACAACTTATTCTCTGAGACTGGTGACTGGCACAGCTAATTATCAACAAACTATTCATCAATTAACAAGACACCTTACCGTCCATGCTAACAACCATACAAACCTAATATTCCAGATTCCTAATAAGTTACAAAAAAAGGCTAGAAACCTAGACAAGCTGCAGATACACCGCAGCAACAAATTGTCAATAACATATTGTAGAGAACACATGGTTTTCTCTAATAACATAAGTCGGACAGGATGGAATGCAACAAATAAGGCCATCAATTTTTTAAAAAAAGAAAAGAACAGCATCAGAACCATAATTAATCTCTCTGCTAGAAAGAATTAGCAGATTAGCAATATTTCAGAAGATTAATCCAAACAAATCATGTTCATGATGAAAGGCAAACACAGAGGGGCGGCCTGTTCATACCCGGGATCCATGTTGATGATGTCGCAGAGCTCGATGTTGACGGCCCAGTCGGGCCCGATCAGCATGTCGCTCGTCGCCCTCTCTGCGCACGCCACGGCCGCCGACATTTCCAAACCGGCCGAGCGAACCCACCACCGCGACCACGCCCAAAAACCCTAAATCCTGCACCGAACGAAATACCCCTGATCAATCAGCGACAAGATCCACCACGCCGCGAAACCCCAGCCCCGACTCGATCCCTCCCTGCCCCCGACCTAGCTCCTGACCCCCAAACCCAAAGAGCCCGAGAATTTTACCGAATCTGAGCGGAGATCAGCGCCGGAGCCGCCCCTGCTCCGATCCGGGGCGATGGTGCCGACGCGCTCGTGCCAAGACGAGGGGGGCGGGGAGTGGGTTCGTGGGAATGGAGGGGGCGGATCAGATTTGTGGCGGACTGGTGTGGGATTGGAGGTGTTCTTGGTAGGAAAGAAAGAAAGAAAGACTGGGTAGAGTGGGTTGGGGTTGGGGAGGTGGGGGAGAAGGGAAAACGCGGGGGGGCGGACGTGGACTTTTTCCGGCGTGAATGTGAGGGCCTGCAATTCTAGACTAGAGTAGCGTTTCGTGTTTTTATTTCTTTTTCGTGTTCTGGGGGGAGAAAAATCTTGGCTTTATCCGGTGGTTTGGAGCTCTGGAATCTGGATGGTGAAGGGTTTCAGTTTGTTTTGGTTTTTGTTGCTTGGAGCGGAGCGGGGTCAAATTTGCTTTGGGCGGTTATTTTACTGTTGTCGTGTGAATTGAGGGTGAGATCCATGTGATGCTGTTGCAAAGAGCCATGTGATGCAAAGTTTGAGTTTTGTATGGATACTTAGGTAGTAAGCAACCCCCATATTTGGTTTGGGGTATGCATTTCAATGATATCCTTTTCTCTTTCTTTTTTTAAAGACTGTCAAAGTAGTATAAAGAACATCAAAAGTAAAAAATTGCATTCAAGTTCGTAGACCATCTAGCGACAACTACGAGCATTGAAGTGAGCCGAAGACGCACTGCCATCATCGTCCCTCCCTCATCAGAGTCTCTATTTATAGGATTTTTTTGGCGTCGGCTTCACGCGAAGATGGGCCTCGAGGTGAGCACAACCCACCAGGACGCGCATGGGCCCCTGGCGCGCCCCGGTGTCTTGTGCCCTACTCTTTCACCTTCTGGTCCTTCCATAAAGCTTCGGGGGTCTCTTTTGTTCCAAAAAAATCGTCAAAAAATTTCAGCTCATTTAGAAAACTTTCATTTCTGCACAAAAAAACAACAACACGGTAGTTCTGCTGAAAACAGCGTCAGTTCCGGTTAGTTCCATGCAAATCATACCAAAATCATATAAAATTATTGTAAACATGGCATGAATACTTTATAAATTATAGATACATTGTAGATGTATCAGTTCTAGCTAGATCTGTCCATGTGATAGGGTTAGATCTTCCGATCTGTTTGGCTGTGATGGTGTAGTAGCTACTTGTGATGGATTTGGAGCATGCTAGGGGTTGTTCCCATGTGGGCAAGTATTGGTAGCTAGTGGTCATGGATGGATTGGTAGTATGCTTAGATGTGTGGTATGCTAGTGTGCAAGTGTTGAACAAGATCATCCATGTGTCCATGATTAGCACTTTGTTATGATGTGTTGAGTTGTGGTATGCTTTGATGGATTTGTTAGTTTTGTCTTCAACTAGATCATCCATGTGTGCATGTGTTACTGCTAGTTCGATCTGTCCATGTACTGCTAGTTCCTACTGTCCATGTGTAGTGTCTTCTGGTGTTGATGACGCTTACGTTTGTAGGACATGACCACGCAAGAGTATAGTCAGGCCCTCATTCTGTCTGAGAGTCAGTTCCCGCCGTCGTATGTTGAGGACTCGCAACCTCCTATGGACTAGATGCCTATTGATTCAGAGGCTTTCGTGGTGCTGCCTACAGCTCCTGCATTTGTGTTGGCTCAGCCCAATGTTGTTTCTCATGCTGCTGCACAAAAGGCAGCCGCAAAGGATAAGAAGGATGGCAGGGGGGACAACATGAAATGGCAGTTGTTCCTCTCCACTTTTGTTCTTAACAAGATGTGTGAGATCATAGCTAGTGTGGTGAGGAGGTGGGCTTCAAGGAGGTGCGCTTAAACCTTGTTGCAAAGTGGGTGTTCAACTTCTATGGACAGGAGGTCACCTTGACCAAGATGTACAACCACCTGAGGAAGTGGAGAGCGAGGTGGATCACCGCGTCCAAGCTGAGAGACCTCAACGGTGCTTCATGGGATAGGGGACCTGCTCGATCCTTCTGGAGGCAGGGCACTACCAAGGCCACATCGTGGTTAGCTCACAAACCATGCCATTCTAACAAACCAGCAATTTAAGCATATGAACCATTGCCATACTAACTAACCTTTCTACCCTATTTCTTCTTAGGCTCACCCCAAGGATGCAGAGTTCCTCAACACTCCTATCCAGAACTACCACCAGATGCAGCAGATCTTCTCCTTCGGGCTAGCAACCAGCAAGCATGCCATGGGCTATGGTCAGTGAGGGAGTCCTGGATTATGGGGTCCTCGGGGATCCGGCCTATGTGACATGGTCCGGACTGATGGGTCGTGAAGATACAAGATAGAAGGCCTTCCCCCGTGTCCGGATGGGACTCTCATTTGCGTGGATGGCAAGCTTGGCGTCCGGATGTATATTTTCCTTTCTTTGTAAACCGACTCTATACAACCCTAGGCCCCTCCGGTGTCTATATAAACCGGAGGGTTTAGTCCATAGAGGCTAAGACAAATCATACAGGCTAGACATCTAGGGTTTAGCCATTACGATCTCGAGGTAGATCAACTCTTGTAACCCCTATACTCATCAAAGTCAATCAAGCAGGAAGTAGGTTATTACCTCCATCAAGAGGGCCCGAACCTGGGTAAAACATCGCGTCCCCTGCCCCTTGTTACCTTCAATCCTCAGACGCACAGTTCGGGACCCCCTACCCGAGATCGGCCGGTTTTAACACCGACAATGGTGCTTTCATTGAGAGTTCCATTGTGTCGTCAACAGAAGGCTCGATGGCTCGTTCGATCATCTACAACGATGTCGTTTTGGGGGAAGCTTTCTTCCCCGGTCAGATTTTTGTATTTGGTGGCTTTATTCTGCGTGCCAACTCGATTGGCCACCTCGAACAGATCGACAGCTACGCCCCTGGTCATCAGATCAGTTTCGGGAACCTAAACTATGTCGCTGATATCCGAGGAGATTTGATATTCGAAGGGTTCGCGGCTCTGAGCTCCGCTTTGTCCTTAGATCCGGAGCAAACCGCCAGGTCCGAAGATGGGAGTTTGGAGCCCACCGAACTCTCCGCTGCAAGCCGCACTATCGAAGATCCAGAGGTGATTGAGTCCATGCTGAACTCAGATTCAGACCGGGTTCCTCCTATCGCCGAAGGGCCGGACTCGCCCCCGGACTCTAGATCCGAACTCTCGAAGTCCGCGCCAAGCAAGCATGGCCAGGAGGACTTTGCCCTAGCCGACCTTGCGGACTCTCGCTTCCCCGTCCAAACCTCGCTCTTAAACGAGGCTCTGGACTTAATGCGATTGAGGGAGTCCTGGATCTAAGGGGTCCTCGGGCGTCCGGCCTATTATCCATGGGCCGGACTGATGGGTTGTGAAGACATGAAGGCCGAAGACTGTACCCATGTCCGGATTGGACTCTGAAAGTGCAACTATCCCTAAGTGGTTTTGGTAATTCATAACAACATATAGCTCATTGAGCTAATGCTATTCCAAGATGACTATTTTAGGAAAGCTCAATGATTGGCATGCCATGGATGTGAAAGTGGAACCCTCAAAATGCTAAGGACAAAGGATTGGCTCAAGCTCAAAAGCTCAAGACTCTTCATTTTATATTTTAGTGATCCAAGATCACATTGAGTCTTTAGGAAAAGCCAATACTATCAAGGAGGGATGAGGTGTTGCTTAATGAGCCTCTTGCTTCATGTGCTTAGTGATATGCTCCAAAACCCTCAACTACTTTCCCATATCCACATATGACCTAAACCCTAAGCCAAACTCGGTCCTACCGATCCTTTCTATCCGGCGCCACCGAGTTTCACTTGTCATAAGCCACTGCCAAACCCTAGCAATTCGGTTCTACCGATAGGGATCTCGGTCTCACCGAGATGGGATTGCAAACTCTCTGTTTCCCTTTCGTAACTTTTCGGTCTCACCGAAAGAGCGAATCGGTCCCACCGAGATTGCAATGTAAACTCTCTGTTTCCCTTTTGTAACTTTTCGGTCTCACCGAAAGAGCAAATCGGTCACACCGAGTTTACCTGACCAACTCTCTGGTTAGCTTATTACCAAACTCGGTCTCACCGAGCTTGTGTAATCGGTCTCACCGAGATTACGTTATGCCCAAACCCTAACCATATCGGTCCTACCGAGTTGCATGTCAGTCCCATCGAAAATCTCTAACGGTCACTAGGTTTACCTTTTCGGTCCGACCGAGTTTGTTGATTCGGTCCCACCGAGATTGGAAAATTGTGTGTAACGGTTGGATTTTGTGTGGAGGCTATATATACCCCTCCACCTCCTCTTCATTCGTGGAGAGAGCCATCAGAACACATACACAATTCCAACTCATATGTTCTGAGAGAGAACCACCTACTCATGTGTTGAGACCAAGATATTCCATTCCTACCATATGAATCTTGATCTCTAGCCTTCCCCAAGTTGCTTTCCACTCAAATCTTCTTTCCACAAAATCCAAATCCTATGAGAGAGAGTTGAGTGTTGGGGAGACTATCATTTGAAGCACAAGAGCAAGGAGTTCATCATCAACACACCATTTGTTACTTCTTGGAGAGTGGTGTCTCCTAGATTGGCTAGGTGTCACTTGGGAGCCTCCGACAAGATTGTGGAGTTGAACCAAGGAGTTTGTAAGGGCAAGGAGATCGCCTACTTCGTGAAGATCTACCGCTAGTGAGGCAAGTCCTTCGTGGGCGATGGCCATGATGGGATAGACAAGGTTGCTACTTCGTGGACCCTTCGTGGGTGGAGCCCTCCGTGGACTCGCGCGGCCGTTACCCTTCGTGGGTTGAAGTCTCCATCAACGTGGATGTAGGATAGCACCACCTATCCGAACCACGGGAAAAACATTCGTGTCTCCAATTGCGTTTGAATTCTCCAAACCCTTCCCTTTACATTCTTGCAAGTTGCATGCTTTACTTTCCACTGCCAATATACTCTTTACATGCTTGCTTGAATTGTGTGATGATTGCTTGACTTGTCCTACAATAGCTAAAATCTGCCAGGAACTAAAATTGGGAAAAGGTTAAGTTTTTATTTGGTCAAGTAGTCTAATCACCCCCCCCCCCTCTAGACATACTTTCGATCCTACAAGTGGTATCAGAGCTTTGGTCTCCATTTGCTTTGATCTCCATAGCTTTTGGTGGTCATAGCCTTGGTTTCACAACCTAGGAGAGTATGGCGTCTAGCGAGGGAAATTATCACCGTAGAGGTCCTTACTTTGATGGTACTAATTTTGCTAGTTGGAAGCATAAAATGAAAATGCATATTCTTGGACATAACCCCGCCGCTTGGGCTATTGTGTGTGTTGGTTTGCAAGGTGACTTCTTTGATGGGAAAGAACCAAACCGTAAAGCTACCGCGGATGAGTTGAAGATGTTGCAATACAATGCTCAAGCTTGTGATATTCTCTTCAATGGATTGTGCCCCGAAGAATTCAACAAAATCAGCCGTCTTGAGAATGCAAAGGAAATTTGGGACACTTTGATTGATATGCACGAAGGTACCGACTCCGTCAAGGAATCCAAGTTGGATGTGCTTCAAAGTCAACTTGACAAGTTCAAAATGAAGGATGGTGAAGGTATCGCTGAAATGTACTCTAGGCTTGCTCTCATCACAAATGAGATTGCCGGCTTAGGAAGTGAAGAGATGACCGATAGATTCATCATCAAGAAGATTCTAAGAGCCTTGGATGGAAAATATGATACCGTGTGCACATTGATCCAAATGATGCCCAATTACAAAGATCTCAAGCCAACGGAGGTGATTGGAAGAATTGTTGCTCATGAGATGTCACTTAAGGATAAAGAGGAACTTCACAACAAATCAAGTGGTGCCTACAAAGCCTCATGTGAAGCCCCTACATCATCAAGTGAGAAACAAAACTTCAATGAAGAATTGAGCTTAATGGTGAAGAACTTCAACAAGTTCTACAAGAGTAGAAGCAAAGATAGAAGCTTCAAGTCAAGGTCCTACAATGACAAAAGATCTTCTAGTCGAGAGCGAAACTGCTACAGTTGTGGAAGACCCGGACACTATTCCAATGAGTGTACGGCTCCCTACAAGAGAAGAGAAGATTCTCCAAAAAGAAGAAGCAAAGAATCACCACCAAGAGAGAGAAGGAGTAGAGATGATCGTTATGAATGAAGATACTCACGGAGAAGCAAGGATTCGGAAAGGAAGGAAAAATCATCAAGGAGCTACACAAAACGAAGACATCAAGCTCATGTTGGTGAATGGGTATCCGGCTCCGACTCCGACAGCCACTCCGAGAGAAGTTATCACTCCGACTCTGAAGATACTCAAGATGAAGGTGTTGCCGGTCTAGCACTTGTGTCAACCAACTCCTACGACATATTTGACTCACCAAATGAAGGAATTGGAATATGCTTCATGGCCAAAGGTCCTAAGGTAACACACCCCGAGTATGTTGATTTCAATAGTGATGAAGATGACTTGTTAGGTGATGATTTGCTTGTTGACAACTCTAGTGATGAATACTATGATGAAACATCAATTAATCATGCTAATCAAGATAAAATGAATGACAATGATAAGGAGAAGATTGAGGCTCTAACTAAAGAACTAAACACTCTTAAGTTAGCTCATGAAACTATCTTCGAAGATCATCAAGAACTTTTAAGAGCTCATGAGAAATTACGCTTTGAAAAGCTCAATCTTGAGCAAGAGCATGAGTTCTTAAAAGCAATCAATGATGATCTCTGCAAGAAAAGTTCTTTTTACACTGCCAAGCATTTACTCTTATCCACTTACATGCCTCAAGTCAAGTCTAGTAACAAGAACAAGAAAGATTCTTCCTCTAGCAGTAACAATGATCATGCTAAATCCAATATTGTTGCTTCTAGTAGTTCTCTTGATTCCACTAATGATTCTCTTAGCCAAGTTACACTTGAGCAAGAAAATAGCTTATTGAAGGGAATTATAGAGAAAGGAGTGTACAAAAGCCTTGCCGGGAGTAAGCAATTCGAGGAAATTGTGCGCAAGCAAGGAATGCACCAGAAGAATCAAGGTGTTGGTTTTGAATGAAAGTTCAATGCCAATGGAGTTGAGTGGGAAGAAGATCAATACCCCAAGACAAAGTTTGTTCCTCAACAAGAGAAGTATGATACTTCTTTCAAGGGGACACAAGCTCAAGATGATATTCCACCACAAGACTACAAGCAAAAAGGCAAGGACAAGCTTCAAGAGGAAATTGATGCATTTGAAGAAGCTCCTAAGACCTTAGTCAAGTGGATTCCCAAGACTACTTCAAGTTCCACTTCATCAAGTACGACTACAACTCCAAGGATTCCCATCAAGATGGTGTGGATCCAAAAGAAGAAGAACTAGAGAGTTCTTGAGGGTGACTCCGCCAACATACTTCACTCTTATCATTTTGGCAAGAACAAGTGCAATCAACTTCCACATCTTGCACTAGTTCAAGGAGTCACAAACCCTCTTGTTGGTAAGACAAGGGACAAGGTAACCTAAAAGTTTTCATGGACATCATCTTGTGTGTGCATCACTCTATGTCTATGGATATCCTTGTTTGTCCTTGTGGGACTAACCCATGTAGGTATTGAAAGTGCAATTCACTCAAATGGATAGCTCCAAGTGATCTACATCAACATTGAGCATCCACATCTTCAACATCTACATGAAGTCATCATCGACAAAACCCGAGGTTAGTTCATCCCTCTAAGGGGGGATATCACATTTAGGGGGAGCTTTACTCTAAGACTTGAGCTAAAGCAACTCTAAAGATGTGAACACAACAATGCTTATGTAAAAGTGGTAACCCCACTTGAGCTTAAACGATGAGTATGACCTATGATCAAGTGTTCTCACTTGACTCCTAAGTCAATATACTCATATATAGATGACCTTGTCATCGCAAATTGCTTGATAGATGCTAGAATTGGTTGTGCATGCCTTGTCACATATTTCATTTGCCATCTTATTGTGTGAGCATGCTGGTTGCATATTTTACCCATTCGAGGACATCCACTTGTTGTTTTGATTGTTTGGTTTTATTTCCTTTTGCCAAGTGGATGGACAAGAATGCTTAAGAACCTCCTCTAGCTATCTATGCTTTTCTCGTCTCAAACTCTATTCATGCTACATCACAAAATTTGATCAAGTCAGATTCAAACCACTCTGTGTGAGGAGCGCTCGGAGTCCTCGATTCGTCATAGACTTAAACTTCCAAAACCTCTTTATGATTCTCGGTCTGACCGATACCCTACTTTCGGTCCTACCGAGATCATTAAGTTGATCTAGGTTTTTGATCTCGGTGCAACCAATTTGAACCATTCGGTCACACCGAGTTGCAACAACTGTATACAGTTTTGCATCTCGGTGCCACCGAGTTGTTCCACTCGGTCACACCGACAGGGGCGGGCTATATATAGTCACGGGCAAAAATTTGGAAATTTCTCCGAACCCCTTCGCCCGCGTGATAGCCTGCTCTGCCAACTTGGTCTCCGGATCGTCTCCTCGCCGCCAGCCGCCTCCAGTCGCTGGTCTCCATCGCCATCAACGGAAATTCAACCCCGCCGTTGCCGCCGTAGCGAGTCTCCGCCGAACTAGGGTATGGACTCGATCTTTGTGCTATTCCCCAATCCGATTCTTAGCACATTGTGATCATCATGATTCTTGCCACGTTTGTTAAACTTCTATCCAGTTAATGAACTCGTAGATTAGGTTTAATTCGAAAATTTTAGGGTTAGGTTTCCGCCGAAACCATCTCGGACCCACCGAGTTGAAAAACTCGGTCCCACCGATTTGGCTTATGCCATTGCACAAGTGAGACTCGGTCTGACCGAGAATTACTTATCGGTGTGACCGATTTTGGAACTCTGTGAAACCCTAGCAGTCTCGGTGCCACCGAACTGTGACTCGGTCTGACTGAGTTCACTAGTTTAGGTGCTAAAACTGCTTCGGTATCACCGAGTTTAGAAATCGGTAGATCCAAGATGCTTTCAGTGGGAAACTAAAACTAAGTTTTTGAATTATTCTTTTGCAAAAATCTCTGCATTTTGTGATGCTTATCCACTCTATCTCATCTATAACCTATTCACAGGGTCAGCAGTCAGAGTTTGCATCATGTCAGACCAAAGTGATAGCCAGAACTTGTCAGAGCAGCAAGTGCAGATGAGTGAGGGCACTAGTCCCTCAAGTTCCTCAGATGATGGCAGCAGGAGCATCCCTAGCAATCTGCCTAAAGCTGCCACAAGACAGAGAAAGAAGAGAACCTCAGACTCAGAAGATGAGGATTATGTGGCAGAAGAGGAAGCAACTTCCAAGAGAGTTGAGCCAGCACAGGGCATAAAACTAGGGATGAAGATCAAAAGGCCAACAGGCAGGCAGCCTATGTCAACGGCCAGAGCTTCAACTGAGAAGCCCACTCCCATTGAGCCAGTTGCTGCTGAAGGCAAGAAGAGGAAAGAAAGGGTGAAGAAAACTATAGCCAGAGTGCTTGGCAAGGCTTCCATCATGGAAGATGAGGAGGAAGAAGAAGAGGTAGCTGCACCAGCACCTAAGGCACCCAAGCTGATGGGTGATGCCATAAGAACAGGGGCAGCTGCTTCCAAGGCCAAGCCAGCTCCAAAGCCAAAGCCAAAGAGGAACACAAGAAGCATCCCAGCTATTGAGAAGAACAAGGCCCCAGTGCCTGAAGCTGCAGAAGAAGAAGAAGAGAATGTTCTTAGAAAGCTCAAGCCCAAGATCCCAGACCACAACGATGCTCATCTTGTGGCTGAGGATATGAAACTCAGGAGAGATTCAGGGCTCCGGAAGTGGAGAGAAGCAGACCCGTATGCTTCAAGGAGAAGGACTGCAGTTGACTACATGTTTCACACCAAGGAGCAGCAAGACTTTTATGAGACAGTGTTGCTAGACAAGAAGCCAATTGTCTGTGATATGAGATGGGTTGATTGGCAATACATCAAGGACAACGAAGAGTACTACCCTGGAGTGCAGGACAGCTTCAAGGCATGTGGAGTAGAGGACTTTGTTGGGCAGAAGCTCATAAAGTGGAACGAGGAACTCATCATGCAGTTCTACTCCACAGCCCATTTCTATCCAGATGGCAGGATTGTATGGATGTCAGAGGGTACGAGGTACCAGTCTACAGTTGCTGAATGGGCTCAGCTGATTAATGCCCCAGAAGAGCATGATGATGACTTGGACATTTATGCCAAGAATAAGATGGACCACAACTCAATGTCAAACATGTACAAGGAGATTCCAAATGAAGCACTTGATACGTTCAAGTTTGGCTCAGTACACTATCTTCTGTCAGGGCTGCCAACCATCAACCGGATTCTTAGGCACACCCTATTGCTCAAGTCTGGAGATCACAAGATGATCAGAGGCCACATGATCAACTTGCTTCATATCTTTGACGTGCCACAGAAATTCAAAGTCATGAGCCTTATGATTGAAACAATCAAGAGGACAGCAGCAGACCAGAAGAGGAGCTGTGGATATGCCCCACAGATTCAGGAGCTCATCAACTCTAAGATGGGCACGGGCATATACTTATTGGACAAGGAACACCTGCCCATCCGTCCAGACTTTGAAGATAATCAAGTGGTCATGACTGAGAATGAGCCATCATCTGCCCAAGCACAAGCCAAGAAGGAGAAGGCGAGGAAGGAGAAAGCTGCCAAGATGCCTACTCAAGAGGAGGCATCTGAATATTTCCTGAAAACCAAACAAGAGCAGCTTGGTTACTTGATTGCATCCACCTTGCGGATTGAGCAAGGACTAGCCACCCTAACTCAGAACCAGGCAAGCTTAGAGAGGATCATGGAACAAAAGTTCTATGACTTGGATGTCAAAGTGACAGAGATTCAGACTGCAGTGGAGCAGCTCCAGGATGACATGCAGGAGAGGAGAGGCAAGACTACAACTGATGCCTTTGCCAGAGTGCCACGAGGTCCGAGGTCGTCTGCAGTGCCAGTTGCTGACCCCAGAGCCACCACGTCTGCACCAGCTACAGCCTCAGTTCCACCAGCTCCAGCGTCCACTTCAGCCTCTACTCCGACCACGTCTACAGAAGGCTTCGTCCTTGGAGTGCTCCAGACTCCACCACCACCTGAAGATCAAGCCTGAGTGTCGACTTAGCACTATGCATTTTCTAGGAACTTTTTGGTAACTTGTTGCCAAAGGGGGAGAAAATGTATAGATCATAGGCTTCAAGAGAGAGTGTTGCTTTTATTCTCTCTTGTTTTATTTGGTGGTTTTTCGAACTTTATGTGTTTGATCATAAGCTACACTTAATGTTTGCTTAATATTATCATCTTATCTATCTTATGTGATCATTCACTATTCTTGGTGATGAGTGCATGTATTTCATTCTTATCATTTTAAGCGCTCCACCAAGATGTATGTGACATGGAAGAGTAACCCATGACTCTAACTCTTTGTGCATTTGCAGTCCAAAGCAAATTTTAAATATGCACAAATTTAGGGGGAGCTCTTACTTGTCACATACTTCTCAAAGCGACGATATATTTCATGCTTATTATCATTTGTCGAAGCTTTGATCTATATGTTGTCATCAATTACCAAAAAGGGGGAGATTGAAAGTGCAACTATCCCTAAGTGGTTTTGGTAATTCATAACAACATATAGCTCATTGAGCTAATGCTATTCCAAGATGACTATTTCAGGAAAGCTCAGTGATTGGCATGGCATGGATGTGAAAGTGGAACCCTCAAAATGCTAAGGACAAAGGATTGGCTCAAGCTCAAAAGCTCAAGACTCTTCATTTTATATTTTAGTGATCCAAGATCACATTGAGTCTTTAGGAAAAGCCAATACTATCAAGGAGGGATGAGGTGTTGCTTAATGAGCCTCTTGCTTCATGTGCTTAGTGATATGCTCCAAAACCCTCAACTACTTTCCCATATCCACATATGACCTAAACCCTAAGCCAAACTCGGTCCTACCGATTCTTTCTATCAGGCGCCACCGAGTTTCACTTGTCATAAGCCACTGCCAAACCCTAGCAATTCGGTTTTACCGATAGGGATCTCGGTCTCACCGAGATGGGATTGCAAACTCTCTGTTTCCCTTTCATAACTTTTCGGTCTCACCGAAAGAGCGAATCGGTCCCACCGAGATTGCAATGTAAACTCTCTGTTTCCCTTTTGTAACTTTTCGGTCTCACCGAAAGAGCAAATCGGTCCCACCGAGTTTACCTGACCAACTCTCTGGTTAGCTTATTACCAAACTCGGTCTCACCGAGCTTGTGTAATCGGTCTCACCGAGATTACGTTATGCCCAAACCCTAACCATATCGGTCCTACCGAGTTGCATGTCAGTCCCATCGAAAATCTCTAACGGTCACTAGGTTTACCTTTTCGGTCCGACCGAGTTTGTTGATTCGGTCCCACCGAGATTGGAAAACTGTCTGTAACGGTTGGATTTTGTGTGGAGGCTATATATACCCCTCCACCTCCTCTTCATTCGTGGAGAGAGCCATCAGAACACATACACAATTCCAACTCATATGTTCTGAGAGAGAACCACCTACTCATGTGTTGAGACCAAGATATTCCATTCCTACCATATGAATCTTGATCTCTAGCCTTCCCCAAGTTGCTTTCCACTCAAATCTTCTTTCCACAAAATCCAAATCCTATGAGAGAGAGTTGAGTGTTGGGGAGACTATCATTTGAAGCACAAGAGCAAGGAGTGCATCATCACCATTTGTTACTTCTTGGAGAGTGGTGTCTCCTAGATTGGCTAGGTGTCACTTGGGAGCCTCCGACAAGATTGTGGAGTTGAACCAAGGAGTTTGTAAGGGCAAGGAGATCGCCTACTTCATGAAGATCTACCGCTAGTGAGGCAAGTCCTTCATGGGCGATGGCCATGGTGGGATAGACAAGGTTGCTACTTCATGGACCCTTCGTGGGTGGAGCCCTCCGTGGACTCGCGCGACCGTTACCCTTCGTGGGTTGAAGTCTCCATCAACGTGGATGTAGGATAGCACCACCTATCCGAACCACGGGAAAAACATCCGTGTCTCCAATTGCGTTTGAATTCTCCAAACCCTTCCCTTTACATTCTTGCAAGTTGCATGCTTTACTTTCCGCTACCAATATACTCTTTGCATGCTTGCTTGAATTGTGTGATGATTGCTTGACTTGTCCTACAATAGCTAAAATCTGCCAAGAACTAAAATTGGGAAAAGGTTAAGTTTTTATTTGGTCAAGTAGTCTAATCACCCCCCTCTAGACATACTTTCGATCCTACAGACTCTACTTGGCGTGGGAGGCAAGCTTGGCGATCGACTATGAAGATTCCTTCTTATGTAACCGACTCTATTGCTATCTCTTTTAGCACTGCGTTGGTTTTCCCCAAAGAGGAAGGGATGATGCAGCAAAGTAGCGTAAGTATTTCCCTCAATTTTTGAGAACCAAGGTATCAATCCAGTATGAGGCTACGCGCGAGTCCCTCGCACCTGCACAAAACAAATAAATCCTCGCAACCAATGCAAATAGGGGTTGTCAATCCCTATAGGGCCACTTACAAGAGTGAGATCTGATAGATATGATAAGATAATATTTTTGGTATTTTTATGATAAAGATGCAAAGTAAAATAAAGGCAAAGTAAATGGCAAAGTAAATAACTAAGTAGTAGGAGATTGATATGATAAAGATAGACCCGGGGGCCATAGGTTTGACTAGTGGCTTCTCTCGAGAGCATAAGTATTCTACGGTGGGTGAACAAATTACTGTTGAGCAATTGACAGAACTGAGCATAGTTATGAGAATATCTAGGTATGACCATGTATATAGGCATCACGTTCGAGACAAGTAGACCGACTCCTGCCTGCATCTACTACTATTACTCCACTCATCGACCGCTATCCAGCACGCATCTAGAGTAATAAGTTAAAAATAGAGTAACGCCTTAAGCAAGATGACATGATGTAGAGGGATAGACTCATGCAATATGAAGAAAACCCCATCTTGTTATCCTCGATGGCAACAATACAATACGTGCCTTGCTGCCCTTACTGTCACCGGGAAAGAACACCGCAAGATTGAACCCAAAGCTAAGCACTTCTCCCATTGCAAGAAAGATCAATCTAGTAGGCCAAACCAAACTGATAATTCGAAGAGACTTGCAAAGATAACCAATCATACATAAAATAATTCAGAGAATATTAAAATATTATTCATAGATAGACTTGATCATAAACCCACAATTCATCGGTCTCAACAAACACACCGCAAAAAGGAGATTACATCGAATAGATCTCCACAAGAGAGGGGGAAAACATTGTATTGAGATCCAAAAGGAGAGAAGAAGCCATCTAGCTACTAACTATGGACCCATAGGTCTGAAGTAAACTACTCACACTTCATCGGAGAGGCTATGCTGTTGATGTAGAAGCTCTTCGTGATCGATGCCCCCTCTAGCGGAACTCCGGAACAGGCCCCAAGATGGGATCTCGTGGATACAGAAAGTTGTGGCGGTGGAATTAGGTTTTTGGCTCAGTATCTGATCGTTTGGGGGTACGTGGGTATATATAGGAGGAAGAAGTACGTCGGTGGAGCAACAGGGGGCCCACGAGGGTGGAGGGCGCGCCTGGGGGGTAGGCGCGCCCCCCTACCTCGTGGCCTCCTGTTACGTGTCTTGACGTAGGGTCCAAGTCTCCTGAGTTGTATTCGATGAGAAAATCACGTTCCCGAAGGTTTCATTTCGTTTGGACTCCATTTGATATTCATTTTCTTCGAAACCCTAAAATAGGCAAAAACAACAATTCTGGGCTGGGCCTCCGGTTAATAGGTTAGTCCCAAAAATAATATAAAAGTGGATAATAAAGCCCAATAATGTCCAAAACAGTAGATAATATAGCATGGAGCAATAAAAAATTATAGATACATTGGAGACGTATCAAGCATCCCTAAGCTTAATTCCTGCTCGTCCTCGAGTAGGTAAATGATAAAAACAGAATTTTTGATGCGGAGTGCTACTTGGCATAATTTTAATGTAATTCTTCTTAATTGTGGTATGAATATTCAGATCCAAAAGATTGAAGACAAAAGTTCATATTGACATAAAAATGATAATACTTCAAGCATACTAACTAAGCAATTATGTCTTCTCAAAATAACATGGCCAAAGAAAGTTCATCCCTACAAAATCATATGGTTTAGTCATGTTTCATTTTCATCACACAAGAATGCTATCATCATGCACAACCCCGATGACAAGCCAAGCAATTGTTTCATACTTTAGTAATCTCAAATCTATAAACTTTCACGCAATATATGAGCGTGAGCCATGGACATAGCACTATAGGTGGGAATAGAATATAATGAGGGGGGTTATGTGGAGAAGACAAAAAAGGAGGAAGTCTCACATCAACGAGGCTAATCAATGGGCTATGGAGATGACCACCGATTGATGTTAATGCAAGGAGTAGGGATTGCCATGCAACTGATGCACTAGAGCTATAAATGTATGAAAGCTCAACAAAAGAAACTAGTGGGTGTGCATCCAACTTGCTTGCTCACGAAGACCTAGGGCACTTGAGGAGGCCCATTGTTGGAATATACAAGTCAAGTTCTATAATGAAAAATTCCCACTAGTATATGAAAGTGATAACATGAGAGACTCTCTACTATGGAGATCATGGTGCTACTTTGAAGCACAAGTGTGGCAAAGGATAGTAACATTGTCCCTTCTCTCTTTTTCTCTCATCTTCTTTTCTTTTTTTCTTTTGGGCATTTTCTCCTTTTTTATGGCCTTTCTCTTTTTTGGGCCTTCTATTTTTTATGGCCTTTCCTCTTTTTTATGGCCTTTCTCTCTTTTTTTATATTCCTCACATGGGACAATGCTCTAGAAAATGGTGATCATCACACTTCTATTTATTTACAACTCAATGATTACAACTCGATACTAGAACAAAGATGCCTTTATATGAATGCCTCCGGCGGTGTACCGGGATATGCAATGGACCAAGAGTGACATGTATGAAAGAATTATTAATGGTGGCTTTGCCAAAAATACTATGTCAACTACATGACCATGCTAAGCAATATGACAATGATGAATGTGTCATGATGAACGGAATGATGGAAAGTTGCATGGCAATATATCTCGGAATGGCTATGGAAATGCCATAATAGGTAGGTATGGTGGCTGTTTTGAGGTAGATATAAGGAGGTTTATGTGTGAAAGAGCGTATCATATCACGGGGTTTGGATGCACCGGCGAAGTTTGCGCCAACTCTCAATGTGAGAAAGGGCAATGCACGATACCGAAGAGGCTAGCAAGGATGGAAGGATGAGAGTGCGTATAATCCATGGACTCAACATTACTCATAAAGAACTCACATACTTATTGCAAAAATCTACAAGTCATCAAAAACCTTGGTACTATGCGCATGCTCCTAGGGGGATAGATTGGTAGGAAAAGACCATCGCTCGTCCCCGACCGCCACTCATAAGGAAGACAGTAAAATAACACCTAATGTTTCAAATTTGTTGCATAACATTTATCATACGTGCATGCTATGGGACTTGCAAACCTCAACACAAGTATTTCTCAATTTCACAACTACTCAACTAGCACGACTTTGACATTATTACCTCCATGTCTTAAAACAATCATCAAGCATCAAATTTCTCTTAGTATTCAACACACTCATAAGAAAGTTTTATAATTATTAATCTTGCATACCAAGCATATTAGGATTTTAAGCAAATTACCATGCTATTAAGACTCTCAAAATAATCTAAGTGAAGCATGAGAGATCAATAGTTTCTATAAAACAAATCCACCATCGTGCTCTAAAAGATATAAGTGAAGCACTAGAGCAAAATTATATAACTCAAAAGATATAAGCGAAGCACATAGAGTATTTTAACAAATTCCAAATCATGTATGGCTCTCTCAAAAGGTGTGTACACCAAGGATGATTGTGGTAAACTGACAAGCAAAGACTCAAATAATACAAGACACTCCAAGCAAAACACATATCATGTGGCGAATAAAAATATAGCTCCAAGTAAAGTTACCGATAGAAGTAGACGAAAGAGGGGATGCCTTCCGGGGCATCCCCAAGCTTTGGCTTTTAGGTGTCCTTAGATTATCTTGGAGGTGCCATGGGCATCCCCAAGCTTAGGCTCTTGCCACTCCTTGTTCCATAATCCATCAAATCTTTACCCAAAACTTGAAAACTTCGCAACACAAAACTTAAAGTAGAAAAACTCGTGAGCTCCGTTAGCGAAAGAAAACAAAAGACTACTTCAAGGTACTGTAATTAACTCATTATTTATTTATATGGGTGTTATACCTACTGCATTACAACTTCTCTATGGTTTATAAACTATTTTACTAGCCATAGATTCATCAAAATAAGCAAACAACACACAAAAAACATAATCTGTCAAAAACAGAACAGTCTGTAGTAATCTGTAGCTAGCGCAAGATCTGGAACCCCAAAAATTCTAAAATAAATTGCTGGACGTGAGGAATTTATCTATTAATCATCTGCAAAAAGAATTAACTAAATAGCACTTTCCAAATAAAAATAACATCAGTTCTCGTGAGCGCTAAAGTTTCCGTTTCTTACAGCAAGTTCAATAAGACTTTCCCCAAGTCTTCCCAACGGTTCTACTTGGCACAAACACTAATTAAATACAAAAAAATACAACCAAAACAGAGGCTAGATAATTTATTTATTACTAAACAGGAGCAAAAAGCAAGGAATAGAAATAAAATTGGGTTGCCTCCCAACAAGCGCTATCGTTTAACGCCCCTAGCTAGCCATAAAAAGCAAGAATAGATCTAGGTATTGCCATCTTTGGTAGGCAATCCATAAGTGGCTCTCATAATAGATTAATAATGTAATTTAATTTTATTTCTAGGAAAGTGTTCCATGCCTTTCCTTAATGGAAATTGGAATCTAATATTTCCTTCCCTCATATCAATAATTGCACCAATCGTTCTAAGGAAAGGTCTACCAAGAATAATAGGACATGAAGGATTGCAATCTATGTCAAGAACAATAAAATCTACGGGCACATAATTCCTATTTGCAACAATAAAAACATCATTAATTCTTCCCATAGGTTTCTTAATAGTGGAATCCGCAAGGTGCAAGTTTAGAGAGCAATCATCAAAATCACGGAAACCTAACAAATCACACAAAGTCTTTGGAATCGTGGAAACACTAGCACCCAAATCACATAAAGCATAGCATTAATGATCTTTAATTTTAATTTTAATAGTTGGTTCCCACTCATCATAAAGTTTTCTAGGGATAGAAACTTCCAATTCAAGTTTTTCCTCATAAGATTGCATCAAGGCATCAACGATATGTTTAGTAAACGCTTTATTTTGACTATAAGCATGAGGAGAATTTAGCACGGATTGCAACAAGGAAATACAATCAATCAAAGAGCAATTTTCATAGTTAAATTCCTTGAAATCCATAATAGTGGTTTAGCAACATCTAGGGTTTTAATTTCTTCAATCCCACTTTTATCAAATTTAGCATCAAGATCAAAAGATTCAGAATTATTGGAACGCCTTCTAGGTAATAACTTTTAATTATTATCAAGATTCATATTGCAAAACAAAGATTTAATAGGGGACACATTAATAACTTTTAGATCTTCATCATTATTTTCATAGGAACTAGAAGAACACGTTTTTATAAAGGCATCTTTCTTAGCACGCATCCTAGCGGTTCTTTCTTTGCACTCATCAATGGAAATTCTCATGGATTTGAGAGACTCATTGATATAATGCTTAGGTGGAATAGATCTAAGTTTCAAAGAATCAACATCAAGAGCAATTCTATCAAGGTTCCTAGCCAAATCATCAATTTTAAGCAATTTTTCTTCAATCATAGCATTAAAATTCTTTTGCGAAGTAATAAATTCTTTAATATTAGATTCAAAATCAGAGGGAATCTTATTATAATTTCCATAAGAATTGTTGTAGGAATTACCATAATTATTAGAGGGATTATTAGGATAAGGCCTAGGGTTGAAATTTCCTCTATATGCGTTATTACCAAAATTGTTCCTACCAACAAAATTCACATCCATAGATTCATTATTATTCTCAATCAAAGTAGACAAGGGCATATCATTAGGATCAGAAGAAACACTCTTATTAGCAAATAATTTCATAAGTTCATCCATCTTTCCACTCAAAACATTAATTTCTTCTATCGCATGCACCTTTTTATTAGTAGATCTTTCAGGATGCCATTGAGAATAATTAACCATAATATTATCTAGGAGTTTAGTAGCTTCTCCTAAAGTGATTTCCATAAAAGTGACTCCCGCGGCCGAATCTAAAAGATTTCTAGAAGCAAAATTCAATCCGACATAAAAATTCTGAACAATCATCCACAAATTTAAACCATGAGTAGGGCAATTACGTATCATTAATTTCATTCTCTCCCAAGCTTGTGCAACATTTTCATGATCAAGTTTCTTAAAGTTCATAATATCGTTTCTAAGAGAGATGATCTTAGCAGGAGGAAAATACTTAGAGATAAAAGCATCTTTGCACTTGTTCCATGAATCAATACTATTTTTAGGCAAAGACGAAAACCAAGCTTTAGCACGATCTCTAAGCGAAAAAGGAAATAGCTTCAATTTAACAATATCATTATCCACATCTTTCTTCTTTTGTATGTCACACAAATCAACGAAGCTATTTAGATGGGTAGCGACATCTTCACTAGGAAGGCCGGAGAACCGATCTTTCATAACAAGATTCAGCAAAGCAGCATTAATTTCACAAGATTCAGCATCGGTAAGAGGAGCAATCGGAGTGCTAATAAAATCATTGTTGTTGGTATTGGTGAAGTCACACAATTTAGTATTATCTTGAGCCATCGTGATAAGCAAGCAAACTAACACACAAGCAAACAAAAAGCAAGCGGGCAAAAAGAGGCAAACAGAGGGAGGATAGAGAGAGAGGGCAAATAAAATGGCAAGGGTGAAGTGGGGGAGAGGAAAACGAGAGGCAAATGGAAAATAATGTAATGCGGGAGATAAGGGTATGTGATGGGTACTTGGTATGTTGACTTTTGCGTAGACCTCCCCAGCAACGGCGCCATAAATCTTTCTTGCTACCTCTTTTAGCACTGCGTTGGTTTTCCCCGAAGAAGGGATGATGCAGTAAAGTAGCGTAAGTATTTCCCTCGGTTTTTGAGAACCAAGGTATCAATCTAGTAGGAGGCAACGCGCGAGTCCCTTACACCTGCACAAAACAAATAAATCCTCGCAACCAACGCAAATAGGGGTTGTCAATCCCTATAGGGCCACTTACGAGAGTGAGATATGATAGATATGATAAGATAATATTTTTGGTATTTTTATGATAAAGATGCAAAGTAAAATAAAGGCAAAGTAAATGGCAAAGTAAATAACTAAGTAGTAGGAGATTGATATGATAAAGATAGACCCGGGGGCCATAGGTTTGACTAGTGGCTTCTCTCGAGAGCATAAGTATTCTACGATGGGTGAACAAATTACTGTTGAGCAATTGACAGAATTGAGCATAGTTATGAGAATATCTAGGTATGATCATGTATATAGGCATCACGTCCGAGACAAGTAGACCGACTCCTGCCTGCATCTACTACTATTACTCCACTCATCGACCGCTATCCAACATGCATCTAGAGTATTAAGTTAAAAACAGAGTAACGCCTTAAGCAAGATGACATGATGTAGAGGGATAAACTCATGCAATATGAAGAAAACCCAATCTTGTTATCCTCGATGGCAACAATACAATACGTGCCTTGCTGCCCTTACTGTCACCGGGAAAGGACACCGCAAGATTGAACCCAAAACTAAGCACTTCTCCCATTGCAAGAAAGATCAATCTAGTAGGACAAACCAAACTGATAATTCGAAGAGACTTGCAAAGATAACCAATCATACATAAAAGAATTCAGAGAATATTCAAATACTATTCATAGATAGACTTGATCATAAACCCATAATTCATCGGTCTCAACAAACACACCGCAAAAAGAAGATTACATCGAATAGATCTCCACAAGAGAGGGGGAGAACATTGTATTGAGATCCAAAAAGAGAGAAGACGCCATCTAGCTACTAACTATGGACCCGTAGGTCTGAAGTAAACTACTCACACTTCATCGGAGATGCTATGGTGTTGATGTAGAAGCCCTCCATGATCGATGCCCCCTCCGGCGGAGCTCCGGAACAGGCCCCAAGATAGGATCTCATGGATACAAAAATTTGCAGCGGTGGAATTAGGTTTTTGGCTCCGTATTTGATCGTTTGGGGGTACATGGGTATATATAGGAGGAAGAAGTACGTCGGTGGAGCAATAGGGGGCCCACGAGGGTGGAGGGCGCGCTTGGGGGGTAGGCGCGCCCCCCTACCTCGTGGCCTCCTGTTACGTGTCTTGACGTAGGGTCCAAGTCTCTTGAGTTGTATTCGATGAGAAAATCATGTTCCCGAAGGTTTCATTCCGTTTGGACTCCGTTTGATATTCCTTTTCTTCGAAACCCTAAAACAGGCAAAAACAACAATTCTGGGCTGGGCCTCCGGTTAATAGGTTAGTCCCAAAAATAATATAAAAGTGGATAATAAAGCCCAATAATGTCCAAAACAGTAGATAATATAGCATGGAGCAATCGAAAATTATAGATACGTTGGAGACGTATCATCTATGTAACCCCTAGATCCCCTTGGTGCCTATATAAACCGGAGGGGTTAGTCCGGAAAAGATATATTCATTACCATAGTCATACAGGCTAGGCTTCTAGGGTTTAGCCATTACGATCTCATGGTAGATCAACTCTTGTAACACTCATATTCATCAAGATCAATCAAGCATGACATAGGGTATTACCTCCATAGAGAGGGCCCGAACCTGGGTAAACATCGTGTCCCCCGTCTCCTGTTACCATCAATCCTAGACGCACAGTTCGGGACCCCCTACCAGAGATCTTCCGGTTTTGACACCAACATTGGTGCTTTCATTGAGAGTTCCACTGTGCCGTCAATGAGAGGTTCGATGGCCCCTCCGATAGTCTATAGTGACGCTGTCCAAGGAGAAACCTTCCTCCCCGGATAGATTTTCGTATTCGGCGACTTCGTACTGCGGGCCAACTCGCTTGGCCATCTGGAGCAGATTGATAGCTACGCTCCTGGCCATCAGGTCAGATTTGGAAGCTTGAACTATGTCACGGATATCCGTGGAGACTTGATCTTCAATGGATTTGAGACCGCGACGATCGCTCCCCCTCGCTCCGATGAACATGACCTAAATCTGTCATCGGACCAGGTTCTGGAGATGGTTCCTGTAACTGCTACGACCTTAGATCCGGAGCAGTTTGCACCATCCGAAGCCACAGAGTCCACGACATTGGAGCCGCACACAAATTCAACACCATGCAATATCAGCGTCAACGGAATTTCGGACTCGTTTCGGCTATAAGTTCCGAACCTTGCGTGCTCTCGGACACCGAATTGGATAAGTTATCAATCATCGAGTTCAGCGTCGCAGATGTCTTCCAACACTCGCCCTTCGGCGATGTGCTGATTTTGTTGAAAAACCTGTCCCCGACAGGGGACCCACGGCCGAACTATGTCCGGTTCGAGCTAGAGGCTGATATGGAGAATTGTAAGTGCATCTAGTGCCCCTTAGTGATTTTGGTGTATGGAAGACTTATAGGTTAAGGGACTAATGCATTTGTGAGTGTACACAGGTCTATAAGTATATTAGGAGTTTGATATTTACAAAGAAAGTCGACCCCTAAAAATGAAGTTCTTCGACTGAAGACTTTGGATTTCTGAAGACCTTCTGAAGACTTTGAAAGTGAAGAAATTGGTGTGACCTTGAAGACTTGGTATTCATTCAATGAACATGAAGCGTGAAGACTTTTGTTTTCATAGTTTCATTTTCTCTTTCTTGAGTCATAGGAAACACCATACTGTTAAAGGGGGTCGAGGAAATACTAAGGAAAACTTTCCATGTGATGCTCAACTCAAAATCCTACACCTACCAATCCCTTCGAGTGAAGCCATTGGAAATCTCATACAGTCCAGTCATATTCTTCAGTGACAGAGACGAAGTTCTTCTGGTCTTTGAGGAATTTGTTCTGACTGAGGAGTTAGGAATTCGCCAGTGCGGATTACCTACACAGTAAGGAACATGATAGCCCTGAGGATTTTGCTACTCAAAATTCCGACTGTTGTTGTGCTATGAGCCAGCTGTCCCAAAATATCTATCCACCTAACGGTCATATCATTCAAGGGCATTTATGTCTTATCATGTCGGGCTGCTCCCTAGGCTATAAATAGCCGCCCCCTACAACCACTAGCTGGTTGGCTGCTCCGAGAGAAACTGACACTTGTCATTTGAGAGCAACCCATCCTCCAAGGACTTTGAGCGAAAATCATCAAGTGAGGAAAAACCCAAACCCAAACACCTACAAACCCAAAGTGATTGAGCATCACTGAAGAGATTGATCCTGCGTGGATCCGACGCTTGTTACCTTTGAAGATTGTGCTTCTTCCATACGGTTAGGCGTCATGGTCTAGAGCATCCAAGAGGAATTGTGGATCGCTGAGTGACCGAGTTTGTGAAGGTTTGGAAGTCGCCTGAAGACTTACCACGAGTGATTGGACGAGGTCTGTGTGACCTTAGTTCAAGGAGAATACGGTGAGGACTGGGTGTCCTAAGCTGCGTGTTCAGGACTGGGTTTCCGGGACTGTGTGTCCTCGAGTTTAAATACTCAGCCGCTCCAACAGACGTACAACTAAGACAGCAGTTGGAACTGGTCTACCAAATCATTATCTTCACCAAGCTTACTGGTTCTATTTCCTCAACTCTTTCATTTCCTCATAACTGTGTTGTGTGCTTGTTCATATCTGTGTTTGAAGACTTTGACTGAAGACTTTCTCAATTTCCTCAGTTCAATTTCTTCAGTCTGTTTGTCTTCATCCTGTGTTATCCTGTGCTTACGCTTCCTGTACTCTGTGCCTGTCTTCATTTCATCATGATGATTATGCTTGTATTCTGTTATGTTTACGTTTGAGTACTTATCCCACTGCTAGTAGTTCTTCGCTAAGGAATTTCCTCACCGGCAAATTCCTTAGTGAAGAATTTTATAAAAATTGCCTATTCACCCCCTCTAGTCGATATAACGCACTTTCAATTGGTATCAGAGCAAGGTACTCCCTTGTTCTATGTGATTTTGGTTTAACCGCCTGGAGTTTTAGTTATGTCGACCGCAGGTATGATCAAGGTCTCTGCTGGGTGTCCTACCTTCGATGGGACGGACTACCTCTACTGGAAGAATAAGATGCGAATGCATCTTGAGGCAATTGATAACGATCTCTGGTATGTTGTGGAAAATGGTGTTCCCTCAGTTACACCTTCTCTGAATGCTGCTGATGTGAAGAGATTCAAGCAACTCGACTCTCAAGCGAAGAATATCATATGTGGCCATCTGAGCAAAGGACAATATGGCAGAGTGAGTGCTTTGGAGATAGCGAAGCTTATCTGGGACAGGTTGTCCAAAGTGAATGAAGGAGTCTCAACACAGCGTGACTCTCGAGTTGATGTTCTTCGCAATCTCTTCAACTGCTTCAAAAGACTCGACAATGAAAATGTTCAACAAACCTTCGATCGCCTCACTGACATCTCAAATGAGCTTCAAGCACTTGGTGCCACTGACATCACCGACCATGAGGTGGTGAAGAAATTGCTGAGATCGCTTGATTCCTCATTTGACACTCTGGCATTGATGATACAAGAACGCGCTGATTACAAGTCACTTGATCCCGCTGATATTCTCGAGAGGCTAAATACTCATGAGTTCCAACTTGCTGAAAAAAGAGATCTTTATGGTTCAAGCTATGGCAGATCACGTGCACTAAAGGCCAAGGCAGTATCTGAGTCCGAAGATGAAGACTCTGGTAGCAGCCTTGGTGATCCTGAAGAACTAAGCCATGATCTGGCTCTGCTGGTGAAGAAGTTCCAAAAGTTCTCAAGACGTGGTCGCCTTGGAAGACCCTCAAGGAGCAGTGATTCCTCATCCAGTGACTACAAGAGGAGGCTCTGTCACAAATGCAAGAAACCTGGACATTACATTCAAGATTGTCCTCAATGGGAAAAGGAATCAAAGAAGAAGAAATACAAGGATTACAGTTCTGATGATGTGAAGAAAAAGAAGAAATCCACAAAATCTTCATCACCAAAATCCTTAAAGCCTTCATATCACAAGAAGAGCAGCTCCAAGAAGGCCAGGGCATTCATTGGCAAGGAAATGGACTCTGAGGCTGAATCTGAAGAAAATGAGGAAGAGGAGTCATCTGAGGAGTCCGAATCCGGAGTGGCGAGCCTAGCTCTCGCTACTGCATTCGTCAGCAAGTCTGTCTTTACACTGAAGAAAATGACCTCACCAACAAGGCTGATGAAGGCGATGATGACTACCCTCCCACCTATTGTTTCATGGCAAAGGGTGCCAAGGTACTCAAATATACCTCCTCTGAATCAAGTGAGAATGAATCTAATGAAAACCTTAAGCCCAGCTATTCTAAACTTGCTAAGATTGCTGTAAAACAACAAAGGGCTCTTGAAAAGGTTCAAAACATGCTAGACAAAAGTGATGATATGTTGGGTGAAGAAATGGATTGCACTGAAACTTTGACTGAAAATCTTCAGAGACTTTTGTCCAAGCTTGACAATCTTCAAAGTCATCATAACACTCTCTTATCGGATCATGAGAAGCTCTCTTATGAATTTCTTCAAAGAAAGCAAGACCTTGAGAAGCTAAGGGTGAGTTATGAAGATCTTCAGAAGGAGCGCGATTCATTACTTGCTCAACAAATCAGCGCTTCTCAGGAAGAATTTTTTCCTCCATGTTTGAAATGCATTGAACGTGAATCTGCTAATTCTTCACCTGAATGTTCAAATGCTGCTAATGTTTCAAATTCTTCACATGCCTTTGCTATCACTAATTCCTCATCTGAGGACATTGCTAGTATCACTGACGATGCAGGGCTGAAGGAATTGTACATGACAGGCATGTACAAAAGCCTCAAAGGGCATCAGACTCTTTGTGATGTGCTTAAAAAGCAGATCCTCAATAGGAACCCTAGGAAAGAGGGTATTGCCTTTGAGAGGAAACTCAACGCTGATGGTACATATTGGAAGCCTGAGCAGTACCCCAAAACTACATGGGTTGCTGCAAAGGGACCTCCAGTTGATCCATCTAACCTATCTGGATATGCATGTGAATCTCCTCATTCTGATGATGAGTCATTTGACTCCAACTATAAACTGTTCAAAAATCAGAATGGTGAAGTATTTGCTAGATATGTTGGCACTAACTGCAGGAACGGTTCCCCTATGAAGAAAATCTGGGTTCCCAAAAGATGCCTTGAAAATCTTCAGGTGAATGTCATCATGACGTCACCTGTGAAGAATAGGAACCCCAGATCAAATTCTTCATATGGACCAAATTCTTCATATGGATCAAAGTCCTCATATGAACATCATCGTGCTAACCCGTCTGTTTCACAGGGAAGATCTAAGGATTATGGATATGTGCATTATTCTTCAAATCATTATGTCCATAAGTCCTTGAAGAATTTCTCTGCTTACTCTTATGCTTATTCTAACCCTCTTATGTGAAACGAAATGGACTGGCTTCTATGCCATCCTTCTTGTATGGAGCTCGCAGAATGATGAACTCTTTGCCACCCCTTTAGATGTGGGTGGTGAAGAAAAAGAACTAATCTCTTCTGCAGGGTCAGGTCTCTAGACGTATGTAATCGTCTGAAGAATTTGCTGGAGACCTGAGCATGCCTGATAGGACGCAGACTAATCATGAAGAAATGAGCTCTCATTTCTCATGTCCTCACACTGCTTTATCTGTTCTGTTGTTTAATGAAATTGATCTGATGAATTGATGTCATATTCTTCACCGATGAAGTATATGAGTTTGTAAGATGCACTAATTCATCTCCAGGATGATCAACCCAAAGCCACTGAGTGGGTTCTCGATAGTGGATGTACAAATCACATGACTGGTGACAAGAATCTATTGATGGATGCTCCATTATCTCCATCACATCTGAAGCATATCATCTTTGCTGACAAAGGCAAAAGTCAGGTATTGGGTCTAGGTAAGGTTGCGATCACAAATGATCGACACATGGACAAAGTCATGCTTGTTGAGTCCCTAGGATACAACCTTATGTCTGTCTCAATGCTTTGTGATCTTGATATGGTTGTTGTCTTTGGCAAGTACCGTTGTGTTGTGCTTATGGAAACTGACAATTTCAAAGTCTTCGAAGGCTTTAGGAGAGGAGAATTGTATATTGTTGATTTTTCTACAGGACCACAACAAGCCGTGTGTCTACTTACAAAAGCTTCAGAAGGCTGGCTCTGGCATCGACGACTTGGTCATGCAGGCATGAGGAATTTGCACACGCTTGCGAAGAAGAAGCATGTCATTGGCATCGAGAATATCAAATTCCTCAAGGATCACCTGTGCGGAGCCTGTGAAGCTGGAAAGATGACAAAGGCCAAGCATCCAGTGAAGACTATCATGACCACTACTCGTCCATTTGAATTGCTTCACATGGATCTCTTTGGTCCTAATCATTATTCTGCTGTTTCAAATGAAGCATCTCAATATGGCTTTGTTATTGTTGATGATTACTCTCGTTATACATGGGTACACCTTGTTACTTACAAACATGAAGTGCAGGAAGTCTTCAAACGATTTTCCTCGAGGGCTTCAACCAACTTTGGTGTGAAGATCAAGCACATCAGAAGTGACAATGGCACTGAGTTCAAGAATTCTGGTCTCGATGACTATCATGAACTTGGTATTACTCATGAGTTATCTGCTCCTTATACTCCTCAGCAGAACGGCGTCGTGGAGCGCAAGAACAGGACTCTTGCTGAGATGGCTTGCACTATGCTTGATGAATACAAAACGCCTCATCGTTTCTGGACTGAGGCAATTGATACTGCGTGCCACATCATCAACAGAGTATATCTTCACAAATTCTTCAAGAAGACTGCCTATGAACTCCTCACTGATAAGAAACCCAATGTAAGTTATTTCAAAGTCTTCGGTGCTAAATGTTGGATTAGAGATCCTCATCACAACTCAAAATTTGCACCGAAAGCACATGAAGGGTTTATGCTTGGTTACGGAAAGGACTCGCACACCTACAGAGTCTTCAACAAAGTTCTTCACAAGGTTGTTGAAACTGTAGATTGTGCGGTTCGATGAAACTAATGGCTCGCAAAAAGAGCACCTACCTACTGTGATAGATGAACCAGCACCTGAGGAAACTATCAAGTTCAAGGCTACTAAGGATGCCATTCCTATTGAAGAATCTGCTGAAGAATTCATTCCAGAGCATGAAGAACGTCGAGCGAATGCACCTGAAGAAAATGGTGCTGAAGAAAATGCTGATCAAATTTTTCAATGACAACCAGCTCATCCTCGCATTGCAAAAGAAGTGCAAGTTGAAAAGATCATCAATGACATCAAAGCGCCAGGTCCTCTCACACGCTCAAAAGCTTCACATTTATCTAACTTTTGTGGGCACTATGCTTTTGTCTCTATTACAGAGCCCACTAAGGTGGATGAAGCATTTCTGGAGCCTGAGTGGATTCAGGCCATGGAAGAAGAATTACATCAGTTCGAGCTCAACAGTGTCTGGGAACTGGTCAAACGTCCAGATCCTCGCAAGCACAATATCATTGGCACAAAGTGGATCTACCGCAACAAGCAAGATGAAAATGGCCTTGTGGTAAGGAATAAGGCACGACTTGTAGCTCAAGGCTACACATAGGTTGAAGGAATTGATTTCGATGAAACTTTTGCTCCTATTGCTAGACTTGAGGCTATTCGCATATTACTTGCTTATGCTAACCATCATGATATCACTTTATATCAAATGGATGTGAAAAGTGCATTCCTCAATGGTAAGCTTGAGGAAGAAGTATATGTTGCTCAACCCCCAGGTTTTGAAGATCCAAAGAATCCTGACAAAGTCTTCAGACTCAACAAGGCCCTCTATGGCCTCAAGCAGGCCCCACGGGCGTGGTATGATACCTTGAAGGAATTCCTCATGACGAAAGGCTTCTAACCCGGTTCACTCGACCCTACTCTTTTCACTAAATATTATGATGGTGAATTGTTTGTGTGCCAAATATATGTTGATGATATTATCTTTGGTTGTACTGACCAACGTTATAATGATGAATTTGCCTATATGATGAGTGAAGAATATCAAATGTCTATGATGGGAGAGTTGAAATTCTTCTTAGGTCTTCAAATTCGTCAACAACGCAATGGCATATTCATATCTCAGGAGAAATACCTCAAGGATGTACTGAGGAAATTAGGCATGCAAGATTGCAAAGGAGTCAAAATTCCTATGCCCACAAATGGCCATCTGTGCACTGATGAAAATGGTATTGACTTTGATCATAAGGTATACCGCTCCATGATTGGCTCTTTATTGTACTTATGTGCATCTAGGCCAGATATAATGTTTAGTGTTTGCATGTGTGCCCGATTTCAAGCTACACCGAAGGAATCACACCATAAGGCTGTGAAGCATATTCTTCGATATCTAGCTCACACACCAACACTTGGATTATGGTACCCCAAGGGCTCGGCTTTTGATCTCATTGGATACTCTGACTTTGACTATGCTGGTGATCGTGTGGACCGCAAGTCAACATCTGGTACATGTCATTTCCTCGGACGATCTTTGGTCTGTTGGTCCTCGAAGAAACATAACTGCATATCACTATCTACTGCTGAAGCTGAGTACATTGCCGCTGGTTCTTGTTGTGCTCAATTGCTATGGATGAAGCAAACTCTCAAGGACTACGGCGTCAACATGAAGAATGTGCCTCTCTTCTGTGACAATGAGAGTGCCATCAAGATTGCTCACAACCTAGTTCAACACTCGAAGATAAAGCACATTCAGATTCGTCATCATTTTCTTCGTGATCATGTGTTGAAGGGCGACATTTCTATTGAGCATGTGAAGACTGAAGAACAGCTAGCTGATATCTTCACAAAGCTCTTGGATGAGAAGAGATTTAGCAAGTTGCGGTGTGAGCTAAATATCCTAGAATCTTCGAATGTTCTTTGAAAAGGACACTCATCCTAACACTTATGCAAAATTGATGACTTAGATGTACAACACATGAAGAAACGTTTTTCTTCAATCAATGAAGAATAACACTCTTAGTGTGAAGAAATTAATGAAGAATTTGATTCTCAGAACCCTACGATAATTGTACGCGGTGTCTGAAATCATCATTCTTATACGGTGGGTCACGCCACCACCAAAAGTTGAAATTCCGCAATTGATCATATTCTTCAACTTTGCATTGTCTTCACATTCACTTATTGCTAATTCTTCAAGTTGGTTCTTCTGCTAAGTGAATGTGATCGGACCCTTCCCCCTCTATGCTATACTCAACCTAATCTGTTCACAAATTCTTCATGTGCGTTCTATTTGAAACTCATTCAAAATCTTCACTGTGCCCTTGTCAGCTGAAGAAATTGCGAACGGAACTTTAAAACCTATCTTATCTAAATTTTCGGCTTTGCCGCTCAAACCATTCCGCATCCCACGATACACTTATCCATTCACCCACGATCACACATGATCTCCACCTCTCAGTACGTGGGTGAAACATGTCATGCAAATGAGAAGGGTCAGGGGCACGTTCGTCCAATTTCTTCGGGCGAGCAATTTTTCACCGTGGCTATAAATACCCCTCTTTCCCTTCCTCACTTCTTTTACCCCGCTCGACCTCTCTCTCTCTCTCTCCAGCTCGAGCTTCTCAAACCCTAGCACCGCCGCTACTTCATCATCACCGATGAGGAAGAGTTTCACTGCCTCGACCTCGTCGCCGACGTACTCACGCCGACCGCGGAAATCTTCACTCCGCCGCCGCCGTAGCCGTCTTCCTCCGCCGAGTTAGGGCGTGGAAGATCTACACGGACGAACTTCATCTCTACACCTCAATGTTCATCGTGTTCTTCGTCCAGGGTAATTAAAAGTTACTTTTACTGCCCTCGTTGATTCGAATGATTATCTACAAAATCTTCAAAGGTGTTTGTCTTCATATCTTCACACACTAAACACCTCACAAGTCATCTGTTCTTGATTCGTTTCTCTAAGCATCATTTTTCTTCAAGATTCCTTAATTGTGTGGATCTTCAATCTATACAACTCTGGAACCTAAGACAAAGAACGTTTAGTGAAATTCTTCAAGACTCATTTGGTCAAATTCCTCAAACTTGTTCTTTTTTGAAAAATCCTCTGAGAACGCATATGACCTCTCCAAATTCCTCGCAACTATACTCTGTTCACAGGTACTCATGTTAGCTGCTGAATCACTAGATTCTCATCAACTTAACTCATTTGCAGTGTTCCTCGAAGAAAAGTTGCATACTTCTTCAGAGAATTCAATTGTCCAAATTCCTCAATTGAAGAAAATGGCTGACGGTAAGAAGCCACAAAAGGGAGGAAAAAGGCCTGAGGTCAATACAACGTTTGAGATCCCTAATGAAATATATGTTGGGTACTGCACACCTACTGAGGAAACCAAGAATGTGCACAAGGTGCGCATTCAGAAGATAGAGAGGAGATGGGCCAGAGAGTGGAGGGTGTACAGATATGTCACTCCTAAGTATATGAAGAAATTCACACTCAATCCTCCATGCCCAAGACCTCCATTGGCACCTGGCCAAATCGCTGATCCCACCAGCCTAAAGCGCGGTGAGGACTATCCTGACGAATGGGCCAAGCGCCAAGCCAAGTTGGCTAAGCAAGCCAGAGAAGCAGTGAGGAAATTCAATGAAGACTCTGCTGCTGCTGCTGCCTCTGCTGAGGCCTCTGCTGTCAAGCCAAAGAAGGCTATGTCAAAGAAGCCCGTGCGCAAGCCAAGTGCTTCACCAACAATGCCCTCAAGGCCAAGTTCCTTAGCAATGCCCTCACGGCCAGAATCCTCAAAGCCCTCATGGCCAATTCCTCATGCTGCTCCTGTTCCTCAAAAGTCCTCAGCTCCTCCGCCAAAGTCTTCGGCAGCTCCGACAAAGTCCTCAGCACCTGTGCATCTTGCCTCGTGCCAAAGGACTGCAAGCATGTCTATTGCTTCAGGTGTCTCAGCTAGTTCCTCAGCTGCACCAAGTTCCTCAGCTGGCCCCTCACTGTTGAAGACAAAAGTCAACTGCTGGACGCGGTCCTTGACCAAGTCCTCAAAAGAAGCAAGTCGCTTTCCAAGTGCCGTCTGAAGAAGACGAAGCTGATGATGATGAACTTGCAGAAATCATCAGAGACAGGCAAGCCAGGGCCGCTAGAGCTAAGGGAACAAATGTGCCACTGCTTTTGGATCCCAAGTTGATCCTCGGATACATTGATGTTTGGCACAAGGACCCCAACACTCCCATGCCTGATTTCAAGCTGACTCCTGGTCAAAGTCACATGTTGACTCACTTCATACAAGAAGAGAAATGGAAATTTGAATAGGGGAGGAGAGTGAAGAAAGCGCAGTACAAGAAAGAGCGCTTTCTGAAGCAAAACGTTCTGAAGCTTTCACCTAAAGAACTTGTTGCTCTCCAATCTGAAATCAAGAAACTGAGTGATGAATTTGATCGCTATTATGCTGACTGGCTGGGAGCCAAACTCAGATTTGTAAAGATCACAGAACAGTTCACCTCCACTGTTGCAGCCCCAACGCAATAGGACATTCCTCAGGCTGAAGCATCTGCTCGGCCTACTGAAGAACATGCCAGCATCGCTGATGAAAATCCGGCTACTGAAGAAAATGTGAGTTCCAGGGCTAATGACTGCATTCCAGCCGCTGAAGAAATTGCCAGGGCATCCACTAGTGGTGCGCCTGAAGAAACTAAAGAAACCAGGGCAACCGCATCAGTTGTGCCTGAAGAAAATCAACCAAATTCCTCAGCTGCTCCTGCGCCAACTTCAACTCCAATCCTTCCATCTGCATCAGATGTGAAGAAGACCATGGCTGCAGAGCATGCTGCAGTGAAGAAAAGGAAAGCATCAGCTGCTTCAGATTCTTCAGCTCTGAAGAAGATGAAGCCCTTGACAAGTTCATTTGCTAATCCGATTGATGTTGTTCCCATCTCAACCAGGCCATCAAAGGACCTTGTTTCTTTTGATGAACAATATGTGATCCCCAGCGGATCTGATGAAGAAACTCCTCCTGCTGCTTCGTCTGAGCAGTTGGATGAAGAAATTGAAGTGGATGTGATCCCTTCAACAACACCTGTCATCTCCTCGCCCATGCCTCAGTTCACAGTTGAAGAGGCTGGCGTTGAAGAAATGGAAGATGAAGATATGGATGTTGGCTGCTCCACACCCGTAATCAGTGATGAATTCTGGGAAAGTCAGCATCCAAACTCTCCAATGTTCACACCGTTGCAGCAAATACCTCAGTCACCTGCACAAACTGTTCAAATGGGCTCTGAAGAAACTCACCCCACTTCATCTGTGCGTGAAGAAATTCCAGCCACTAGCGCTGAAGAAAATGCTGCTGCTGAACATCTGAAGACGCAGACTGCCACTGAAGAGGAACCAGAAATTCCTCAGCCTGAAGAACCTGCGATTGAGATTCCTGAGGTCGTGATGCAACTCACTGACACTCCTCTACCGAAGCCAAAGGATCCATTCTCACACAAGCAAAAGTTCAAGGCTGATGATTTCTTCGGTGAGCACGTATTCTTCGAAGATTACAACCCATATAACTCTGCTTGCATTAGGAAGAGGCGTTTTTGGACTGCTAGTCAAGCCAATTTCTATTCCTAAGTGTTGTTCAACAAGGATAAAATCTTCTACATGAGCATATTCCTCACGTGGATATGGAATCTCTGCCGTGCTTTGCACCAGTCCTTAGTGTTCTTCATGACGCTGGACTATTAAACTTTTGCTCTGACATCTGCGATTGGAATGAAGAACTGATTCTTCAATTCTATGCAACGCTGCACATCACAGGAGATTCTGAAGATGTGAATTCATGGGTGCTGGACTGGATGTCTGAAAATACTCACTACACTGCACCAGCCTCTGAATTGCTTCGTGCCTTACCACTCAGTCCTCCCCTTGAAGAAGCTCGTTGTATCTACAGTGAACCTGAGCTTACAAATCATTACATTCAGGTGCTGATGAAACCTTTGAAGCCAGGTCAAGCACCAAGAACCAAATTCCTTGTGAAGGAATTGCTTTACGTGCCTAGAACTGTCTATCGTATTCTTACGAGGACAATGAGTCCTATCAAAGGCCACGACTCATCTGATGAGGAAATTGTTGGCATCATGAAGAATCTGGTATTCAACATCGTTCATGGCATTCCTGTCAATTATCACGATTTCTTCATGAGGACTCTGGCAACTGTTGCACTATCTCCATTTGAGCTAAAGCCTTATGCACCTAGGATTATGAGATTCCTCAGGAAAAGGTCTTCACTCAACTACAAAGCTGATTTTTAGAATCACCTTAGCTACTTGCCCCCAATTGAAGTCCTCAAGCATACTTATTCCTCAGTTGATGGAAAGGGCAAGGCACCAGCTGTTATAGATGAAGGCATTCGTCCATTGGATGGTCAGTTTCGCAAAGCTGCTTCTTATTCCACCAATGATGGCTCTGCCACACATGAATCTGCCAATGCACCCAAGTCCACTCCTCAAGCCACTACTCCACGCGTGATGACTGACCGTGAACTTCTGCTTAGTCTTCACCAGAAGGTGGATCGAAATCATAAATGGGTTAAGCGTCAGTTTGGTTCACTTCTTCACAACATGACTGCTACACACAATGCAGTGAATAAAAACCATTACTACCTCCATCAAGTCTTCGGTCGCACCTGGGCAATCCTGTCACATCTATATGGTGAAGAAGATCTGAAGAAAATGGATCTCAATGAAGATTTTGATTGGTCTGCACCTCCACCGAAGAAATTCAAGAAGGTCAAGATTCCTTCTCTGGTGGCCAGCTCATATTCTTCATCGTGCGACACTGATGAAAATGAAGACTTGGACGACACTGCGGCAGGCCCTTCCACGACAAACGACCCCAACAATGCTGGTGCTTCTTCATCAACTTGATATTCTTCAGGGGCGTTAGTCCTCATATTCGATCCTTTTGGTCATTTGATGACAAAGGGGGAGAATTTTGAGTTAGTCTTCAAGCGGGTCTTTCTATATGGGCGTTTTTTGTTTAAGTTACAACTCTCGTTCTTCTGAGACTTTTATTGGATCGAGATGTAAACTTAAACCCGATGGTGCTCTGATACTCTTGATGCGTTTTTCTGCATGCTTATTCCTCGTTAATATTAATGCACGCATGCTGAATTACATCAGTCACCATATTTCATCATGCATTTCAAATTCTTCATTGTGATATGTCAAATGCGTGTATGAATTACAAGATATAGGGGGAGATCTCCATGATTCTACTCTTCAAGTGTGCAATGCTTCAAAAGCAAATACCTCACTATGCACATATTCACGGGGAGTTCTTCTATATCTTGTAATCAAATTCCTCAATATCAGTATTTACAATTCATATGTTTATCCCCGTTGAAAACTTAACTTATATTGTCATCAATCACCAAAAAGGGGGAGATTGTAAGTGCATCTAGTGCCCCTTAGTGATTTTGGTGTATGGAAGACTTATAGGTTAAGGGACTAATGCATTTGTGAGTGTACACAGGTCTATAAGTATATGAGGAGTTTGATATTTACAAAGAAAGTCGACCCCTAAAAATGAAGTTCTTCGACTGAAGACTTTGGATTTCTGAAGACTTTTTGAAGACTTTGAAAGTGAAGAAATTGGTGTGACCTTGAAGACTTGGTATTCATTCGATGAACATGAAGCATGAAGAATTTTGTTTTCGTAGTTTCATTTTCTCTTTCTTGAGTCATAGGAAACACCATACTGTTAAAGGAGGTCGAGGAAATACTAAGGAAAAATTTCCATGTGATGCTCAACTCAAAATCCTACACCTACCAATCCCTTCGAGTGAAGCCATTGGAAATCTCATACAGTCCAGTCATATTCTTCAATGACAGAGACGAAGTTCTTCTGGTCTGTGAGGAATTTGTTCTGACTGAAGAGTTATGAATTCGCCAGTGCGGATTACCTACACAGTGAGGAACGTGATAGCCCTGAGGATTTTGCTACTCAAAATTCCGACCGTTGTTGTGCTATGAGCCAGCTATCCCAAAATATCTATCCACCTAACGGTCATATCATTGAAGGGCATTTATGTCTTATCATGTCGGGCTGCTCCCTAGGCTATAAATAGCCGCCCCCTACAACCACTAGCTGGTTGGCTGCTCCGAGAGAAACTGACACTTGTCATTTGAGAACAACCCATCCTCCAAGGACTTTGAGTGAAAATCATCAAGTGAGGAAAAACCCAAACCCAAACACCTACAAACCCCAAGTGATTGAGCATCACTGAAGAGATTGATCCTGCATGGATCCGACGCTTGTTACCTTTGAAGACTGTGCTTCTTCCAGACGGTTAGGCGTCATGGTCTAGAGCATCCAAGAGGAATTGTGGATCGCCGAGTGACCGAGTTTGTGAAGGTTTGGAAGTCGCCTGAAGACTTACCACGAGTGATAGGACGAGGTCTGTGTGACCTTAGTTCAAGGAGAATACGGGGAGGACTGGGTGTCCTGAGCTACATGTTCAGGAATGGGTGTCCGGGACTTTGTGTCCTCGAGTTTAAATACTCAGCCGCTCCAACCAGACGTACAACTGAGACAACAGTTGGAACTGGTCTACCAAATCATTGTCTTCACCAAGCTTACTGGTTCTATTTCCTCAACTCTTTCATTTCCTCATAACTGTGTTGTGTGCTTGTTCATATCTGTGTTTGAAGACTTTGACTGAAGACTTTCTCAATTTCCTCAGTTCAATTTCTTCAGTCTGTTTGTCTTCATCCTGTGTTATCTTGTGCTTACGCTTCCTGTACTCTATGTCTGTCTTCATTTCATCATGATGACTATGCTTGTATTCTGTTATGTTTATGTTTGAGTACTTATCCCGCTGCTAGTAGTTCTTCGCTAAGGAATTTCCTCACCGGCAAATTCCTTAGTGAAGAATTTCATAAAAATCGCCTATTCACCCCCCTCTAGTTGATATAACGCACTTTCAAGAATTTTGCTTCCCACCTGCCACCCACTTCATAGCCACTGTCGAGGACTTAACCGACAGGCCCGCTTCTGGCTCCGACAACATTGACGGTATAGACGACGATGCCAATAAGGAGCAAGGCCAAGACCCGCCAGCCATCAGGCGTGAGACGACCACCCCTTCATATGACGTGTACATGATCGATACACTTAAAAAGCCTCGCGGCAAAGACAAGGGAGATCCAGTTAAAACTCCTAAGACACAGTCTAAGTTCCGGCGCCCCAAACGCCGCCCCAAGTCACGCCGCAGCAACGATGGCACTGGAGAAAATTGATGCCGGCATGACACCATTCATCAATAATCCTACTGAACCTGAGCCATTTAATGAGTCAAGTCATGAAAAAGTTGCGAAAAATAATGAAAAGTATGTGACCAAATTATGTCAAGGAAACGATGGTCGTGTGCGTCAGTTTTGTCGACCAAAAATTGCTCCTGTATTTGAGAAGGAATTAGTACATGTTGATTCTCATCATACCGTGCATGTACCAAGAAGAATATACAACAAAAGATTCAGATCGTATGCTAATGAGGTACCGAGGCCAGAAGATGTAATTCCTACAGTTCGTACACCTTCAGAGAAGATCAGGATCAACAGCTTCCTTTTTAAACTCCATGCAAGCCAATATATTTGATGCACTACAAAAAAATACACTTCCGTGATGATACATGTTTGTCACAGTAGGTCGCGTTTTCTGTCATGCATGTACATCCATGACAAATTTATGACAGAATCAAGATAGTCATACATGTGCTATCGTAGAAGTGTTCCATGACATTGCCAAAATTATCATCATGGAAGTGTCCACTTCCATGACGATAAATCGCGCATCACAGAAGTGCTTTCGTCAAGGGTGACCGACACGTGGCATCCGCCGTAACGGAACGCCGTTAAGCTATCGGGTCGGATTTTGGATCCGATAACCCGTTAACAGCCACGACCAGTGCCGATTTTCCACGTGTAAAATTCTCATTGGCTGACGGATCCAACGGGCGAGATGGGCCTATGATATGTTGACACGTGGACCGGCCCAAAAGTGGCCCATAAAGATTAAATGGACCGGCCCAACCGAAGGCCCATAAGATTTAGCAGACAATAATTGGCCGGCCCAGCTAAAGGCCCACAAAATTTAGCGAACCATAATGGGTCGTCCTAGCTAAAGGCCCACACGATTTTGCAGACCATAATGGGCCGGCCTAGCTAAAGGCCCACAAGATTTTGCGGACCATAATGGGCTGGGCCAGCTAAAGGCCCACAAGATTCTGCCGACCATAATGGGCCGGCCCAGCTAAAGGCCCAACATTCTCTATCAAATCGGCCCCTCAACGGCCTGTCCTAAACTTGTCATCAACGCGGCCCATGGTCACTTCTGGCCCATTAACAGTCCGCTAAGTAATTGGGCCGAATTACAGCCCAGTGTATTTCCGGCCTGTTAAAGGTCCGGCTTCATTTGGGCCCATTTACAGGCCATCAAAACTTTCAGCCCATAAATGACCGTGAAGGATTTGGGTCATATTCGGCCATGTCTGACATTCGGCCTGTTAGAGGCCCACTATAGCTTTGGGCCACTTTCGGTCTGTTGTCATTTTCGGCCTGTTAAAGCCGGACGTAAACCATGGGCCATATGTGGCCCAACGTCATGTCGGACCCATTAACGGCCCATATAGAAATGACGATAATCTAGCCCGACCGAAGTTCCGGCCTGTTAAAGGCCCGTGTATTAGGTCGGTGCATTTACGGCCCGTTCGAATTTCGGCCTGTTAAAGTCCAGTGGGTTATTTGGCACAATCAGGGCCCAATCTCACTTTCGGTCTATTAAAGGCCCATGTATTTTATGGGCTCGAGATATTTACACCTGTAAACAGCCTATTTTTACTTGAGGGCCCAGATTATGTTTAGGCATGTTAAAGGCCCACTATGGGCACAGGCCTACCAAAAAAATATGAAAACTTATGCTAATTTAGGCCCAGATATTTTTAGTGGGCTACATGCCAATTTCGGCCCGTAATCGTTTTTAGCCCAATTGGAATGGGCCCGACGAATGTTGGCTTGTTGGGCTCCTACGAAGCTTTCGGCCGATTACATTACTAAGATAAACCTACACTATACAAAAATAGTGTCGTAATTACTGCAGCCTGAGGCAGCATCATAAATGTTGTATCACAACAAAATAAATTCCAACATACAACAAAAGGCATGTTGGCATAAAGTTTACAGTCCTTCCAGATAAAAGCACCATCAGATGTATAGAAGCACAAATCATTTGACCTGAGTGCTAATGTTTCAGGCTATAGAATCTGATGGAGCAGCACGATCTCCACCTTTTTTCCGCCATTGCTCTTGAACAACGAAGCGAATGTCTGATAGTCTAGTTTCAAAACAATTTATATCTTGACGACATTTCTCAACCACTATTCTTGTTTCCGAAACAACATCCATTAGGGATTGGACTTGTGTCTGGAGCATAGATATATCACTCTGTCTAGCAGGAAGATTTTGTTCAATAGGCGATTTGGACGAGGTTACCTTGACAACCAACCCAGAATTACACAGGAAGGTGATTTTGCACTGTTAGTGGAGAGATACTGACGCACTGCAGCAAGAGGTGACATTGTGCCTGTAGTAGCCTCGCCACCTTCAGGTGGTTGTGGCTGTTCAATCATTTGTTCCATAGCTTCCTAAAAGTTTGAACTTGTAGATTAGTGTACCAGATAAGTTACTAATGAGATAAAAACAAACAAAGTAGGTTAAACGTTTATACATAACTTATTTTGGTGAACTACTGTAATACATTAGCATGTATTGTAGTGCCAACTACATAATAAAATCACTTTCGGAATATATGTCCATGTAGCATGCCTACTGTATTGTCTATTTCCTCACATTCGTTGACATCTAAGGATAAAGAGACATGGTTTAAAGTAGGATGAACATAGTATGACATCATTCATATCATGGGCAAACAAATATAAAACAAACAGGCTATTTTATCATTGTGTGCGCACGTGAACATAACAACTAGATTACAGATCAAGACCAAAAGAATATCCTTCATCTCTTTTAAACCATGTAAGGTGAAATGATACGTTAAGACAACTATGAATAAAAGTGAACAAAGTAACTGACATTGGCTGCAAACCAAGTAGTTAAATGAACACATCACAGTACCAATCAGTTCAAGGCAACAGGAGTAAGGACTTACAACAGCGGCTTGAACTGGTGTGCTCATGCCCTTCATCTTGCTGGTGTGGCAATCCTTGAAGATTTGCACTGCATTCGGTTCAGGTTCTTTTTGGTCCACACGGGATTTCCTTTGTATTTGGAACAAGTCAATATAGATACGATAATATGGCACAAAAAAGAAGGAAGTAGAAGCTATTTACAAGAGCCTCGCAGTGTGCAATATAGCTACGAGATCCTGTGGTCTGTTGGAATTTCACTTTAGAATAGTTGGTTTTGTTCTTCAAACAGTTAGCCTAGAAGAAGATACACTTGTAAGGCACATACATAAATACAAGTTCAATATGTGGTCTGATCAAATACATATAGCCTACCTGATACTTTGGATCAGACCAGTGTTTAACAAGGGCTGTCCAGTCTTCATCTGTAATATATTCCACTGGAGATGTTTGGGCGGTTTCATTGTTAGCCTTGCCTTCAAAGTGAGCTTTTCTAAGGTGGTACCGATACTGTCGCACAGCAGACTGAAAAACATGAGTGCATGCTTGTCTAGTTGCATCATCTTTCGGATCCAACTTGAACCTCATCTATTGAAAAAAGAATGTGAGTCTTATTAGGAGGAAGCTAGAAAGTATGGGATAGAGCAAGACAATATTACTAATTGCGATGAATAACATTACTTACCGATAAATGGTCAAGGAAGGTGTTAAACTGGGTATTGTCTTTCTCATTCCTATACTGGATCCACGTTGGGAGGATACGTGCATGACACCTAACGGCAACGGCTGCCTCTGATACTAACTTGGCTGACTCTGTAGCATCACATGGCCTTTTTAAACCTGCCTCAAAATGGATCTCCATTCTTCCTCCTTTAGATTTTGTTAATCTGTCAAGCATTATCCCTGATGCCTGTTTCCGCTTGCGCCGTGGTGCTAGTTCAACAACGAATATGGAAAGTGTTAGTGTACATCAAACTGTGAGAGTACATATAAAGGAGCATGCAACTGCAACTTGACTTGGTCAGGTACTATCTTGGTGTTGATGCTCATGAGGTTCATATGATCTTGCCAAGTCCTGCTGTGTCAGCAGTGCTTCGGAAGTAGTGTTAGGTGTGAAGGCAGCTTGGGAACTGGCCAGTTCTGGAGCAAACGAACGAGTAACTGGTTGAGATGCTGGTACAGTTGAAGCGGATGCTACAGCTGGTGGAGCAGGTGATACTGTGTTTGTAGATTTAGCCGGTGGACTTGGACCTTCTATTGCACTATAAGTACCAGCAGAATCTCGACGGTAGAACCTTTTCCGTTTCACCGGATGAGTAACAACACTCCCTACTATATTATTTTCCTTGCTCTTTTTTGACTTTGCCATGTCAAGCTGTACCCACAACACAAAAGAATAAAATCACTCTTCAGAACTCATTGATGCATGATACAGACAAGCAATACTTTGATGTAAGACAACCGTATGAGGATGGAATATGTAAGAAAAACAGGACGACATGGCATATTCACAACTACGATGTGCAAACTAAGCAGAAGGATTTTCAAGAAAATAGAAGTAATGCAAGCTAGACACCATATGAAAGATGCAACCAATATTACTCTGCCAAGTTAAAAGTGTCTTGTCATAAGTGGCAATTCGAAAAATTAGAAACAGTACAACGTAGAAATCAATGCAAGATGCAACCACTATCAAACTGCCATGTTAAAAGCGTCCAATCATGAGTGACTGATGCGGGATACACAACATCAGTACTTTGATGTAAGAACATGGTATTATAGATAGATGCAGTGTATTCTAGACATAGAAAGTCATGTCATATGCACATGTATAACGTATAAACTCAGCAGGTGCAATTTAATCAATATAGAAGAAATACAGGCTAGAAAACATATGCAACATGAAACCAATTATCACACTGTCGACTTAGAGCAAGCACCTGCGATGGTGGAGTACGGGAGATGAACTCATCATGTAGACTTGGGACTTCAACTTCATTAGCAGTAGCAGTGGCAAATCTAGAGAGTCTCTGTTTGCGTCGGTGCGAAGGACCACCAACATCCCCTAACTTACTCTTTTCCTTCCTATTTTCTGATATTGCCTTATGAAGTCAAAACCACAAGAAGATGAATAAAATTAGCTCAACATAACTGGTTGATGCATGATACAGGCGAACACTACTTTGATGTAAGGCAAGCGCAGGATAGGAGGATGGAATATATACAAAAAAAGATAGCGTTTCATATTCACACGTACGATAGCGTGTCTTATGGGTAAGTAATCGTTGCAGGTATAAGTTGTAAGCTACGCAGATGCAATTCAACATAATCAGAAGCAATACAAACTAGACATCATACGGAAAACGAAACCACGTATAACAGTTCCAAGTAAGAGCAAGCACCGGTGATGGTGGAGTAGGGGAGATGTGCTCATCATGTACATGTATGTTCTAGAAACAGGAACACGTGCCATATTCACAGGCATTATGTGTAAAGTAAGCAGATGCAATTCAAGTTAGAAGCAATACAAGCTAGACATCATACGCAACATGCAACCACATATAATAGTGACAAGTTAGAGCAAGCACCTGTGATGGTGGAGTAGGGGAGTCATCATCTACACAACTACGTTGACTGTCCAGCCTTGTGTTGTCTTGCGAATCTTGTTGGGAGGATGGCGGAGTAGAATCTGTAGAGACCCCCTGTTTGAGTTGCTCCGAAGGACCACCATCATCCACTGCTGGACTAATTTCCTTCAGCTGTAATGATTTTGCATTGTGAAGTCAAACCGATAAGAAAAAGGGATTAGAAACATTGCAAGACACCACATGGAAGGTGCAATCAATATCACGCTGCCAAGTTAAAACTGTCTCGTCATAGGTGGCGTTCATCAAACTAGAAGCAATACATGCTAGAAATCATATTCAAGACGCAAACCAATATCACACTGCCAACTTAAAGGTGTCCCATCATAAGTGACTGATGCAAGATACACAAGAAGAGTAGTTTCATGTAAGAACATGGTGTGATAGACAGATATAGTATGTACCAAAAACAGGAAAGCGTGTCATATTCACATGTATCATGTGTAAGCTAAGTAGATGCAGTTTACACTAATTAGGAGCAATACGAGCTAGACACCATATGAAACATGCAACCAGATATCACACTGCCAAGTTAGATCAAGCACCTTGGATGGTGGAGTAGGGGAGCGGAGACTTGGACCTTGTAATGCACTATCAGTACAAGGAGAATCGGTACAGATGCTCCGTTTACGTTGCTGCAGAGGACCACCATCATCGCCTTCCTTACTCTTTTCCTTCCTCTTTCTTGATTTTGCCTTGTCAAGTCAAACCCACAAGAAAAAGGAATAAAATTTGCTCTTCAGAACTCATTGATGCATGATACTGACGAACACTACTTTCATGTAAGGCAACCGCATGATAGGAGGATGGAATATGTATGAAAAACAGGACGGTGTGACATATTGACATGTATGATGTATAAAGTGTAAACTAAGCACAAGGTGCTTGAACTTGTTAGAATCGATGCAAGCTAGAAACCATATGAAAGATGAAACCAATATCACTCTTCCAACTTAAAAGGGTGCCCTAACAAATGTATTTGACCAAATTAGAAGCAATACATGGCAACAAGCTAGAAATAATATGCAATATGCAATGAATAAAGGTGACTCATCGTATGTGATTGATGCAGGATACAGAAGAGAGGTAGTTTCATGTAAGAACAAGGTTAACACATAGATGTAGCGTGTACCAAAAATAGGAAGGCATGTCATATTCACAGGTATAGTATGTAAACTAAGCAGATGCAATTTACCCTAATTAGAAGCATTACAAGCTAGACACCGTATGCAACATGCAACCACATATCACACTGCCAAGTAAGAGCAAGCACCTACGATGGTGGTGTGGGGGAATTGCAGTGATCAACTAGAGAGCTACGTTGACTATCTTCATTTAGCCTTGCTGTTTCTTGAGAATCATGTGGGGAGGATGACACTGCACTCTTTAAACGAGTATGGGGTCTCACAGTAACCCACCCGGGTGTCTGTCTCATCATAAGTGATTGACGAGGGATACAAAAGAGCATTAGTTTGATGTACGAACATGGTTAATAGACATATGTAGTATGTATTGAAAACAGGAAGGCATGTCATTATCAAAGGTATAATGTGTAAAGTAAGCAGATGCAATTTAACCAAATTGGAAGCAATACAAGCTAGAGACCATATGCAACATGCAACCACATTTGACAGTGCAAAGTTAAAGCAAGCACCTGGGATGGTTGTGTGTGGAAATTGAGATCATCAACTACAGAGCTACGTTTACTGTCTCCAACTGCTGACACTGCACCCGTTACAGCGCTGGAACGCTTAGTGCTTATCATCGAATTACACTGGAGCGACTTCTGTCTTTTCTTTTCTGCATTCATCAATACTGCGTCAGAGTCTGAAATACCCATGCATAAAAAAACAATAGTGTGAGTATGGGTGAAGTGTGTGCACAATTAGTATAGTGTAAAGGTAGCAGATAGCAGGTCGGTGAGAAATAAATGACGGGAGACATATGATAGCTCTACAACATGCATGGCACACTAAATTACTACAGGATTCTATGAAAATAATAGTCGACTGAAAGCAAATAGGTTAGTCCATTTTTTCTGCACCGTCCGATGTACAAAGAATGGGCAGATCACCTTCATCTACCTCCAGCCAGTCAGTGTTGACAATCTTCCTCGAAACGCCAGCGACCACCGGCCCAGTATTCCTCCCCTGCCTGCGCCCTCCCCTCGACCTCACCGCACCGCCGTGCTTGGCACCGCCCCCCGGCCATCCATTCAAGCCCCGCCGACCTCCAGATCGGGCGCAAGCAGCTCCTGCGCCCCACACCCCGCTTCCCCGGGGAGCAGGCGGACTAGGTGCTCCGTGCACCTAAGTGGGTGCTGCTTCTTTTAATTGCGGTTCGACTGACCCTGAATTGAAATCCAGGCAGGCTACTGACCTCTAGCAAAGGTGAAATAGTAAAAGGGAGGAAACCTTGTGCATTTAGTATCATGAAGAAGATGCAGTAAGAAGCGCTCAACTAGTTTCTTTCGTGGGATGAATACGGTGTGAGAGGAGACGTAAGATTTGCACGAATATGGGAAGAGGAGTACCTCTTTCTGCTGGCAGTGCTGTGTCCTCCTTCTGTTTTTCCGACGATCTTCTTGTTATTCGCCGGAAACCAGAGGTTGTGGAGGACGGTGCAGCCTTGGGCGAACCCATGGCCAAGTTGTTGAGTGTGGTGCGGTGGCCGTCTGTCGGCGGCGGGGAAGCAGATCCGAGGCGGCGAACGACGGCGTAGCGGGAACAGCTCCGGTGCGGTGGACGGTTGCGACAGTGGAGTCGCAGCAGTGAGGCGCAGGACGGCGTGGTCGGAGTGGTTCTGGTACGGCGCACGTCGGCGTCGGCGTTGTGGAGGCAGCTCTGCCTCGGCTTCAGCTGCTAAGTCCTTGAGGGCGTCGGGGTACCGGCTCCGGCGTGATGGAGGAGGGCGGCGGTGGATTGGCCGCTATGGGGTGGAGGACGGAGGAGACTGGGGTTTCGCGGCTGGTGGAGAGGGCGTTTTCGCGCCCACGGAGTATGAATGGGGAAATGGAGGGAGGCAGGGAACTAAGGGGGAACAATGTTTCGGTTTGAGACACGCTTGTTTGAAATTTGGGGAAAGTTACAAACTTTCCCCCCATCTAAAATTTTGGACATATTGCGGGTTGGCGGTAGGACAGTCATGTCAGTTGTCCCAAATGTGGGCGGGAGATTTCGGCCGAGCGCATGGGTAGGCGCCCACGGCATATGAATGCTTCTCTGGCGTCTTGGTGAAGTTACAAACCTACCCCGATTTAGACCTTTGGACATCGTGCCGATAGGCTACACGGGCCAGAGTCAGGACAGTAATTTCCTACCACCAAAAAATTAGTCTCACGTGGTTTCGGGTGACCAGAGGCCTATTTGGCGCTTCGTTCAATATTTGGGAGCAGAAGCATTAACGTTTTCGGTTCTCTTGAATTGAACTTTCAGGATTTGTCAAACTTCACAAATCTTTACTCTTGAAAATCCTAAAGCTACGATTATTTTGGAATGGAGGGGGTACATTTGAATATACATTGCACACGAGTATATATATTAAAAATTATGCAACTTACCTCAGTTCATGCATGGTTCCAGATATAATCTCCTTGGTTGCAAAAAAAGTTAGATATGCGTATGAATATATATAGCATGTTCAAACTCACAACAAAGATTGATGCCCCCTTTTACATATGATTTACAAATGCCATTATCTCGGGTTCAAATAGATGAATGCACTTCCTATGAATTCGAATCTTCGAAACCCCCTTTATGTTGAATTCGACATGTATTCTATTTCGTAGCTAGCAATTTGGAATGTATCCATGCAAGTGACAAATGTATAAAGTTCTTCACACTAACAACATGGAGTGCACTAATTAATGTTTATATATGAATTGCAAAAGCATCCATTGCCTGTATTTCAAACCGCTTTCACTCTATGGATCAATAATATGAAATAAACACATGCACATGCTAGAATTCAATTGCAGTTGAAGAAAGAGCCTACTCCTGGTACTGTATATTAGTGATAGGGGTGTGTACAAAGTACACGTGAATACCAGGCATTGTGCGTGTGTGGATACTATCGACGAACTAGCCCTCGAGCTTGTATAACATACTAAGGGCCTAGGGTTACAAACCATATATAGTCGGCTTATCACCAGTGGGGATAGAGTCCTCCGCGACTCTGGTAGCTTCGTGTTGTACGCCGAGTCCTCCACATGGGTCTTCGTATAACACGTCTCGGTCCAACCTATATGTGGCGCAGGATAGAACCGACCCATGAGTCTTCATGTTGACCCACCACAACTAGAAATGATGTGCCCACCACACCACACACACAATCAGCCACTAAGAGAATAAGCATATACAATAGTACAACGGTATCTAGCTCACGATACATCTCCATATTTTGTTGATGACACTGACGGACTTTGCATTTGATGCATGCTCCGTATTTTGTTGACGACACTTACGGTCATTGTATTTGAAGCGAAAGCACGATATGGTCACCGGACTTCAGAATAAGCTCATCACGGTCACCGCATACATTTTGTCGTGCTAACCAACATGTGGTTGGATTGTTAGAGGACGGTGGTTTCTCAAGCCCACCAAGGTTAAAGTCCCGGTGCTCGCATTTATCTTGTGTTAATTTCAGTATTTTCTGGCGACGTACGTTCAGTGGGAGGAGACGTTCCACTCGACTATGAGGCACCTATGGTGACTTCGTAAAATCTCAAGATCATATATGCTGGCCCACTCTTTCGAAGGTGCTCATAGGGGTCGGGTTTGCGTGTGTGCGCTTATAGCGGTGAGTGCTTGCGCGTATATATGAGCCCTTGTGTCTGTACCGTGTTAAATAAATACATATCATGATTATACGGTCACTGGCTCACCTGTACAACTCCGTATTTTGTTGATGACACAATCAATTGACCAGTCAAACGTTCCACGCGGCGCAACTAGTGTTGCACCATCGGGGCGCGTAACCGTGGGGCCCACCTGTCAGCCCGTATATGAAAGAAAGAAATGGTAGTTTGAGTCTGTACTGTGTTAATAAAATAGGAGTACATTTTAGGGTGATCGTACGGTCACTGGCTCACCATACAACTCCGTAATTTGTTGATAACATGATCAATTGACCAGTCAAACGGTCCACACTCAGCAGCGCACATTACCATAGGGCCCACCCGCCAGTGCGTATATGAAGGACAGAAATGGTAATAAATTAGTGGTCGGCGGGTATTCGAAGTCGTGAGACCTCTGGTTGGCAGTCACCGGCGGTTGGGGGCGTTCATTGGGCGGTGGGGTGGGGATCCCCGGAGAAAAAGCTCAG
>NC_041386.1:509848550-509863220 GCF_002162155.2 Triticum dicoccoides | reverse complement strand
CGGACCGGCAGTGGGGAGTGGTTTCGGGGAGGGCGGGCCGGCCGTAGGCGGCGGGGGCTGGCGGTTCGGCCGGTGGTGGCTGGCGGCTCTGGGGGGGTGGAGTTTGATGATAAACTGGAGGCCCTTGATTTCATATCCAACAGCTGGAAAATCTAATGACCAGAGATGAAAAAGTCAGTCGACTGACGTGTAGCCTCACCCCGCACGTACACATTCACGCACGCAAGACACGCACGCATGTAGGCATGCAACACTGACACGTACACACGCACGCATGCTGGCGTGCAACACTAACACGTACACATGCACTCACGAGCACACGCACGTATGCACCCATGCATGCAACACTGAAACGTACCCTTGCACGCACGCAACACTCGCACGCCTGCATGCACACATCACACGACGCAAGACACACGTTCAACCTATACATGCATGCACCCTTTGTTAAGGACATGGATTGTTATGGGTATTAATCAATCTTATCTGTGATAAGCAGAACATTGATGTTTGCAGTGGTCTTTATGAATCACAATGTATCGAACGGGCTATCAACATAGTAGGCTTATCTACATGAAAAAGATGACGTCACACTCAATGAACAATCATCGGTTTATGAAATGCCCGCTTTTGACCGCCCTGGCCCACCAAAGGTTCCTCTATTGTGCGCTGCCTGCATTGGGTCACTGACATGCAGGCCATGCACCCAAAGAGCCCACATGTCAGTGGAAGAACGGCGCAGTGTCCTAGGTCAGAGTCGAGGGCGCCACTCAAGGCACGCCCGGCTGAACACGCCTCCGTGCCGCATTCAAATGCCTCCATGAAACCCGCCCGTGTGGAAGCCGAGAAACCCACTCTGGACACACGTCCGTTCATGACCGGGCCGTCGTTAAACGCAACACCGGCCGAGCTCCTCCCGTCCGCCGTCTATTTAATATCCTATTTAAACAAGGCCAAACGCCGGCCAAGAATCGCACACCTCCGCCGCTCCCCTATCTCCTCCACCATTTTGTCCACTCTTACAATGGCTTACGAAGAGTAGTTATTCCGCATCCAAGCCGGCTGGGTAGCCCGCCGGATACGAGCTATGCAGCTCGCTGATCCACCTCCCTCCCCTCGCCCGACGGAGCCAGTTGCCGCCCCAAGCCGGCGCGCAGTTCAGCAACTCGCCGCTCCAGGCCAGCTCGATGAGGAGCGGCGCACGGGCGTCGTTGCTGCCGTCCACGCCGCCGCCTCGTACCGCGTCTCCCATTTCTGTGGCCGAGACTCCCATGCCGGCGGCCGCGCCATGCAAGCAACGACAGAATCCAGGTGCGTGGAGAGCGGCGAGTCGGTGGCCAGCGCCTCCGCGTCCGCCGCCATCATCGAGGAGAAGTAGAACACGGGAGGCCGCCGCCGCTTGGGTCCCATGAAGGCGACCGCGGAGGCGACGCCGGCGTACACAGCAAGTGTCTTGCCGAATCCTTTTGTTGTGAGGACCTTCGTCGACCCCGCATGGGCTCCATAGAAGAGGGCAATGTTAGGATGAACTCGAGCTGGTGCCGGCCATGGCGAAGTAGTCGCCAATATTTTGGCTACCCCGGGCAAGATCCAAACAGCCCCTCCCAACAGATTCAAATCCCTCGTTCGTCGTGGAATTTTGCCATGTGTTGTTTTCATGGACTAGCAAGATGCCCGTGCATTGCACGGAACATCAAGATGCATTTTTTTACAAACTCCCGCATGCATGCAATGGGATAATTAATGTCCTCCTTTGCTAGTACCACGAGGCAAACACCATTAATATTGCATCGATTAGTGTTAGTGGCCTTGTATATCTGTAAATTGTAATTTTTATAGTGGCCCCTTGTATATAAAAATGGAGGGAGAAAGATGAGAGATAAGGCGAGGAGGAGTGGGGCGTGGTGGTGACTGGTGGTTGGACTGGGCGGAGGCATGGGGATGGACGGTGCATTATGTCTAGGTTTGTATCTCTCTCTCACACACACACCCACGTAGGTGGGGGGCGTGCACGAAGAGAAGAGGTGCACGCACGGCGCACGTACTCCCGTCTCTTTCCCAACCACACCCGCACGGGTACACGGTGGAGCTCATTTCTGTACGAAAAAGGCAGCCCACGTGGTAATTTGGCACATGTACTGGTTGTCCACTTGGTGGAGGGAGGATCGTCTACCACGGATGAACAAAGAAATTGCGACTTGACGCGTTATGTTAAATTAAAAAAAGAGGCAAACCATGTGGGGCCTACCTTAGAGGCAAGGCTTTATACACTGGAGTACTTTTGATGTGTCCCGTCAACTTGCAGAACGAGGAGAAGCTTGCTTAGTACGCCGTCTCCCCCGCACACGAGCGCGGTGGCTCGCAGGATGAGGTGAAGCTTGCTTACCACACCTTACGCCCGCTCCCTCGCCCACGCGCGCGGTGGCTCATAGCCCAAGGAGAAAATTTTACTACTCCCTCCGTTTACTCCTCGTCCCTACTACGTACTTTGGTTAGTACTCCCTCCATTTACTTATACAAGGCCACTACAAAAAATACATTTTGCATCTGTACAAGGCCACAAATAGTAATCGAGACAAAAGTTACTACTCCCTCCTTTCCAGTTTATGGCTCAATTTCAAAATCTCTCCAACCAAGGTAGACGGTGAGTGGTCGAATTAATTTCGTAGTTTGCACAAGTAATCAGTACGCTCGTTTTTCTCAAGAAGTTGTGTTTAGCGAGGCATTAATTAGAACGAATGCATGAATGACCACTAAATTTCCATGAACTTGTACATGCATTGGTTAGTTTCCTCTTGACACTGCTTGCGTTGGGTGATCTAACGCACCTCGAAATCCAACATGTAATGGTACTACTACTAGTATAGTACTCCCTCTGTCCCAGAATATAAGAACGTTTTTGATACTATGTTAGTGTTAAAAACATTCTTATATTTTGGGACGGAGGGAGTAGAATTGAGACTTATCAAATGGAAAAACGAATGTTTTTTAGATGAGCCCTATAAACCCTAGTGGGTACGTACTCCGTAAAAACAGATTTTTCCAAAACTAAGTCGCTCCCTTTCATGAATTCTGTAGTAGTATACTCCTCCATCGACGCTCCCTTTCATGAATTATGTACTTCCTGTCACCAACATGTGGGACATATAGCAACCGGGTCGACGTGTCAAGCACCAAATAACAGTGCAGAACAGCAGGGGGGACGCACCCCACTCGTACTGGCCCAGTAGTAGTAATGAGCAATGAGACGTCAAATCACAATGCCGCACTTTCCCAGACGGACAAAGCAACCCTTATTTCACACTTCGGTTCGCCATCATCTCAAACCACGTACTAGTATCGCTTCTGCCTCAAGAGGGACACGCGCATCGCCTTGGTACATCATGACACGTGGGACCACATGACAGGCCATGCTCCCCCGCCGATCACTTGGTAAAATCACCTCATTTTTACTATACTTCCTCCGTATCGGTTTACTACATGTCATGGACGTCGTTCTAGGTTAAGAATTTAACTGGCTATATATGTGATGAACAGTACCCTAGCCTTTTAAAAATGTATACTTTTGTACAGTAGTACTATCGATGGATTGCGCCATGGAGCAAAACTTGAAATTAAAAAAAAAGATGGTACATATAGAGAGCGCTCGTCGCCAAATTATGCATATAGTACTATTAAAAAAGTTAGTACATGCTTAATTGGGGTGCTAAATTCAATTAAAGAAATACTAGTAGTATGTACATACTGAAGAGTTAAAATAACGAGAAGAAACATAACATAGTTCTACTGGGGGCTCAGCACAACACACCCCTCAAATTAAACTAAGCACACCTGAAATTAAACTATGCAACTAATCCGATAGACACTGCATTAGAAGTTTAGAACCACCATGAGCAACGACACTGCCACCTTACTCGGAGTCCTCGTCCACATCCTCGACTTCGTCCTTGTCCCTATTCCTCTTGGCCGATACTTCTTTGCTTGAACCGCACACTTGGCTGTTGCTCTTCATCCAACCCTTGTAGATATTGAAGCAAAGGTAGCCATCCATTACAGCGTAGTGGATGTGGTCTATATCTAGTACATTCCGCTGCCATGCATGACGATGAAACGTGTATGGAGGTTTCACCAGTTTACCGTACGAAGGATGAACCATGGCTCCTGCCAGGGTCAGCATTGAAGACTGACGAGAGGGCACCAGCCGATTCTTCTGGAGGTCGAAGGGGTTGCCTACAACGAGGCCTATCCGACCCAGGATTTCTTTGTCGTTACCAAAGTCTATAGTAATGAATTTGACTAGGTTGCTCCCGAGGAAGTCCTTAAAATCCTGGCACTCAACGTCGGCATGGCATATGTGGTAGACCAAGCATAAGTCATGCACGCAAACCTGGATCACGGCGGGCTTCTTCCTCTCTTCGTCCTTTAAATCCTTCTCTCGTCCCAGGACTGTGGTGTACTCAACATCTAGCCCAGCGACCCACTCATCATATGAGTTTTCGAACATGCGTCTGAAGCGATAAAGGCATCCTTTCACCGTCGCAGAAGAACGGGTGTAGATGACGTCGAACTCATCGCCGGTGATGGTTCTAACCTTGTACTCACCGCCGATCATGGAGATTTGGGACGCCATGGATTTGGGAGGAGGATTAGGATTAGTGGAACTACCGTAATGTGAATGGACGGGACAACTAGGAGCGAACCACCATAGTATTGAAGGACGTGCGGGGACGAGTAGGAGCGAACTGCCAGCGTGCGAACGGCAGGGTAGTGGCTTTCCATTCTCCCATGATACGGGCTTCCGAGAGCCCTTGGATCTAAGATCGAACGGTTGCATGGCGTGATTCTAGACCTATGGGTGAATATCCTATCCTGGAGGGTTATTCTGCAAATTTTCAGCAACTTAGCATGCGACCATTTGATCTCAGATCCAAGGGCTGCCAGCAGCCCGTATCATGGTCGCACCTACCACGACCATCGCATCGCTCGCACGGTCGCGCCCTTGGAGATTTAACACGGTGCGTTAGGCTATCTGATGTTGGCATGTCATACATATTCATCACTTAGTCACTCATGCTACAACAAGGTTGGCTATAAGTGTATTTTTTGTTACTCCTCTCTATCTCTTTCTTCGTACTCAAGGAAGAAACGGTGCTAGTAAGCGCGTGTATTTATTGCATTTGCCAAGGAGTGACCTCTTCCAATGAAATGGTGTTGCTAAGTTTGCTTCATTTAATTAGCTATAGACTCAAAATTGCCTTTTCACCTAGGTACACGCGCTTAGCACCGTTTCTTCCTTGGGTCACCAAACTAGTCTCTCTCTTCTTGATTAACTTGCCACATCAGACTTTATGCCTATGTGGCAAGCTTAAGCACCTGTAGGAGCAAGTAAAAGTAAGTACAATAGTGCGCTTTACATGGCATTTTTGCATATGTGGAGGAAAGAGAGGCAAGGAAAAAGTGGAGAAGTGGGCTCTCATGCAAGAGCCAGCCTATACTACATGGTGGAGCATTGAGAGAGGCACCTGTATGGAGGTGGTCAGGAATCTGGGAGACTCACGCCGGTCGTAGCGCCGCAGTTAAAATGATAATGGCAAGTTAAATCACGGGGCCCACCTGCCAGCAGTAACTCGCTATCAAATCACACAACCCTACGTTTGCAGCAGCTACTCCCTCGTCTTCTCGCGTCTCTGTCGAACCGACTAGGCGGAACTGCCCCGCCGCCTACCGCGCAGGAAAAGCCCCGCCCTCGACTTTTAAATACAACTACATCCGCTTAAGAATCCAATGATATACTTTTTGTGACATAGTAACTCCTATTTAGTTAGTCAAATAGATGACCTAGAACTACGTGCAGGCCCTATAAACCGAGACGCCTAAAAATAAAAAAAACCGAGACGGAGAGGGTAGTTCAGCACGTATCTTTTTAGATTAATATAGTTGGGATTCACCAAGGAGAAAAACCAAGTGGTAGGCTGCTCCTGTCGTGTTGGCGTAGCAACTCAAGCAGGGTCAGTCTGCACACGAAATGGCGACACACTTAATAGGACCCCTTTGGCCGACATGTGGCTCATCCACCGTCTTGTTCCACGTGCGATGCACCAAATTACAGTTCAGAGCAGCGGTTGGAATTGGAGGCACCCCGGTCGTAGCTCCGCAGTAGTAGAAAATGAGTGACGAGTTGTCAAATCACAAAGCCCCACCTTTCTCGCATTAAGCTGGACGGACGAAGCAACCATCATTTCACTCTAGGGTGCAACAGCATAAAGAAAAAAGAAAACAATGATGCGTGCGGCAGCTACCTAGGGCACCCTAGGGTAGGGGTCTCCACTGCAGATCCTTTTTTTGAAAGCGCCTCCACTACAAATCGGCTTCTCCCACGTCCTCTTGAAGAAAACCGATGATGAGTGCGGCGGTAGGGTTTGTAGGAGTACCACGACGTGCGAGGCCACATCGTAGTAAACGGGTTCGAGCCGACGCCTTAAATATGTGTGGGCCGCTTGGTTTTACGGGAACGAGGCAGCATTTTGGGTTCGGGGACCAGTGGAGATATAGTACGTACAAAAAATTGTGGACGTAGGTTCGACCGAAAGGCAATGATGCATGGGCCCTGCATTTTGATATACCCGGGGCCGCGTGAAATTTGCTACTCTACTCAAAACTACTAGTAAGGTACTCCCTCCGTCCATGAATAAGTGTACTTCTAGCTTTTGTCTTAGGTCAAAGTTTTAAAACATTGACCAATTTTATAGGGAAAAGTAGCAGCATTTATGACACTAAATTAGTATCACTAGATTCGTTTTGAATTGTAATTTCATAATATATCAATTTTATGTCATATATGTTACTACTCTTTTGTATATATTTGGTCAAAATTTTAAAACTTTGACTTAGAACAAAGGCTAGAAGTACACTTATTCGCGGACGAAGGGAGTACACATGTATTGAACGCATGAGATTTCAAAACCAAATTATGAATAAATACACACTATAGCATGTAAGCTTTGAGTCATATATGCATGCTGTAGATGTTCTTTAGTTCTTATAGTTCATCTCATTCAAAATCAATAAGTTTTATAAAAATGTTAAGATTCATGGGGTTGTGCATTGTACTCCCTCCGTTCCAAAATAGATGACCCAACTTTGCACTAACTTTGAGTTAGTGCAAAGTTAGGTCATCTATTTTGGAACGGAGGGAGTAAATCATAAAGTAAAAAACAAATAATGGCAATTCATTTAGAAAAAAATAATCAATTATGATACAGAAGATTCTAGAACAAAGGAGAAGTGCTTGTGTTTTGAGGTTTGTGCATTATGCTTAAGTTCAACCATGGAGTCTTCTAAATTGTACATGTGGCAGATCTGGTGGAATGTTGATGATATCCAACGGCCAGTAGTGCTCGGATTTGCCTATCTCTGCACTGTCGGGTTAGCTTCATCCAACGACCATCTTTCAAAGTTATTGGCACACTATATAGTTCTTGTGCCATAGTTGCATGTTTTGGAAAAAAGCTACTAGTGGGTTGTACTATCTATTTAGGAATAGAAGATGTATACATGGAAGTTTTAGGGAAAGAGATGACATGGAGCATCTCAATTCCTATGAGTAGGGATTGGAAAAGAGATGTCATTTGGTTCACATCATAGGAACTTTTCTATTGAATCTAGAGATGACATGTATCTCAATTCCTATGAGGAGGGATTAGAAAAGAGATGTAATTTGGTTCATATCATAGGAACTTTTCTATTGAATATACGCTAATGTTTATTTTCCTTTGAAATTAAGGGAGTATAGGAATCCATTCATATGAACCAAGTGGCTCTAAAGCTATGGAAATGATATCATGTTTATTTCCTTTGAAATGTGGAGTATATGAATAAATTCCTATGAACCAATTGGCTCTAAAGGAAAAAAATCCTATAAAAATCATATCATATAGAGTTCCTATGATATTCCTCAACACTAAGGGCTTGTTCGGTTAATCCTCTCCCCAAGAGGATTGGAGGGGATTGGCTTGTATTTTGACTTACAAGAGGTTTAAATCCCCTTCAAACCCCTTCAATCCACTCGGATTCGCACCCAACCGAACAAGGCCTAAAGGATGCTTGAAATTGCTGCGGGTGATACGATGGTCTTTCTTTGTAGACTCCTCACCCAACTTTATAGTTACCTCTCAAAGATGAATGAAATGACATATACATGGTATTCTACATGTGCAATTTGGTACATGAAAACTCGGTAAAAGTTTGCGAGGTTCGAATTTTCAATAAAGCTATATGCACTGCATTTCGGAACGGATGGAGCATACGGCAGTTGCTAACACTCACGTGGAAGATTTGTGTGTAGGAGGAGTGGCTGTTTTGTTAAATGACATGGCAAAACTGACACTGTCCGATGCCGATCTAACGATTCTTACGGCGTTCGTCAGGAAAAGGCTTGTGGCGAACGTTTGTCGGATAATGATTTACGGACACATGCATTGCATTTATACGTGCCCCCCTCTCTCTCACGCACACGCACCCTCACGAGTCACGACTCTCCCGAGTCCTCTCGCAGACTCGCATGTCGCACCCACCGTCTATCTGCAGGTAGACGTCACGCACATATGTGCTCTTCACACCCTACCCTCAGAACTTCTAAAAAATAAAAGACGACGCACACATTTTATTTTAGCTCACACGTCACACACTTGTACTATTACTCTTGCGGCGAACGTTCTTTGGGCATAGTATATTGTACTCTCACGAAGAGAAGCGGTGCACGCACGCACTAGTTCTCTCACACCCACTCGCGGGTACACGTAGGAGCGCATTTTTTTGAAGCTGGTACAACAAAATCACTCCACTATATATAAAAGCAGGAGCCTTAGCGCTTGCTTTACTAGGGTTCCTCTCGTTCACTCTCTCATGCTCTCCAGATCTAAGCAACACATAGGTGGCCACACTCTCTCTCAGCTCACGGCTGGTCACAAATCCGGCCGGACAACCTCGACCGGGGCAGGGGTGTAGGTGCATCGTTCATGCTGTCGTCGGTGGCGAGGGAGGAGACCAACGGCTGCCCGCGCGTCCCGATCGGTGGCCGTGCCGTTCTCTCCGAGAGAGCGCCGACTCAGGAGGGCTGTCGGTGTCAAAACCGGCGGATCTCGGGTAGGGGGTCCCAAACTATGCGTCTAGGCTGGATGGTAACGAGGCAATGGACACGAAGTTTTACCCAGGTTCGGGCCCTCTCGATGGAGGTAAAACCCTACGTCCTGCTTGATTAATATTGATGATATGGGTAGTACAAGAGTAGATCTACCACGAGATCAGAGAGGCTAAACCCTAGAAGCTAGCCTATGGTATGATTGTTGATGTGTATGTTGTCCTACGGACTAAAACCCTCCGGTTTATATAGACACCGGAGAGGGTTAGGGTTACATAGAGTCGGTTACAATGGTAGGAGATCTGAATATCCGTATCGCCAAGCTTGCCTTCCACGCCAAGGAAAGTCCCTTCCAGACACGGGACGAAGTCTTCAATCTTGTATCTGCATAGTCCAGGAGTCCGACTAAAGGTATAGTCCGGCCATCCGAACACCCCCTAATCCAGGACTCCCTCAGTAGCCCCCGAACCAGACTTCAGTGATGATGAGTCCGACGCGCAGATTGTCTTCGGCATTGCAAGGCGGGTGCTCCTCCAAATTCTGTGTACCTATTTGAATAAAGTCCGGTTTCTTGTAGATGTTGCGCTCCTTGGCTTCTACGCCCAATAATAGCCGTTTCCCACGTGTCAAACGAATATGAAAAGTCTAAGTGTTTTTACATTCACACCCCTAGCCGCGTAAATGAGCTACCTTATTTAAGGGGACAAGGATTTAGATCCAGTCCACACCTTCTCCCCTCCATGAGTGTTCATCAGAGCGCATCCGACAAAGGTCCATTCCACCATGGCCAGCCGCCGCAACTCCTTCGCTCGCCCTTCCAGCCCTAAGCCTGGATATTGGGAGAGATGTTCTACCCTGCATAGCGAGTTAGTGATGCTTCAGACCAAGGGATTTCTCCCCCCGGACTATATGGTCCCGGCTCGATCCGGCCTTGCCGTTTATAACGGCGGAGAGCAAGCAGAGAAGGCCCCTAATCCATCCAAAGGAGAGCGGGTGTGCCTTGTCCCTTACTTAATAAGGGGGCTCGGATTTCCCATCCACCCATTTCTCCGGGGGCTGCTGGAGTTCTACGGCCTCCATCTACATCATCTCATGCCCGCCTCAGTATTGCATATCGCGGGCTTTGTAGCCCTCTGCAAGCTGTTCTTGGGTGTAGAAGCTCATTTCGGACTGTGGAAGGAGCTATTTTGCCTCGTGCCCCGCTCCAAGAAAGGGTCCATGTATCAAGTGGGCGAAGCCGAAGTATGGCGCATCACCGGGACCGGATATCTATCCGGAACCCCAAAGAAGGCGTCCGAAGATTGGCCCTCGGAATGGTTCTATATAGAAGACGTCCCGCTGCCGGACCCTGTCCGGATCGGCCTCCCAGAATTCGATAATGCTCCCTTAAAGAAGCGCCTAAGCTGGCGTCCACGGAGCCCTCAAAGGGAAAGTGACAAGGACATCGTTTACCTGATGGGCCGAATAAGATTGTTGGCCCATTCCGGACTAACCATGATCGGAGTTATGGCCGAATGCATCATGCGGGGGGTGCAGCCGCTTCAATATAGAAGCCACTCCATGTGGGATTTCAACGGGGAGGACGACACCACCCGCTACGGCCGTAAAGGGCCAGATTCAGTTGCCGCTCTATTAAAGATCTTGTCCACTTTGTACAAGAGAGAAGAGGAGGAATTTCTCCGCGTCAACCCACAGGGTGGATTCTCTATGCACAATCCCCCAAGCTGGGTAAGTGGTCGCATTTACTTGCTCATTCGTTTCGTGTTCCCATTGTTAAATATTTAGTCTGATGACTTCAATGCAGGAACTGCGCCGGGTTGTTAAGGAAATAAACAGCCCGCCTCCACAACCCGAGGACCCAGGACGGTCTCTCGACCCGGCCTCTCAAGAGGACCCGGACATATCTGTGGAGCTGATTGATGGAGTGTTCCATCAATTGAGCGAGGACAACGCCTTGGTGGCCATTACGGCCGATTACCCAGGGCTAATCTCGACGCCCCAGGTACCTGAGATCGAAGTCCCAGTACCCCGGATAGGGGTCCGTCCACTCGTGTTCAATTTCCTGATTGCAACCGAACTTTGCAGGGGAGGTTTTTGAGGCGGAAGGCCGCGCCTCCACCAGCCAGGCTCCAAAGCCTGGTCCGAGGGCGGAGGCGAACGCAAGGCGCGTGCTGGACGTTCCTCCGACGGAGGATGCGGACGGGTTGTCTGCCACCAACTCTGAGGTGGAAAGTGCCATGAACCACAGGCGTCGCCGGACAATTCTTTGCGATGCTTGCTTCTCCCAAGAGGCGTTAGATGCCTTCAATTCGGGAGGTGCGCACCTCCGTGCTGCTCAAGATGGTCTAGCCAGAGCCACGGAGAAATATGTAAAAGACATACGGGTAAGAAAATTTTGGTAAATATATATGTAGCACTAGCCCCCGAGACTTGAAACAGTTAGAATAACTGATTTAAGGATCATTTGATATGCAGGTTCTTACAGAAAAGAATTGCATACTGTCCAAGGAGCTGGAAGGGTGCAAAGCCCAACTAGAGGCCGCACTAGCTGCGGCAGGGGAGCCTAAGGAGACCCCCTCTGGTAATATACATTTCGAAAGATAAGTATTTTGCGAGGCACGACTTTGGTGCGAATCTGACAAATAAAATTGCAGATGGCGCCGGATTGAATCCGGAAAAGCAACACCTCCTACGCCAGCTAAAGGCTGGTGAGAGGGTGCTATTAAAGGTGATGGGGGAGAAGAATGTTCTTCAAGATGCCAACACCCGGCTGGGCGTCGAGCTGAAAGATGTTCGTGCCCAGCTGTCAGACTCTGTGAAGGAGAATCAACGGCTTCGGCGCAACATATTTAGTAAGTGCTTGAGCGAACCTTTTGAAAGAAAGTTCATCGGGGAAGTCGACTAACAGAGTAATGTCTGTAGGTGTGTTAACGGGTCGACCTGTAGAGGAGATGCCCGGTTCTACGGGTAACCTTCTTCCCGAGCTCTTGCAACTGCTCGATCGAGTTTGGCAGGCAATGCAAGGCGTCGCCCAGGCCCTGTGGCCATCCGTCTCCATGCCCGAAGGTCTTGGAGAGCTTGCGGAGAAGCTAAAGGGAGCACGACGGTGCTTCCAATTGTGGAAGATATCGGCCTGCCATCAAGGCGCTAGGGAGGCCTGGGCCATGGTGAAGATGCGGTACTCAAAGGCTGACCCCAACCACATGGCCGAGGTCGGTCCTATAGGGCCCGATGGGAAGGAGATCCCTGTAAGCTTAGTGTACGGCCAAGTAGAGTTGGCCGCAAAGCATTCCCAGCAGGACTGTAAATTAGACAGCCTGTTAGATGGTATTGAAGAGGAATATAATCAGTTAAAATGACTATGTAATTGAATTGACATTCATAATGCCTTCTAGCCGGATTGTAGATCATTTGTCATGGCCAACCTTTTCGCTTCAACCTCGGGACCTGAAGGTCCGGAGTGTGTCCGAATTCCCGTGCGGTTATATAGGAACCGGGGAATGTGTGGAGACTAGGCGTAGGGGTCATTAGTGCGTGAACAGACAAGTGCCCGACTAGTTATGTTATATTACATGGTTAGTAAGAAACATCTTCCAGGGAGAATAGTTCCGTTAGGGGTTCCTTTCCCTGGGGGGCATGCCCTAAAGTGCATGTCCATGCTGCAAAAAGAAACGCAGGAAAAACACTTGGGAGCACATAGATAAAGAATAAGATCATCTTTAGTTCACCGACTGAATATTCTCTTAAGAGTGCTAGCTTTCGGCTTCACCCAGTCTGAGGTACACGTCCGGCTGACCCGGCAGTAACAATCGTAGAGGTGCTCCCTTTACCACCTAGCCGAACAATCAGGAACGTAGGGGGAAGCACAGGAGCCAGGCAACCCAGCTTGGCCAAAACTTAAGTCATATCGATGCATATAATGGTGAATAAAAGGTACATGCGGAAGTTTGACACATGTGTTGGGCATGAAGCCCGTATTAAATAAGCTTCTGTTTAAAGAAGCCCCCAGGTTTACTGAGCGTGGATAGCGCGTCAATTTATGAGCCTTTAAAGGTTATAAGAGAGAGAAAAAGAGAGAAGGAGAGAAATGTAAGACGGAAAGTATAAAAAATGGGCAGAGTGAGGAGACGAACACAAGATCTGGCGCTAGGCATAGAATCTTCGGAGACGGGCTGCGTTCCATGGGTTCGGCTCAAGTCGGTTATCCGATGCATTTCGCAGGCGGTATGCTCCACCAGTCAGGACTTGGTCAATTATGAAGGGACCTTCCCACTTGGGCTTGAGTTTGTCCTTTTTCTTGTCCGGCAGGCGTAGAACTAATTCGCCAACATTGTAATTTTTGGCCCGTACTTCTCTGCTTTGGTATCTCCGAGCTTGTTGTTGATAGAACGCGGAACGGGCTTTCGCCACGTCACGCTCCTCCTCTAATGCGTCCAAACTATCCTGCCGATCGAGCTCGGCTTCTCTTTCCTCCTACATGCGCACTCGAGGTGAGTCATGGATTATGCCGCAAGGCAAAACTGCCTCTGCACCGTACACCATAAAGAATGGTGTGTATCCGGTGGTGCGATTCGGCGTGGTCCGCAGCCCCCAGAGTACAGAGTCGAGCTCCTCTACCCAGTGCATGTTAGATTCCTTGAGGGACCGCACTAATCTGGGTTTAAGGCCGCTCATGATAAGACCGTTTGCGCGTTCGACCTGGCCGTTAGTTTGTGGGTGATAGACGGAAGCATAATCAAGCTTTATGCCCATGTTTTTGCACCAGAGTTTTACCTCGTCGGCCGTAAAGTTCGTGCCATTATCAATGATGATGCTGTGGGGGACGACGTAACAGTGTACAACCCCGGATATGAAGTCTATCACAGGTCCGGATTCGGCCGTCTTAACAGGCTTGGCTTCTATCCATTTGGTGAACTTATCCACCATGACCAGTAAGTATTTGTGTTTGTGGTTTCCGCCTTTAAGGGGTCCAACCATATCAAGCCCCTAGACCACAAAGGGCCAAGTGATGGGGATAGTTTGGAGGGCGGTGGGTGGCATATGGCTTTGGTTTGCAAAGAGCTGGCAACCAGTGCATCATTGGACTAAGTCCTGAGCGTCTGCCCGGGCCGTCGGCCAATAAAAGCCTGTACAGAAGGCCTTGCTTACCAGGGACCGGGCTGCAGCATGATGACCGCCGAGTCCGGCATGGATCTCAGCCAGGATATTCCGCCCCTCCTCTTCGGAGATGCACCTTTGAAGGACTCCGATAGTGCTTTTCTTATAAAGCTCTCCCTCGTGGACTCTGTAGGCTTTGGATCGCCGCACTATGCAGCGTGCCTCATTTTGGTCCTCGGGGAGTTCCTGCCTAGTAAGATAGGCGAGGAATGGTTCTGTCCACGGGGTGATGACGGCCATTATTACGTGGGCTGAAGGTGTTATTTCAATGGCAGAGCCTCCGATTGTGTCAGAATGTTCGGTGTCGGGCAGTGCGGTGGGGTCCGGGCTGTTATCGTTCGGCTCCCCTTCCCATGCCACGGATGGCTTGAACA
>NC_041386.1:509841613-509848096 GCF_002162155.2 Triticum dicoccoides | reverse complement strand
TTTGCGCCGATGCGTGCCAGGACATCTGCCGCCTGATTATTTTCCCGGGCTATATGGTGAAATTCAAGCCCCTCGAACCGAGCTGACATTTTTAGGACGGCGTTGCGGTAAGCTGCCATTTTTGGATCCTTGGCATCAAAGTCTCCATTTATTTGGGAGATTGCGAGGTTCGAGTCCCCACGCACCTCTAGGCGTTGGATGCCCATGGATACTGCCATCCGGAGACCATGTAGAAGGGCCTCATATTCGGCTGCATTGTTGGAGTCCGTGTACATAATCTGTAGTATGTATTGAACTGTGTCTCCTGTGGGGGACGTCAAAACAACGCCAGCCCCCAGTCCGGCCAACATTTTGGAGCCGTCGAAATGCATGATCCAATTTGAATATGTGCCGTACTCTTTAGGGAGTTCGGCCTCTGTCCATTCTGCGACAAAGTCGGCCAAAACTTGTGACTTGATGGCTCGTCGTGGCTTATAAGTTATGTCGAACGGGAGGAGCTCGATGGCCCATTTCGCAATCCGGCCCGTTGCGTCACGGTTGTTTGTAATATCGTTAAGTGGTACTTCCGAGGCTACTATTATTGAACACTCTTGAAAGTAGTGTCGTAGCTTCCGAGATGCCATGAATACCGTGTACGCAATCTTTTGATAATGTGGGTACTGTGATTTGCAGGGAGTGAGAACAGTGGACACATAATAGACCGGCTTTTGAAGGGGGAATTTGTGTCCGTCCGCTTCTCGTTCGACGATGAGCACTGCGCTTACAACCTGATGTGTTGCTGCGATGTACAATAGCATTGGTTCACCAGTGTTTGGTGCGGCCAGGACCGGGTTTGTTGTCGGTATGGCTTTTATTTCGTCGAGTCCAGCCGTGGCTGCGTCCGTCCATTTGAAGTGTTCGGTGCGTCGAAGGAGGCGGTAAAGGGGAAGGGCCTTTTCTCCCAAGCAGGAGATAAAGCAGCTTAGAGCCGCCACACATCCGGTTAACTTTTGTATTTGTTTGAGGTCCTTTGGGATATCTAGTTGCGACAGAGCTCGGATCTTGGCTGGATTTTCTTCAATTCCTCTTGTGGATACAATGAAGCCCAAGAGCTTTGCGGCTGGAATGCCAAAAATGCATTTTTCTGGGTTGAGCTTGATGTCATATGTTCAGAGATTATCAAATGTGAGCCTCAAGTCGTCTACTAGAGATTCAACATGTCTTGTTTTGATGACCACATCATCTACGTATGCCTCCACTGTTTTGCCGATCTGGCTTGCCAGACATGTCTGAATCATGCGCTGATATGTTGCGCCGGCGTTTCTGAGCCCGAAGGGCATCATGTTGAAGCAGAATGGCCCGTATGATGTGATAAATGTCGTTGCGGCTTGGTCTGGTTCTGCCATCTTGATTTGATGGTAGCCAGAATATGCGTCGAGGAATGACAACGAATCGTGTCCTACTGTAGCATCGATAATTTGATCGATGCGGGGGAGGGGGAAGGGATCATTTGGGCAAGCCTTGTTAAGGTCTTTAAAATCAACACACAAGCGCCAGGATTTGTCCTTCTTTGGTACCATCACCAGGTTTGCTAGCCAGTCCGGATGTTTTATATCTCTGATGAATCCGGCCTCCAATAGCTTTGCTAGCTCCTCTCTCATAGCCTGTCTCTTAGGTTCAGAAAAACGCCGAAGAGCCTATTTGACAGGTTTGAATCCTGTTTGGATATTTAAGCTGTGCTCGGCCAACCTGCGCGGGATTCCTGGCATGTCTGAAGGGTGCCAGGCGAAGATGTCCCAGTTCTCTCGTAGGGACTCTCGCAATGCGGCGTCGACATCAGGGTTTAACTATGCCCCGATGGAAGCTGTTTTATTGGGGTCCGTCGGATGGACTTGGAATTTGACTATTTCGTCCGCCGGTTTAAAGGAGGTGGACTTGGATCTTTTGTCGAGTACCACATCGTCCCTATTCACCGTAGAGTGCAGCGCAGTCAGCTCCTCAGCCGCTAGGGCTTCGGATAGTGCCTCGAGGGCCAGTGCGGCTGTTTTGTTTTCGGCGCGGAGTGCTATGTCCGGATCACTAGCGAGAGTGATGATCCCGTTGGGCCCGGGCATCTTGAGCTTCATGTACCCGTAATAGGGTATTGCTTGGAAGATTGTAAATGCTTCCCGCCCTAGCAAAGCGTGATAATCGCTGCTGAACGGGGCCACATGGAACGTGACCTCTTCGGACCTGTAATTGTCCGGCATGCTGAACACCACATCTAGTGTGATTTTTCCTGTACAGCGCGCTTCCCGACTGGGGATTATTCCTCTAAAGGTTGTGCTGCTTCGCATGATGCGTTTCCAGTCTATTTCCATTTTTTGAAGAGTTTCCTCATAGATGAGGTTCAATCCGCTGCTGCTGTCCATGAGTACCTTGGTAAGACGAAAGCCGTCCACTATTGGACTGAGGACCAATGCAGCTGGTGCTCGGGCTGTTCGGAATTTAGGTTCATCACTGGCGTTAAAGGTAATAGCCGTGTCACTCCATGGGTTTATTGTTGCTACTTGGTAGACTTCGGCAAGGCTGCGGAGTGACCTTTTTCGCATATTATTTGATGCGAAGGTCTCGAAGACTGTTAATACCGTATTGGTGTCTCTGGGGTGGCTTTCTGTGGCCTCCGGAATTAGGAAGTTTTCGCCAATTTTGGCCACCTGCCGGAGTATCCAACATGCTCTAAGGCTGTGAGTTGGTGTGGCGTCCTCTGTACTATGAATTTTATAGGGTCCATTAAGCCATCCTTCCAATACGGTTCCATGCCCTGTAGAGGGTTTTTGCCTTTTGGTTTTTGACCCGGGTGTTTGGCGATGATGCACCCTTTTATTTTGGACTGGGTTTGCCCTAAGGGCCGGATTGTCCCAAAATGTTGTTTCGGTTTTCCGGGCGCTTTCCATCGCACAGTACTTTCATACTATGGATGCCAAGTCAGCGAAGCATGTAATATCACGGCGACTTATGGCATTGAGTATTCCCTTGTCCGTGCAATTATTGCAGAAGAATGAAATTGCGTCTTCCTCGCGGCAGCCCTTTATCCTGTTCATAACCAGGAGGAATCTAGCCCAGTAATGATGTACTGTTTCTTCGGGCTCTTGCCTGATTTGGGATAAATCGCTAATGTTCGGGTGGGTGGGTGGAATTAATCCGAAGCCTCACCCCATCTGAGGCTCAGAGGCCGAGGAATTTCCGAACTCGAAAATTTGGATTCTTGGATGTCGTCCAATAAATCCAGTCCGTCGCCTGATTCTAGGTTCAGGTCTTGAGTGGTATTCTCCCCTCCGCGGGCATCCGGCTTGGAGGGATCGGGAATCCGGACGTAGCGAGTCCTTAAGATAGATGAGGGGTCGCCGCACTGTCCCTCTACCACGACAACATGATGGGTGGCTTGGGGAGAGTTAATCTCTCTCAGATCGATTTTAGGCCCAATCTGGTCGTAATCCGTAGCGACTCCCAGGGCGGCGAAGCGATCCAAGAGCTCGTTTATGGAGGAAAGCTCTATTGGATCTAACTGCTCGGCAAGTTCCGAGTTGACATGAAGATTGTTTTCGATGGCTCGAGAGGTCATCGTCGGCGCAGAGGCCGAACAGGCAGTCATAAGAAAGCCACCTAACCGGAGGGTTTGGCCGACAGCCAAAGCTCCCTTAGCAATGGTGCCGTCTTTAAAGACGGGGAGAGGCATCCTTCCTGATGGCAACTACACAGAGGAACTCTCAATGAAAGCACCAATGTCGGTGTCAAAACCGGCGGATCTCGGGTAGGGGGTCCCGAACTGTGCGTCTAGGCCGGATGGTAACAGGAGGCAAGGGACACGAAGTTTTACCCAGGTTCGAGCCCTCTCGATGGAGGTAAAACCCTACGTCCTGCTTGATTAATATTGATGATATGGGTAGTACAAGAGTAGATCTACCACGAGATCAGAGAGGCTAAACCCTAGAAGCTAGCCTATGGTATGATTGTTGATGTGTATGTTGTCCTACGGACTAAAACCCTCCGGTTTATATAGACACTGGAGAGGGTTAGGGTTACATAGAGTCGGTTACAATGGTAGGAGATCTGAATATCCGTATCGCCAAGCTTGCCTTCCACGCCAAGGAAAGTCCCTTCCGGACACGGGACGAAGTCTTCAATCTTGTATCTTCATAGTCCAGCAGTCCGGCTGAAGGTATAGTCCGGCTATCCGAACACCCCCTAATCCAGGACTCCCTCAAGGGCCTCCGACCCCTTCTTCCTCCCTGCGGTATTGTGGCCAAGATGCGGCCTCCTGACACCGTCTTTGCGACATGCCGACGACCCTCAGGTATATATTCCTTCGAAACCTGCCTTGCTCTACTGCCCCAGCTCCCTTCGTGTGGATCCTTTTCTACTTCCGTTCGCTGTTCCAAAGCCACCTAGACTTCTACTATTATTAGAAGTAAAGCTATTTCATACAGTCGACTCAAAGCATTGGTTCAAACAGGGAAGAAAGTGGGAAAGCTGTAGCATGAATCTAGGACTTGGTTCTAAGAGGAAACGGGGGAAAGTAGTAATATCTGTCACTGTTTAAATAACCGTAGTTCTTATTTGCGCAAACAGGGATGTCTGTCTCCATATCGTTTCGGGATGTCTGTCTCTATATCGTTTCTATCCGCGCAATCAAAAGCACACACCTCAGTTTTAGTACAACTGCGCAAAATGAGATGGCTATCCCTCGTTGCCGTCGTCTAACCTCCCGTCTTCAAGGTATCCCTACATTGGTAGTAACTAAGGTAGAATGGCCAACGCAATCTAAAAGAAGCTGATTCGTACGTTTTACTTCCTGATTGCAGTGCAGGGACGAGTGAAAACAACTACATCCTAGTCCGGAATGCACTTTCTACCAGTTCATCCATGGACCGAGGACTAGCTGGCACGGCTGCACGGCAGGTTTTTGGACAGGTGCGCGGACAAGAGGCATTGTGGTCTGCTTATTTCTACAAATAGCAGTGCTTAAATTTAGTGGAATGCACAAGAATTTCACCTGGTCAGTACACTGCATGGTTCAGTTCAGCATTCCAGCTGAGACCACAATTATAATTGGTTATTCTGGAATGAGAGAACCTAACCCTGAATGGTGGCAACAAGAAAAAACCAGAGTGAACTCCAGGAAATTTAAGCCTGCCGGGAGGCCCTTTGCTTAGAGAGAAGCCTTGCTTGTTTTTCCTGATTTGTAAACCTTCTCACAACTTTGTCTTTTGCTGTGAACTAGTATATGTTTCATATGTTCTATGAATCATTGACATGTATAAAATTGCTGAACTTATGTTTTTCAAGTTTTTTATGAAGACGAGTTTAATGTGAGTGTTCCACATGAGCGCTGGACTAGCGTGTGAACGTTTGGAATTTATTACATTGTGGCCTCAATTAACTGCATGAACCACTATAACAAGATACATAGTTGCTTATATGTCAGACAGCAGATTGTTGATTGTTAGCTGGTCGATAGCCTAGTGTTGAAGCGAGCTGAGCCAATGTGCCGTGTTTTGCACAACTGCTTACAAGTGGGGGTAGCACCAATAGTGTTTACAAGTACTTATGTATACGTCGGTGCACGGTTCTCGAACGAGTGCTCTATTTCATCAAAACACACACTGCTCGTATGATAAACCATGACAACTTATGTCTTACCATGCCATATTCATGAAAAAACTAGTGAGGACGCATCTGTTTCGGTAACAATTACGATGGTTCTCACATGATTCACGAGCACACAAAAGTAGCAGCAGTTCCCATAGACGGATTCAAGCAGAGTACTAGCCCCAGAGGGGTCGATAACATGCAAGGTTCGGATAATTAGACACAATCCAAACTACTATTAAACACTAGCTGGGGCAACTATTTCATGCCTCGATCTAATTTGGGCTGGACACAAGACGGACCTTGCCATGAACATCATCGAGGACGTCCTGCAGTAGCTCAATCCTGTGAACCTTCATGAAGACAACCTTGTGGCCTTGCCACTGATAAACTTGTTTGTGGAGGCATGCCACATCATCTTCCTGCGTAAGCTTGACAAGAACAGTATTCCTCACAAACGAAGGAGTAGCTTTGAACTTCTTGTGCTTCAGTACACCCTGGACAACACGCCTGACAACAGTGAGGCTGGAATACAACTCTTCATTGGTATAACCGCAAATGGCTTCCAGGATCCAACAGCCTAAGAACTCTATTTTCCCAGTGCGTACATTCAGGTCGTCCGCCTCATAGCGAGTGACATGTACAACCACACAATCCTTGTCTGCATCAGGGCTCTAATTGAAACAGAAACAAATTCTGAATTACTTTTCAGTATAAGAAACACAAGTTATTTAAACCACTATGTATACCATGGCATCGAAGCTAATAAAATTTTGCATTATTAATCACCACATACTTCCTTTTCTAAAAAAATCACCACATACTTAGATGAAAAACCACAATCGAGATCGGCAAAGAAGGAAATCACCTTGG
>NC_041386.1:509834592-509841428 GCF_002162155.2 Triticum dicoccoides | reverse complement strand
GACCATCTCAGTATCTGGGTTCGCCTCGGTGGTTGCCTCCATCTTCTTGGAGCTCTCTGTCTCGTGGGGATCAGCCTCCCGCGTCTGCTCCAATATCGGCAGATCTTTGCCTGGTTCTCCTTGGTCCATCATGAAACTGACGAATACTAGGAGACCACTGAAAGGAAAACACAATCGCAATGATAATGAAACAAAAAAGAGAGTGATGATCGGTTACTGCTTTGCAAAAGTTCTTTTTTCCTCTGAATGAAAATATACCAACATCACGGATCCGCTTACCTTCCCTTCGTTCGGAGAGAAGAACAGTGGCAGATGCAAGTGTTGCCTTTCTTGAAGATGGTGAGGGAAAAGGAGATTTTGCAAAGAGTGAAATGATGGTTGCTTCATCCGTCAAACTTAGACTGCGGGGAGGTGGGGTTTTGTGATACGACGGCTCGTTACTGTCGCGCTACGACCGGGGTGACTCTCCGCCTGCATACTGCCTTCTAATTTGGTGGATGGCATTTGGGCCCGCGCGCTGCATGGCCCGCATGTCAGTGAACAAAAGTATAACGACATTCAATAGAGGGAGACGTTTCAATGACCTAGGAGGAGCCAGAAGCGGTAGAGTGTCTCCACTGTACTAGTAGTAATTGTTTTTCTGGGTAGCTGTAGAGTGTCTCCACTGTACTAGTAGTAATTGTTTCTCGGGTCCCAAGAGAAAACAGCCCATCCACACTAGTAAATAGTAAAATCAATTCAAAAGCCCATATATTTACAGAATGAGATGCGCTACCCACACCCAGCACACCCCCCCCCAAAACCTGGGTGCTCTTCTTCCTCCTCGCTCCTACAGAAAACCCCAGCTCCCCTTCTTCCTCACTCCTACAGAAAACCCCCCAGCTCCCCTTCTTCTTCGCTCGCACTACAACTAGGCTTGTCATTCGTTACTCTGCTCAAATCCATGAGCACGACGCGAAGCCCTCAAGGAAAATGGAGTTGGCTGACCCCAGTGCCAAGAAGATGAGGCTCTCGCCAGCGGCGACGCCTGTTGTAGATACCGCACCCGGCAGCGCGGGGAGAAGCGGCGACCCCGCCCCCATCGGATCCCAAGAACCCGTAGAATCTCGGGTGGACCGCATCAGCGATCTCCCGGACGCCATCCTTGGGGAGATCATCTCGCTTCTCCCCACCAAGGATTGCTGTCGCACCCAAATCCTCTCAATTCGGTGGCGCCCTCTATGGCGCGCCGTTCCCCTTAATCTCGACTGTCGTCAGCTATCTCTCTTCAATGATTTTGAAATCCCCAGAGCCATCATATCCTCCCACCAGGGCTCCGTTCAAAGCCTCTGCATCCCGTCATGCTACCCGAGCAAGCATACCATGCCCTGCACGGTGGACGCCTGGCTGGAATCCCCTGAATTCACAGAACTACAGCTGCTTGAGTTCTACTATTCCCCTGGAAATCACATACCACATACCGAATGCCATGAACTTGTGCCCTCAGCACCGATGTCCATCTCGGGGTTTTCGTCCTCTCTCCACACCGCCACCTTTGCGCAGTGCTACCTACCATACAATCTGATACTAAACCTTCGACTCCCATTTCTCAAGAAACTTTCACTTGTGCGGGTTCGTATATCGGAGGCCTCATTGCACAACATCATCCACTCCAGTTGCCCTGCGCTGGAGTGCTTGGTGCTTGTTTTCACAGTTAGAATCGGTTGTCTCCAAATAAAGTCGCCTAACCTTGTAAGAATTGGAATTTCTTTTGACGGAAGGCAGCTCATCATCCAAGATGCCCCTTCACTTCAAAGGTTGATCCTTGATTCTAGTTATTTAAGGTTGCAAATAACCGTCCTCTCTGCGCCTAAACTGGAGACCTTGGGTGTAATACATGATCTCTGTGCTCATTTCAATATGGTGTTTGGCTCCACAGTTCTTCAGGTACTTTATATTATCATCTACACTTGTAACCATAAGCTGCATTTTAAATTTCTACGCATAATTCATATATCATCTTGGAGTACACATTTTGTACTAATATTATGTTCTATGCTCAATGAAGAGTTTCTCCATGGATGGCCTATCAATGGTGCTGGATTCTGTCAATATCTTATATATCCAAATGAATAGTTTTGATTTAAATAAGATTATTGGCTTGCTGCAATGCTTTCCATGTCTGGAGAAGTTGTATATAAAGGTGATAATTTCACGCACATTGGAAGCCCGCATATGGTGTACTAGAATTAACCGTTCAGTTGTTGCTCTTTTGACACTCTTCTTTTAGACCTTAACTGTTTTCAATCTTCATGTCTATTTAGGCAACAAGACGAGGTAAGAAAGTTATAACCAATCGGTGGATTCGTAAGCATCGGGATTTTCTCACTTCTCATGAGATTTGATTGAAGACAATAACGCTAGAACGATATGTAGCCAACCGTGCAAACACAAGATTTGTCACATTCTTCCTGCTGAATGCGAGGTTACTATTGTCCATCAGGCTTAAGTTTATCAGCAACATGGTTTTAACGGATGGGTATGTCGAAGAGCAAAAAAAAGGAGTTTCAGGTGGGCAAAAGAGCTTCTGAACGTGTCGGGCTTCTATTTACAACATATTGTGGTCATAATCCAGTAAATTTTACGACCCAGGATGTTCATTCTATGGACCTGACCGATCCATTTGACTGTGACCGCCGAAAACAGTGCTGGAGTTAGATGTTGTTGCCCTTTTCAATCTGGTTTTTTTGTAAACCTGATGAACAATTAACCCTCGTGCTTTTGTACAGTTTGTAAGCTGGAGTTAGATGTTCCTGCCCTTTTCAACTCGGCTGTGACTGTCATATTTTCTTTGAAACAAGGCAAATGGCTTGCCATTCGTTTAATTTAGAGTGAAATATTGTAACAAATCCAAACCAAGGGAAATAACATCACTCTCGCCGGCTGCTTGAGCTCACTGTGCATTACAGAAGCCAAGTGATTAGCCCCCACCAGCACCCACAAACTTATTTCGAACTAGCACATCAAATGGGCTCTAAATTTTCATAGGGAAGGTGGACATCTGGGGCTCACGCCATTGTCAATGTAGTCAATAAACGAGAGAATTACACTACGAGCGGCTGACACCAGGGACCCAGCAAGTCTCGCAGTTTTTTTTGAGGAACAAGCAATTGTTATTTATACTAGTTTTAGCGACGGATCAGGGTAACAACGGGGCTGTGCGGGGGCTGTGGCCCGTCTAGCCAGGGTTTTATTTATGTTTACCACATCATGAGCCCAGTTGTGTTTTTTTCTTGCTGAAAATGGCTAGCCAGTTCTATTTTTTTAAAGAAATACCAAAACAAGGCCTACTTGCTTTATCGGCCCTGCTGGGCTGCAAATCTTTCAAGACGAGGAGAGTTTCATTCGGTTTGCCCAGAAATGGGCTGTACATTTTTAAAACACATCAAACCGGGAATTAGTTTCAATTTTTTTCATTACAAGATCTTAAATTCCATTGATTTTTATGCATGGACAATTATTTGGATTTTATATTTATATAAATTATTTTTCAAAATAGTTTGAATGTGAATCGATATTTCTGGATTAAAAATAGTTGACCACACCGAAATATGCAAAATTTCATATACTTTTTAACCGTGGCCACAATATGGGGTGTGATGCTAACAAAAAGAAGATGGGCTCCAAAAAAATTCTTAAGAATTAGCAAATGGGTTGTACATTATTAGAAATAATGGCAGATGGGCTGTATGCTGTATTCCACAGATTCGAGGCTGACTTGTGCGCCTACTACAGGTTGACGCGTATGCTTTCATAAAAAAAAGGTTGACGCACACGCAACGCCCTGTCAACTTATCAACACACGAGAGCAGTGACTGTTGGATGTCCATCCAACGGCTGTCGTGCTTCTTCAATCTCTGCTCTTCATGCTCAAGCCGCTCAAACAAGCGCCGGCGGGACTGCCTGCTCCCTCCTCCGCGTGGCCGGCTGTGCTGCCGCGCAGGCCTCACCGCCCGACCATACTCCCATCGCTGGCCTAGCCATCCCTCTACTCACCCACACCTACTGTTATTCTCCGGCGACGGCAGACGAACCAGTAAACCCTCGTACAGTCGTACTCCCCTCCGCGTGGGAAACAACTGCCAAGTATTCCCTGACTCCGTGTCGTTCCCTTCCTAGGCCTCGCTGTCGTCCACCGCCCTAGTGCTCTCGGCGCGGCTTGGTCAACGTGGTCAATGAACGACATCCATCGGAAGTGGAATGTACGTGGAGAGGCTGACAGCTGGGTCCACGACCGCACGCAAGGAAATGCCTCCTTATTAGGCACAAAATAATGATTCCTCCACCTGACATCTAGGACCCACAGGAAGGGCCTCTGTATTTCGCGAAAAAAACGTTCCCCCCACTGACAGGTCGGACCCACCAGCTATATCTTCGCACGCAAGGAAGTGCCTCCTTATTACGCCCAAAAAAATGAATACCCCCTGCTAGCTGGGACCCACCATATTGTTGGGCTGACTTGTGGGCCTACTAAGTTGACAGGGACAGAGAGCTTTGTCAACTTAGTCAATACTCCAGTGACCGTATGATGTCCATCCAACGGCCATAGTACTTCTTCAACCTCTGGTCTTCTTGCTCCAGCTGCCCAAAGCAGCGCCGGTCATGCCGCCTGCTCCTGCCTCCCGTGGCCGGCTGTGCTACCGCGGAGGCCTCACCGCCCCATACTACTCCCACCACTGGCCAGGCCATCCCCCCACTCACCCACACGCCCTGTTATTCTGCGGCGACGGCAGCCTCACACCGCAGCCGAACCAGTGAATGCTCGTACTTCTCTCTGCATGGGCATCCACTGCCGCGTCTTGCACGGCTCCGCGTCGTCCCCTTCCTAGGCCTCGCCGTCGTCCACCGCCGTGGTGCTCTCGGCGCGGCATGGTCAATGTGGTCAACGACCGACTTCCATCGGAAGAGTACTGTACGTGGAGAAGCTGACAGCCGGGTCCACGGCAGCCGCAAGGAAGTGCCTCCTTATTACGCGGAAAATAATTATTCCTCCACCTGACAGCAGGGACCCACCGGACGGGCCACCATTATTTTGTGAAAAAAATCGTTTCCCCCTGACTGCTGGGACCCACCGGACGGGCCACCGTATTTCGCGAAAAAAACATTCCCCCCGCTGTCAGCTCGAACCCACCGGAAGTGCCTCCTTATTACGCATAAAAAATGAATACTACCCCAGCTAGCTAGGACCCACCTTGCTGGGAGGCTGACTTGTGGGCCTACTAAGTTGACGGGGACGAAGGGTTTGTCAACTTAGTCAATATGAACGATTCTAGCTCCAGTGACCGTACGATGTCCATCCAACGGCCGTAGTGCTTCTTCAACCTCTGGTCTTCTTGCTCCAGCCGCCCAAAGTAGCGCCGGTCGTGCCGCATGCTCCTGCCTCCCGTGGCCGGCTGTGCTGCCACAGAGGCCTCACCGCCCCTACTATTCCCACCGCCGGCCAGGCCCTGCGGCGACGGCAGCCTCACACCGCAGCCGAACCAGTGAACCTTCGTAGTCCTCTCCGCGCGGGCTTCCACTGCAGCGTCATCCCCTTCCTAGGCCTCACCGTCGTCCACCGCCGTGGTGCTCTCCGCGCGGCGTGGTCAAGGAACGACTTCCATCGGAAGAGTACTGTACGTGGAGAGGCTGACAGCTGGGTCCACGGCCACAGCCCAGTTTTTTTGTGATTTGCCAAGTAAGTCGCTTTGTCAGGCCTGTTGGGCTGCAAATCTTTCAAGACAAGGAGAGCTTTTATTCGTCTGGCCGAGAAAATGGCCCATCAGTAATGAGAAATGGGTTGTACATTTTTAAAACGCATCAAACCGGCAATTAGTTTCAAATATCTTTTTTTTCATTTCAAGATTTTAAATGACATTAATTTTTATGCGTGGAGAATTTGTTGGATTTTATATTGATATACATTTATTTTTAAAATCAGTTTGAATGTGAGTTGAAATTTCGGGATTAAAAATAGTTCGGACCGCACCGAAATATGCAAAATTTCGTATAATTTTTTAACCATTGCCACAATATGGGCTGTAATGCTAACAAAAAGAATATGGGCTCCAAAGAAAACCTTAAGAATTAGAAAATGGGCTGTAAATTATTAGAAATAATGGCAGATGGGCTATATGCTGTTTTCCACAGATTTGAGGCTTTCCTAAAAAAAGGTTGACGCACAAGCACTGACTGTTGGATGTCCATCCAACGGCCGTCGTGCTTCTTCAATCTCTGCTCTTTCTGCTCCAGCCGCTCAAACAAGCGCCGACGGGACTGCCTGCTCCCTCCTCCCGCGGCCGGCTGTGCTGCCGCGCAGGCCTCACCGCCCGACCGTACTCCCATCGCTGGCCTAGCCATCCCTCTACTCACCCACACCTGCTGTTATTCTCCGGCGACGACAGACGAACCAGTAAACCCTCGTACAGTCGTACTCCCCTCCGCGTGGGAAACAACTGCCGAGTCTTCCCTGCCTTCGTGTCCTCCCCTTCCTAGGCCTCGCTGTCGTCCACCGCCCGATGCTCTCGGCGCGGTGTGGTCAACGTGGTCAAGGAACGACTTCCATCGGACGTGGACTGTACATGGAGAGGCTGACAGCTGGGTCCACGGCGGCAGCAAGGAAGTGCCTCCTTATTACGCGGAAAATAATGATTCCTCCACCTGACAGCAGGGACCCACCGGACGGGCCACCGTATTTCGCAAAAAAAAAACGTTCCCCCCTGACTGCTGGGACCCACCAGCTACACCTTCGCACGCAAGGAAGTGCGTCGGGCAAAAAAAAACGATTCGCCCCCTGACTGCTGGGACCCACCAGCTAC
>NC_041386.1:509799017-509834292 GCF_002162155.2 Triticum dicoccoides | reverse complement strand
GGCAAAAAAAAACCAAAACGATTCGCCCCCTGACTGCTGGGATCCACCAGCCCCCCGACTACTAGGACCCACCAGCTACATCTTCGCACGCAAGGAAGTGCGTCCGGGCAAAAAAAACGATTCGCCCCCTGATTGCTGGGACCCACCAGCTACATCTTCGCATGCAAGGAAGTGCATGACAGTCGGAACCCACCTGGTCGAAGCGTACGTAGCATTGACATTCTGGTCGCAAACGTGTACGTACATACTGGTCGATGTAGAGGCGCGCACGTGTCTTAGTAGAGGCGCGCATGTGTCGTAGTAGAGGCGCGCACGTAGCATGTACACGTACGTACATCGGCCAGGGTGCAAGAAAGAAAATATGGCCACACATGTGTACATACGGGCGGGGTCTCGAACGCCTACTCGCGCATACATACGGCGAGGGCTCTTGTACATGGTTGGGTCGGAACGGAGAAACAACGTCGTCGTCGTGTTCATGGGTCGGAACGGAATGCATGGTCGTGTTCATCGGGAGGGCTTGGACGGAAGAGGTGATGAAAACGAGGCCTAGCGTACCGCACAACGGAGGAAACAGACCCCCTACGCTCGAAATGGGGGTCATGTTGATCGGGAGGGGTGTGGCGTACCGCAAAACGGAGGAAACGGACCTCCTACGGTCGAAACAGGGTCCTGTTGATCGGGAGGGGTGTGGCGTACCGCAATATGGAGGAAACAGACCTCCTACGGTCGAAACGGGTGTCCTGTTGATCGGGAGGGGTGTGGCGTACCGCAAAGCGGAGGAAACGGACTTGTGTTGGAGCGCTACGGTCGAAACGGGGGTCCTGTTCATTAGGAGGGGTGTGGCGTACCGCAAAACGGGACTCCACGGGATACTGTTCATCTCCACCATCGACCCCCTCCAGCCTCCACGAGCTACTGTTCATCCACTATCAACCTCCTCCAGCCTCCACGGGCTCCTGTTCATCCAGCCTCCACCGCGCGCTACTCCACCGACTACTGTTCAACCACCCCTCCACCGTCTACTGCTCATCCAGCCCTCCACACCACGGGGTCCTGTTCAACCACCCCTCCACGGGCACCCCTCCATCGTCTACTGTTCATCCTGCCCTCCACACCATGGGGTCCTGTTCATCCACCCCTCCACGGGCACCCCTCCACCGTCTACTGTTCATCCAGCCCTCCATCACACCACGGGGTCCTGTTCATCCAGAGGCAATGCCACCACTCACTGTTCATCCAACGCCCCCCGGCAACGCTCACTGTTCATCCCATCGACCGGCTTCAGTTAGCAGCAGTAGCCAAGGAATCGCTCGATCGGGTTCAGTTAACAGCCATCGATTGATCGCTCGGGTTCACTAACGTGTAGCCTGCAGTGCAATCGCTCGGGTTCAGTTAGAGCCCAATGCCTCGCTCGGGTTTAGTTAGAGCCAACGCCTCGCACACACGCGCGTACGTGTATGAGAAAAACGTGCATCGCTCGGCCCCCGACCTCCCACCGTAACCGGGAACTCCCCGAAATTTTCCTCCCCCTCGCTTCTACCACGGTTTTTTCCATTATGGACGGCCCAAAGAATGTCATGCAGCTGCGTCTCTGGCCCGCCCAGGACGAAACGCCCATTTTCTGTCATGATTTTTTGTCATAGAAGTAAGAGCCCACCACATCTATGATGATACCGGGTTTTGTCATAATTATCGTCATAGAAGTGTCATATGTATGACAGAAATTTTTTTTGTTCAGCCCAAAATGTCACGGATGTGTATTTTTTTATAGTGATGGATCTGTTAAGGATAAGTTTCCATGTTTTATTTAATCAAGTATATTTATCTGTAGAGGCAGGTCACGTGAATTCCATAGACTTGTAGTTTTCCTTGTACGTGGTAGCCGTGAGGGTCAAGTTGTACTACTAGTTACGTACACGTTTTGAGTCAAGGTTAGTTGGAAGGTAATCAATGTGGTCGGATAATTAATTAGTTAAATCCTTAGTTAGTTAGTTATAGAAGAGTCCGTTTCACAAGTTTGCGTCGTCTATAAAAAGGCTCGGCCACGGCCGATGGAGGGATCAGTTTTGAGTTTTATTTTCAAATATGAGATATCTATATCTATACCAATATAAAAAGACCCAAAGGGACAGATCCAACTAATCTCGACCATCAAATCGGGTCAATCCAACGACCTACACTGCTCCAATGGCGAGTGTTCAACATGTTTAACGTGCAATTAATATCATACCAAATATTGCACTAATCATAGAACTATCACACAAATAATAGCATACCTAATATCCATGTGCAATTAATATATTGCCTAAATATTAACGTGCATTGCACGTGCACATTCACTAGTACAGAAAAACGTTCGAGTTACGTGCGGCCATATCTTGTGTATTATCTGTGATTTTTCCATCATGGAAATTTACTAGCGACGGAGGGTTGATCATCACATCGATGCCTACGTGCTGATCCAAGGGGGTCATTATTTTCGTTTGTGTATTTTCGTACACAGGTGAAAATTATCTTGAAGGTTGCGAGGAGGAACAAGGGGACAAACTGTGGATCAAAGCATCGTCGTGAAAGATCGGGCCATCTAAACGAGCGAATTAGCATCTCGCTAGTCCGCGCCTCATCAAGTGGTATTCAGAGCAAAGGTTAGTCACGGCGACTCCGATTGTAATATCATCTGCGGAGTCAAGCATCAACATGTTGAGCAGGAACATATTGATGGAGGAGGAAGGCATTGGCGAGGTCACTCTTTTTCACACTCGTTGCATCGTGAATGAACGACGTCTCAATCTGACAATCGATGAGAGTACCGCAGTCAATATGGTGAGCATCGAGGTGGTGGAAAAATTGGGGCTGAAGATGGCGCCTCTTGAAAGACCGTACACGCTGAAGTGGTTCAAAGGTGAAATTGTTGGGGAACATAGTAATTTCAAAAAATTCCTACGCACACGCAAGATCATGGTGATGCATAGCAACGAGGGGAGAGTGTGATCTACATACCCTTGTAGGCCGACAGCGGAAGCGTTAGCACAACGCGGTTGATGTAGTCGTACGTCTTCACGGCCCGACCGATGAAGCACCGAAACTACGGCACCTTCGAGTTTTAGCACATGTTCAGCTCGATGACGATCCCCGGACTCCGATCTAGCAAAGCGTCGGCGAAGAGTTCCGTCAGAACGACGGCGTGGTGACGATCTTGATGTTCTACCGTCGCAGGGCTTCGCCTAAGCACCGCTACAATATTATCGAGGATTATGGTGGAAGGGGGCACCGCACACGGCTAAGAAAATGATCACGTGGATCAACTTGTGTGTCTAGGGGTGCCCCTGCCCCCGTATATAAAGGAGCAAGGGGAGGAGGCCGGCCGGCCCCTATTGGCGCGCCAGGAGGAGTCCTCCTCCTAGTAGGAGTAGGACTCCTACTAGGAGGGGGAAGGAAGTGGGGAAGGAGAAGGAAAGGGGGGCGCCGCCCCCCCTCTCCTAGTCCAATTCGGACCAAGGGGGGGAGGAGGCGCGCGGCCCACCCTGGCGCCCTTCTCTCTCTCCACTAAGGCCCATATGGCCCATTACTTCTCCCTGTAGGGTTCCGGTAACCCTCCGGCTCTCCGGTTTTCTCCGAAATCACCCGGAACACTTCCGATGTCCGAATATAGCCGTCCAATATATCAATCTTTATGTCTCGACCATTTCGAGACTCCTCGTTATGTCCATGATCACATCCGGGACTCCGAACTAACTTTGGTACATAAAAACTCATAAACTCATAATATAACTGTCATCGAAACCTTAAGCGTGCGGACCCTATGGGTTCGAGAACAATGTAGACATGACCGAGACACGTCTCTGGTCAATAACCAATAGTGTAACCTGGATGCTCATATTGGCTCCTACATATTCTACGAAGATCTTTATCGGTCAGACCGCATAACAACATACGTTGTTCCCTTTGTCATCGGTATGTTACTTGCCCGAGATTCGATCGTCGGTATCTCAATACCTAGTTCAATATCGTTACCGGCAAGTCTCTTTACTCGTTTCGTAATACATCATCTCGCAACTAACTCATTAGTAGCAATGCTTGCAAGGCTTGTGTGATGTGCATTACCGAGAGGGCCCAGAGATACCTCTTCGACAATCGGAGTGACAAATCCTAATCTCGAAATACGCCAACCCAACATTTACCTTTGGAGACACCTGTAGAGCTCCTTTATAATCACCCAGTTACATTGTGACGTTTGGTAGCACACAAAGTGTTCCTCCAGCAAACGGGAGTTGCATAATCTCATAGTCATAGGAACATGTATAAGTCATGAAGAAAGCAATAGCAACATGCTAAACGATCGGATGCTAAGCTAATGGAATGGGTCATGTCAATCGCATCATTCTTCTAATAATGTGATCCCGTTGATCAAATGACAACACATGTCTATGCTTAGGAAACATAACCATCTTTGATTAACGAGCTAGTCAAGTAGAGGCATACTAGTGACGTTTAGTTTGTCTATGTATTCACACAAGTATTATGTTTTCGGATAATACAATTCTAGCATGAATAATAAACATTTATCATGATATAAGGAAATAAAATAATAACATTATTATTGCCTCTAGGGCATATTTTCTTCAGTCTCCCACTTGCACTAGAGTCAATAATCTGGATTACACTGTAATGATTCTAACACCCATGGAGCATTGGTGCTGATCATGTTTTGCTCGTGGAAGAGGCTTAGTCAATGGGTCTGCTACATTCAGATCCGTATGTATCTTGCAAATCTCTATGTCTCCCACCTGGACTAGATCCCGGATGGAACTGAAGCGTCTCTTGATGTGCTTGGTTCTCTTGTGAGATCTGGATTCCTTTGCCAAGGCAATTGCACCAGTATTGTCACAAAAAATTTTCATTGGACCCGATGCACTAGGTATGACACCTAGATCGGATATGAACTCCTTCATCCAGACTCCTTCGTTTGTTGCTTCTGAAGCAGCTATGTACTCCGCTTCACATGTAGATCCTGCCACAACGCTTTGTTTAGAATTGCACCAAATGACAGCTCCACCATTTAATGTAAACACGTATCTGGTTTGCGATTTAGAATCGTCCGGATCAGTGTCAAAGCTTGCATCAACGTAACCATTTACGATGAGCTCTTTGTCACCTCCATATATGAGAAACATATCCTTAGTCCTTTTCAGGTATTTCAGGATGTTCTTGACCGCTGTCCAGTGATCCACTCCTGGATTACTTTGGTACCTCCCTGCTAGACTTATAGCAAGACACACATCAGGTCTGGTACACACCATTGCATACATGATAGAGCCTATGGCTGAAGCATAGGGAACATCTTTCATTTTCTCTCTATCTTTTGCATTGGTCGGGCCTTGAGTCTTACTCAATTTCACACCTTGTAACACAGGCAAGAATCCTTTCTTTGCTTGATCCATTTTGAACTTTTTCAAAACTTTGTCAAGGTATGTGCTTTGTGAAAGTCCAATTAAGCATCTTGATCTGTCTCTATAGATCTTAATGCCCAATATGTAAGCAGCTTCACCGAGGTCTTTCATTGAAAAACTCTTATTCAAGTATCCCTTTATGCTATCCAGAAATCCTATATCATTTCCGATTAGTAATATGCCATCTACATATAATATCAGAAATGCTACAGAGCTCCCACTCACTTTCTTGTAAATACAGGCTTCTCCAAAAGTCTGTACAAAACCAAATGCTTTGATCACACTATCAAAGTGTTTATTCCAACTCCGAGAGGCTTGCACCAGTACATAAATGGATCGCTGGAGCTTGCACACTTTGTTAGCTCCCTTTGGATCGACAAAACCTTCCGGTTGCATCATATACAACTCTTCTTGCAGAAATCCATTCAGGAATGCAGTTTTGACATCCATCTGCCAAATTTCATAATCATAAAATGCGGCAATTGCTAACATGATTCGGACAGACTTAAGCATCGCTACGGGTGAGAAGGTCTCATCGTAGTCAATCCCTTGAACTTGTCGAAAACCTTTTGCGACAAGTCGAGCTTTGTAGACAGTAACATTACCGTCAGCGTCAGTCTTCTTCTTAAAGATCCATTTATTCTCAATTGCTTGCCAATCATTGGGCAAGTCAACCAAAGTCCATACTTTGTTCTCATACATGGATCCCATCTCAGATTTCATGGCTTCAAGCCATTTTGTGGAATCTGGGCTGATCATCGCTTCTCCATAGTTCGTAGGTTCATCATGATCTAGTAGCATGACTTCCAGAACAGGATTGCCGTACCATTCTGGTGCGGATCTTACTCTGGTTGATCTACGAGGTTCAGTAGTATCTTGTTCTGAAGCTTCATGATCATCATCATTAGCTTCCTCACTAATTGGTGTAGGTGTCACAAAAACTGGTTTCTGTGATGTACTACTTTCCAATAAGGGAGCAGGTACAGTTACCTCATCAAGTTCTACTTTCCTCCCACTCACTTCTTTCGAGAGAAACTCCCTCTCTAGAAAGTTTCCGAATTTAGCAACAAAGGTTTTGCCTTCGGATCTGTGATAGAAGGTGTATCCAATAGTTTCCTTTGGATATCCTATGAAGACACATTTCTCCGATTTGGGTTCGAGCTTATCAGGTTGAAGCTTTTTCACATAAGCATCGCAACCCCAAACTTTCAGAAACGACAACTTTGGTTTCTTGCCAAACCACAGTTCATAAGGCGTTGTCTCAACGGATTTTGATGGTGCCCTATTTAATGTGAATGCGGCCGTCTCTAGAGCATAACCCCAAAACGATCGCGGTAAATCAGTAAGAGACATCATAGATCGCACCATATCTAGTAAAGTACGATTACGACGTTCAGACACACCATTACGCTGTGGTGTTTCGGGTGGCGTGAGTTGCGAAACTATTCCGCATTGTTTCAAATGTACACCAAACTCGTAACTCAAATATTCTCCTCCATGATCAGATCGTAGGAATTTTATTTTCTTGTGACGATGATTTTCAACTTCACTCTGAAATTCTTTGAACTTTTCAAATGTTTCAGACTTATGTTTCATTAAGTAGATATACCCATATCTGCTTAAGTCATCTGTGAAGGTGAGAAAATAACGATATCCGCCATGAGCCTCAACATTCATCGGACCACATACATCTGTATGTATGATTTCCAACAAATCTGTTGCTCTCTCCATAGTACCGGAGAACAGTGTTTTTGTCATCTTACCCATAAGGCACGGTTCGCAAGTACCAACTGATTCATAATCAAGTGGTTCCAAAAGCCCATCAGTATGGAGTTTCTTCATGCGCTTTACACCGATATGACCCAAACGGCAGTGCCACAAATAAGTTGCACTATCATTATCAACTCTGCATCTTTTGGCTCCAACATTATGAATATGTGTGTCACTACTATCGAGATTCAATAAGAATAGACCACTCTTTAAGGGTGCATGACCATAAAAGATATTACTCATATAAATAGAACAACCATTATTCTCTGATTTAAATGAATAACCGTTTTGCATCAAACAAGATCCAGATATAATGTTCATGCTTAACACTGGCACCAAATAACAATTATTTAGGTCTAATACTAATCCCGAAGGTAGATGTAGAGGTAGCGTGCCGACCGCGATCACATCGACTTTGGAACCATTTCCCACGCGCATCGTCACCTCGTCCTTAGCCAATCTTCGCTTAATCCGTAGTCCCTGTTTCGAGTTGCAAATATTAGCAAGCGAACCAGTATCAAATACCCAGGTGCTACTACGAGCATTAGTAAGGTACACATCAATAACATGTATATCACATATACCTTTGTTCACCTTGCCATCCTTCTTATCCGCCAAATACTTGGGGTAGTTCCGCTTCCAGTGACTAGTCTGCTTGCAGTAGAAGCACTCAGTTTCAGGCTTAGGTCCAGGTTTGGGTTTCTTCTCTTGAGTAGCAACTTGCTTGGTGTTCCTTTTGAAGTTCTCCTTCTTCTTGCCTTTGCCCTTTTTCTTGAAACTAGTGGTCTTGTTGACCATCAACACTTGATGCTCCTTCTTGATTTCTACCTCCGCAGCTTTCAGCATTGCGAAGAGCTCGGGAATAGTCTTATTCATCCCTTGCATATTATAGTTCATCACGAAGCTCTTGTAGCTTGGTGGCAGTGATTGGAGAATTCTGTCAATGACGCAATCATCTGGAAGATTAACTCCCAATTGAATCAAGTGATTATTATACCCAGAAATTTTGAGTATATGCTCACTGACAGAACTGTTCTCCTCCATCTTGCAGCTATAGAACTTATTGGAGACTTCATATCTCTCAATCCGGGCATTTGCTTGAAATATTAACTCCAACTCCTGGAACATCTCATATGCTCCATGACGTTCAAAACGTCGTTGAATTCCCGATTCTAAGCCGTAAAGCATGGCACACTGAACTATCGAGTAGTCATCAGCTTTGCTCTGCCAGACGTTCATAACATCTGGTGTTGCTCCAGCAGCAGGCCTGGCACCCAGCGGTGCTTCCACGATGTAATTCTTCTGTGCATCAATGAGGATAATCCTCAAGTTACGGACCCAGTCCGTGTAATTGCTACCATCATCTTTCAACTTTGCTTTCTCAAGGAACGCATTAAAATTCAACGGAACAACAGCATGGGCCATCTATCTACAATCAAACATAAACAAGCAAGATACTATCAGGTACTAAGTTCATGATAAATTTAGGTTCAATTAATCATATTACTAAAGAACTCCCACTTAGATAGACATCCCTCTATTCCTCTAAGTGATTACATGATCCAAATCAACTAAACCATGTCCGATCATCACGTGAGATGGAGTAGTTTCATTGGTGAACATCACTATGTTGATCATATCTACTATATGATTCACGCTCGACCTTTCGGTCTCCGTGTTCCGAGGCCATATCTGTATATGCTTGGCTCGTCAAGTATAACCTGAGTATTCCGCGTGTGCAACTGTTTTGCACCCGTTGTATTTGAACGTAGAGCCTATCACACCCGATCATCACGTGGTGTCTCAGCACGAAGAACTTTCGCAACGGTGCATACTCAGGGAGAACACTTCTTGATAATTAGTGAGAGATCATCTTATAATGCTACCGTCAATCAAAGCAAGATAAGATGCATAAAAGATAAACATCACATGCAATCAATATAAGTGATATGATATGGCCATCATCTTCTTGTACTTGTGATCTCCATCTCCGAAGTACCGTCATGATCACCATCGTCACCGGCGCGGCACCTTCATCATCATCGTAGCATCGTTGTCGTCTCGCCAATCTTATGCTTCCACGACTATCGCTACCGTTTAGTGATAAAGTAAAGCATTACAGCGCAGTTGCATTGCATACAATAAGGCGACAACCATATGGCTCCTGCCAGTTGCCGATAACTTGGTTACAAAACATGATCATCTCATACAATAAAATTTAGCATCATGTCTTGACCATATCACATCACAACATGCCCTGCAAAAACAAGTTAGACGTCCTCTACTTTGTTGTTGCAAGTTTTATGTGGCTGCTACGGGCTTAAGCAAGAAACAATCTTACCTACGCATCAAAACCACAACGATAGTTTGTCAAGTTGGTGCTGTTTTAACCTTTGCAAGGACCGGGCGTAGCCACACTCGGTTCAACTAAAGTTGGAGAAACTGACACCCGCTAGCCACCTTTGTGCAAAGCACATCGGGAGAACCGGTCTCGCGTAAGCGTACGCGTAATGTCGGTCCGGGCCGCTTCGTCCAACAATACCGCCGAACCAAAGTATGACATGCTGGTAAGCAGTATGACTTATATCGCCCACAACTCACTTGTGTTCTACTCGTGCATATAACATCAACACATAAAACCTAGGCTCTGATACCACTGTTGGGGAACGTAATAATTTCAAAAAAATTCCTACGCACATGCAAGATCATGGTGATGCATAGCAACGAGGGGAGAGTGTGATCTACGTACCCTTGTAGACCGACAGCGGAAGCGTTAGCACAACGCGGTTGATGTAGTCGTACGTCTTCACGGCCCGACCGATCAAGCACCGAAACTACGGCACCTCCGAGTTTTAGCACACGTTCAGCTCGATGACGATCCCCGGACTCCGATCCAGCAAAGCGTCGGGGAAGAGTTCCGTCAGCACGACGGCGTGGTGACGATCTTGATGTTCTACCGTCGCAGGGCTTCTCCTAAGCACCGCTACAATATTATCGAGGATTATGGTGGAAGGGGGCACCGCACACGGCTAAGAAAACGATCACGTGGATCAACTTGTGTGTCTAGGGGTGCCCCATGCCCCCGTATATAAAGGAGCAAGGGGAGGAGGCCAGCCGGCCCATATTGGCGCTCCAGGAGGAGTCCTCCTCCTAGTAGGAGTAGGACTCCTACTAGGAGGGGGAAGGAAGTGGGGAAGGAGAAGGAAAGGGGGGCGCCGCCCCCCCTCTCCTAGTCCAATTCGGACCAAGGGGGGAGGAGGCGTGCGGCCCACCCTGGCACCCTTCTCTCTCTCCACTAAGGCCCATATGGCCCATTACTTCTCCAGGTAGGGTTCCGGTAACCCTCCGGCTCTCTGGTTTTCTTCGAAATCACCCGGAACACTTCCGATGTCCGAATATAGCTGTCCAATATATCAATCTTTATGTCTCGACCATTTTGAGACTCCTCGTTATGTCCATGATCACATCCGGGACTCCGAACTAACTTCGGTACATCAAAACTCATAAACTCATAATATAACTGTCATCGAAACCTTAAGCGTGCGGACCCTACGAGTTCGAGAACAATGTAGACATGACCGAGACACGTCTCCGGTCAATAACCAATAGCGGAACCTGGATGCTCATATTGGCTCCTACATATTCTATGAAGATCTTTATCGGTCAAACCGCATAACAACATATGTTGTTCCCTTTGTCATCGGTATGTTACTTGCCCGAGATTCGATCGTCGGTATCTCAATACCTAGTTCAATCTCGTTACCGGCAAGTCTCTTTACTCGTTTTGTAATACATCATCTCGCAACTAACTCATTAGTAGCAATGCTTGCAAGGCTTGTGTGATGTGCATTACCGAGAGGCCCAGAGATACCTCTCCGACAATCGGAGTGACAAATCCTAATCTCGAAATACGCCAACCCAACATTTACCTTTGGAGACACCTGTAGAGCTCCTTTATAATCACCCAGTTACGTTGTGACGTTTGGTAGCACACAAAGTGTTCCTCCGGCAAACGGGAGTTGCATAATCTCATAGTCATAGGAACATGTATAAGTCATGAAGAAAGCAATAGCAACATACTAAACGATCGGGTGCTAAGCTAATGGAATGGGTCATGTCAATCACATCATTCTTCTAATAATGTGATCCCGTTGATCAAATGACAACACATGTCTATGCTTAGGAAACATAACTATCTTTGATTAACGAGCTAGTCAAGTAGAGGCATACTAGTGACGTTTAGTTTGTCTATGTATTCACACAAGTATTATGTTTCCGGATAATACAATTCTAGCATGAATAATAAACATTTATCATGATATAAGGAAATAAAATAATAACATTATTATTGCCTCTAGGGCATATTTCCTTCAGAAATCAAAATTACGCATCAGATTTTGCTAATTTTTTATTTGGGAAAATATTGTTGTGCGGAATTTTTTCATGTTTGTCCTGTGTCCATGGTGTCGTGCCATCTGCTACTTGGGGACCCATGGTGCAAGCTTGTTGGGGCTGTTCGGGATGTCAAGAAAAATAGTTATTCTTTATCACGAAAGGGTAAACAAATTTGTTTTATTCCCGTGCCAATGGATGTGTTCGCTGCTGATTGGAAAGATCGTTTGTGAAAAAGAAGAGAAGCGGTAGAAGAAATTGATGCACCGATGAAGGGTCTAAATCTATTAGTGAAGAAGGTGCAGGAGGATGGTGATCCTAAAGGGCAGCGATGGAGTGTTTTTAAAACACAGTGTAAGATCAACAATCATGCTTGCAAGTTGATAATTGATGGTGGTAGCTTTATGAATGTCATTAGCAAAGATCTTGTGCAGGCATTGGGTTTGTCCATGTGGCGACACCCACAACCGCACCATGTAGAGTGGCTATACAACTCCGGAAAATTAAAGATCACACATAAGGTACGTGTGAAGTTTGCAGTTGGAGATTATATTGATAAGGTGGACTGTGATGTTGTGCCGATGGATACGTGTCAGCTGTTGTTGGCAAGACCATGGCAGTATGATCATGATGCAGTCCATGCTGGAAGATCCAACACATACACGTTCAAGCATGATGGAAGAAAGCACGTGTTGAAACCAATAGCAGATAGTGCAATCATCATAGAGATGCAAGTTCCGGAAAGGAAGATTGTACAAAAAATAGACTTGAAACCGAGGACGGTTTATCTTCAAGGAAGGGAGGATGATGCGGGCATGACACCATTGATCGATAATCCTACTGAACCTGAGGCACTTAATGAGTCAAGTCATGAAAAAGTTGCGAAAAATAATGAAAAGCATGCGACCAAAGTATGTCAAGGAAATGAAGGTCGTGTGCGTCAGTTTTGTCGACCAAAAATTGCTCCTGTATTTGAGAAGGAATTAGTACATGTTGATTCTCATCATACCGTGCATGTACCAAGAAGAATATACAACAAAAGATTCAGATCGGATGCTAATGAGGTACCGAGGCAAGAAGATGTAATTCCTACATTTCATACACCTCCAGAGAAGATCAGGATCAGCAGCTTCCTTTTTAAAATCCATGCAAGCCAATATATTTGATGGGATCTGTTAAGGATAAGTTTCCATGTTTTATTTAATCAAGTATATTTATCTGTAGAGGCAGGTCACGTGAATTTCATAGACTTGTAGTTTTCCTTGTACGTGGTAGCCGTGAGGGTCAAGTTGTACTACCAGTTACATACACGTTTTGAGTCAAGGTTAGTTGGAAGGTAATCAATGTGGCCGGATAATTAATTAGTTAAATCCTTAGTTAGTTGGCTATAGAAGATTTTGTTTCACAAGTTTGCGTCGCCTATAAAAAGGGCTCGGCCACGGCCGATGGAGGGATCAGTTTTGAATTTATTTTCAAGTATGAGATATACAGAAAAATATCCGAGTTACGGGCGATCATATCTTGTGTATTATCTGTGATTTTTCCATGATGGAAATTTACTAGCGACGGAGGGTTGATCATCACATCGATGCCTACGTGCGGATCCGAGGGGGTCATTATTTTCGTTTGTGTATTTTCGTACACAGGTGAAAATTATCTTGAAGGTTGCGAGGAGGAACAAGGGGACAAACTGTGGATCAAAGCATCGTCGTGAAAGATCGGGCCATCTACACGCACGAATTAGCATCTCGCTAGTCCGCGCCTCACAAAAAATAGTACTTCGGACGGCGCCAAAAACAATGAAGACCCTGTGGGAGCAACATCCGAGCAGGAGGCACAGGAAAACGGGCAAGCCAGTCCCGATGAACAGGCCCTGCCCAGCGACGGTTCGGAGGACGACAACTACCTTCCGCTCTCCGAAGATGAGGTAAGCCTCGGCGACAAAGACTTCATCGTACCCGAAGAGCCCCTCGAGCAGGAGCGCTTCAAGCGCAGGCTGATAGCTACGGCAAGGAGCCTGAAAAAGAAGCAGCAGCAGCTTCAAGCTGAACAAGACCTACTCAACGACAGATGGACCGAAGTCCTGGTCGCCAAAGAATACGGCCTTAGTAGCCTAGCCAAAGGCTACCCAAAGCACAGATTGCTATACCAGTCCGATGACGGGGCGTCGGAGCCCATACCATCATCACACAATGCGGCAGGTGAAAGTGCGTTATATCGACTAGAGGGGGGGGGGTGAATAGGCGATTTTTATGAAATTCTTCACTGAGTAATTTTCCGGTGAGGAAATTCCTTAGCGAAGAACTACTAGCAGTGGAATAAGTACTCAAAAGTAAAGATAACAGAATACAAGCATGGTCATCATGATGAAATGAAGACAGGTACAGAGTACAGGTAGCGTAAGCACATGATGAAGACAAACAGACCAAAGAAATTGAACTGAGGAAATTGAGAAAGTCTTCAGTCAAAGTCTTCAAACATAGATATGAACAAACATACAACATGATTATGAGGAAATGAACAAATTGAGGGAATAGAACCAGTAAGCTTGGTGAAGACAATGATTTGGTAGACCAGTTCCAACTGTTGTCTCAGTTGTACGTCTGGTTGGAGCGGCTGAGTATTTAAACTCGAGGACACACAGTCCCGGACACCCAGTCCTGAGCACGCAGCTCAGGACACCAAGTCCTCACCGTATTCTCCTTGAGCTAAGGTCACACAGACCTCGCCCAATCACTCGTGGTAAGTCTTCAGGTGACTTCCGAACCTTCACAAACTTGGTCACTCGGTGATCCACAATTCCTCTTGGATGCTCTAGACCATGACGCCTAACTGTCTAGAAGAAGCACAATCTTCAAAGGTAACAAGCGTCGGATCCACGCAGGATCAATCTCTTCAGTGATGCTCAATCACTTGGGGTTTGTAGGTGTTTGGGTTTTGGGTTTTTCCTCACTTGATGATTTTCGCTCAATGTCCTCGGAGGATGGGTTGCTCTCAAATGACAAGTGTCAGTTTCTCTCGGAGCAGCCAACCGGCTAGTGGTTGTAGGGGGCGGCTATTTATAGCCTAGGGAGCAGCCCGACATGATAAGACATAAATGCCCTTCAATGATATGACCGTTAGGTGGATAGATATTTTGGGACAGCTAGCGCATAGCATAGCAACGGTCGGAATTTTGAGTAGCAAAATCCTCAGGGCTATCATGTTTCTCACTGCGTAGGCAATCCGCACTGGCGAATTCCTAACTCCTTAGTCAGAACAAATTCCTCAGAGTCCAGAAGAACTTCGTCTCTGTCACTGAAGAATATGACTGGACTGTATGAGATTTCCAATGGCTTCACTCAAAGGGATTGGTAGGTGTAGGATTTTGAGTTGAGCATCACTTGGAACATTTTCCTTAGTATTTCCTCGACCCCCTTTAACAGTACGGTGTTTCCTATGACTCAAGAAAGAGAAAATGAAACTACGAAAACAAAAGTCTTCACGCTTCATGTTCCTCGAATGAATACCAAGTCTTCAAGGTCACACCAATTTATTCACTTTCAAAGTCTTCAGAATACCAAAGTCTTCAGACGAAGAACTTCATTTTTAGGGGTCGACTTTCTATGTAAATATCAAACTCCTCATAGACTTATAGACCTGTGTATACTCATAAACACATTAGTCCCTTAACCTATAAGTCTTCAATACACCAAAATCACTAAGGGGCACTAGATGCACTTACAGCAGGTCGCCGGCAACTCTGTCCGGATAAAGAGGCAACTCAAGCCGAACACCAGACCGCCCTACCTCACCGTAAAAGCAAGAACAACGCAGGTCACGATTACCCAGATGACCTGCAGAGGGACTTGGACAATAGAGCAGGACACGCAAGACCGATCTACGGATCGCGAAAGCATGCTTTGACACGCGACGACGACTACCTATTCGGACGTGTCAAACCTCGCCACGCCCAAGTCGAAAACCGCAAAGGGACTCCTTCAGAGTTACGTCGCAGTGTGGCCTAACATAGAGGCGCCGCACACCCGCTTTGCTTCACTGATGAAGTAATGGATCATGAATTCCCCGAAGGATTCAAACCCGTCAATATTGAATCATACGACGGGGCAACCGATCCCGCGGTATGGATAGAAGATTTCATCATCCACATCCATATGACCCGTGGGGATGACCTCCACGCCATTAAATACCTCCCACTAAAACTAAAAGGGCCAGCTCGGTACTGGTTAAACAGCCTGCCTGAAAATTCCATAGGTAACTGGGAGGACTTGGAAGAGGCCTTCCTCGATAACTTCCAAGGAACATATGTCCGGCCACCGGATGCTGATGACCTAAGTCAAATCGTCCAACAGCCCGGAGAATCAGCCAGGGAGCTCTGGACTCGGTTCTTAGTCAAAAAGAACCAAATCGTCGACTGTCCGGACGCGGAAGCCCTTGCGGCTTTCAGACACAGCGTCCGGGACGAATGGCTTGCACGCCATCTCGGCCAAGAAGGATCTAAATCCATGACAACCCTCACTACTCTGATGACCCGCTTTTGCGTCGGAGAAGACAGCTGGCTCGCTCATAGAAGCAATAGCGCCATCAACCAGGGCACCTCCGAAATCCGAGACGGCAACGGCAAGCCACGAGGAAGCAAAAACAACAGTCGCAATGACAACGAAAGATCAGGTGACACAGCGGTCAACGCTGGATTCATCAACCCCAAGCCCGGTCAGCGGAAGAAGCTATTCAAGGCGAATCGAGACAAACCATCCAACCTCAACAGGATATTGGACCGACCCTGCCAGATTCATGGCCACCCCGATAAACCAGCTAATCATACCAACAGAAACTGCTGGGTCTTTAAACAAGCCGGCAAGCTCAACGCCGAACACAGGGGGAGGAGGCCGCCAAGCGATAGGGATGACGAAAGGTTCACCAACAAAACACCGGGGGTCAGAAGCAGTCTCCACCCGAGGATCAACTACTCCTAGAACGGAAATAGCAACCCCGCTTCCGCCGCCCACTCCGTACACCTACAAAGTTTGTGCCGCGCATACATCATTACGCACTCAAGATACCATGGGCATTGGCGGAAGCACAACACGGAAAAGTCTGCAAGCACTCCAGTAACTTTTCTTATTATTATTTATTTTATTTTTATTTCTTCCTTCGCTATCCTTTAAAAACAGGTGACGAACATGATGAACATCGGAAACTGGCTCTATCAGAGTCCGGATCCATACTCTCACCTAAGGGGCTATTTCCATTAAGGATCCCCCCCACCGAGGACTGACGGCGCAGACGTGCGATACGAGGTCCAAAATAACTTTTGTAGACCGCACTCTCTATTTCTCGAGCTTGTACTATGCCTGTTCCTCCGCCTCCAACCCCGTGCATGTCAAATAGCCGAGAGGATGGCTTATATATATATAATCATTGGCATATCACTCAGTTCCCATTAAACAATATCCGAACTAATCATCCGCATTGTTTCCCCAACAAATACGGCTCCTACGGTTATTTCACAGAAATACCTTGGCATAACCTGCCAGGGGTTTGGTGTGGGAAGAAATGAGTTGCCAGTAAAAGTCCGAACAGCTCTATAGCATACTTCGGCATCGCAAGTTTGGCCTTATATGCATCAGCTCCGAATCATTGTCTTGGGTCAATAGTTGGGTTGCCCGGATCCTGTGCTTGCTACCCTACGTTCTGCAATATCGGCTAGGGTAGTAAAGGGAGAACTACTATGATTGTGCCCTGGTCTAAACCGGATGAGCACCTCAGTAGAGAAAGTCGAAAACTGGCTGTCATGATGCGGCGTGAGCTGGTCAACCACTTGACGACTTCTTGGAATCTTTAGCGATTCTCCATGTCACACGAGGGATCTTTTTCAGATCAAATATGTAAGGCACCATACGCCGCATACATACCAGGGGCTATGTCGTAGCCCCACAATAAAACTCCTATGGCTAAGTGAAAGCGTTAACGCCCTATAGTCCAATTGCCTGGTTCGCCGCATTATCACCTCCTTCATGGACCAAGACGTTGGATAAAGAGTGATTGAATGCTTTTCTTAACACCCCCGTACTTCCTACGAGGGGGCTGATGCCGTCGACTGGAAAACTTTCAGATTATATCAAAACGGACGCATAGGAGGAATTCAAGCTTTCAAGCAAAACATAAATATATTAACTATAAAATTTTCTTTTACAATTTCATACACCTCACTCTAACATTATGTCTTTTGAGCACTGACCCTCTATAAAGCGGGCGGCCTCTAGGACATCTTCAAAATAATGTTCCCATTCCGGACGGTCCTTGCCTTTGGGTGGACCCTTCGTCGCAACATCGATGGCCTTCGTCTTCCCCCAGAACGTCTTGACTCGGGCAAAAGCCATCCGTGCACCCTCAATGCACGTTGACCGCTTCACAGCGTCGATACACGGCACCGCGTCAACAAGCCTTTGCACCAAACCGAAATAGCTATTTGGAACAGGCTCAGTTGGCCACAACCGGATTATGACATTCTTCATGGCAGCGCCGGATATCCTATGAAGTTCGGGCCATTGGGACATTTGTTCATTGAGCAATAGAGGGCGCCTTGATGCGCCAAACTGCGACCAAAAAAGCTTCTCTGTGGCATATCCATCTCGCGCTTGGTAATGCTGCGCCGCATCGGCAAAACTCTTCGGCAAGTCCAAGAACTCGTCCGGAGAACTCCATACTTGGTTAAGCTGGGCATATTTCGGGTCACCGAACTTAGTATGCAGCAAAAAGGGCTTTCCAGCTACAATCTCCCTCGCCTGTCGAACCTCCTCATGGGTTGCTCTGCATTCTGACCGGGCTTCTCTCGCCTCTTGTAAGGTCTTGTCCAGATCAATCGTTAAGGCTTTACTCTCCTTCTCCAGAAATTCACAGCGGCCGGTAGCATTCTCCAGTTCGAGCGTCATTGTGGATATCTTCTCCTCATCTTGGCGCCGTGCAGCTTGTTCGGCTTTTAATTCAGCCGATGCCTTTTCGGCAGCAGCATTGCTATGCCGGGCCCGCTCCTTGGCTCAGGCCAGCTCCGCTTGAAGAACTTCAACGGCGGAAGCACCATCTGCAGCCATGCATACTCCAGCATCTAAATCTCAGCATCATGCTTATACCACACAAATGTATTAGGATTGCCCCGAATACATACCTTGTGACTTGTCTAGACGCATATTGATTAAAGCAAGATCATCCCCTACTGCATCAAGCTTCCACTACAAATCGGCAATCTCCATAGTCCGAGAAGTGGCCAAGGGGGAATCAGCCTGTGTTCCAAGTTCATCAGGTTAGTCCTCAATCGATCCTTTTCGATCCTCCGTTTGCTTCCCAGTGGAAGCCAACCCGAGTATCAGGGGCTACTACCTATACACAGGCGCATCTTTGCAAATGAAACATAGCTGAAAACATTATGTCACAAACCTCGAAGCCCTTCAGTAGGCTCATGAAGGCTTCATTTAATCCGCTCTTTGCGGACGAAATCTTCTCAATCACCGTACCCAGCAAGGTACGCTGTTCCCCCGAGACAGATGCTTTCCGCAACATGTACCGCAATATATCCGGGGTCTCCGGGTTTCCGGAAGATGCTCCAGGAGCACAATCATCCTTTGAAGGAATCTGTTCACCCGTCTCCAGAATCACTGTCGGCTGCGAACCAGTCAGTCCGGGGCCTTTGTTATCATCAGCCCCGGAATCCTGGATGGTCGAAGCTCCACCTTCGGGTACTGCCTCTTCTGTCCCATGCGTAACTTGTTGGTCAAAAGGGACCCTCCGCGATGACACTTCAGAGTCATCCGCCTTGTTGGGTGAGGAGGTTGGAGGAGGCGTCTCGCTCTCCATCATCTCTGGGAGGAGACTCCCCGAAGAAGAGGATCGCCCAGAAAAACTCGGTGCCGACCTGTAAAAATACATGAATGCGTTACGTATATCTTCGGTAACAGCAACGGAGTAGGACGTTATCAAAGTACTCCGGATTCTCTTTCGGTTTGGCCGAGGGCTTGTCCCCTTGTTGGAGCTGTTTAACGGCGTCGATTTCCAAACCCAGGCCGCTCGACGGTGGCATCTTGCCCTTCTTGGAAGACCACCCCTCCCAATCTTCGGAGGCGGCCCTTTTCCTCCTGCTTGGAGAAGGGATACTGGGTCCTTTTTCGCCTCCGTCTTCGGGCGAGGAAAGGTCGATTTCTCCGGACTCAGTGTCCAACTTACCTCTGGAACCAAGGTTATCTTGGGTCTTCTCGCCCTCCCCTACTGGTGCCTGGTATGGCGCCGAGGCCAGCATCCTTGCTAACACAGGAGTAGCCGAGTCTTCGGGAACGAGAGCCGTACACCTAATACGTTCCACCTTCTTTATCCAGCCCTGCAAAAGGATGATACCGTTGGTATATTGCCACCGGGTATCTGGCTACAAGGTATTCGGTAAACGGGTACTTACCGGGGTATCCGGATGGCTACAGTCTAGGCCAACATCTTCGGTGGTGTCTGGCCATTGCCTTCGTTTCCCAAATAATAATCTCCACATTCCTTCATGCATAGTGTCGAAGAAGTGCTGAAGAGTTCGCGACCCCTCTGGATTGAACTCCCATAGGCGGAGAGGCCGTCGCTGGCACGACAGGGTCCGACGAACTAGCATTACTTGAACGACGTTGGCTATGTCGATGTCCCTCTCAATGAGGCTTCGGATGCGACTCTGCAGAGTTCGCACATCATTCGTTGATCCCCAATCTAGCCCCTTGTTAATCCACGATGCAAGCTGAGTTGGGGGCTGTATCGAAATGCGGGCGTAGTTGCCCACTTGGAGCTGCGGGGCTCGGTAATATAGAACCACCCCTGCTGCCACAGATCGGAAGATTGCTCACTGTAGCGCCGCCGCACTCAGCCTGCTCCCCCTCTACCACTTGCGGCTTCACATCGAAGGTCTTGAGCCACAAGCCAAAGTGCGGAGTAGTTCGGAGGAAGGCTTCGCACATGACGATAAACGCCGGGATAAGAAGAATAGAGTCCAGGGCCAGATCATGAAAATCTAGCCCGTAATAGAACATGAGCCCTTGGACGAAGGGGTTAAGTGCAAACCCTAACCCGCGGAGGAAGTGGGACACGAACAGGACCCTCTCGCCAGATCTGGGGTGGGAATAACCTGCCCCTCGGCAGGAAGCCGGTGATGGATTTCTGCGGTCAGGTACCTCCCCGCCCGAAGCTTTGTGATATCTTCCTCGGTGACAGAACAAGCTACCCGTCGGCCTTGACGACTAGATCCGAACATGATTGGGGCTTGTGGCGACCGAAACCCAGGTGTTGGAACTCGGGGTTGCAGGGGTCGAGGAAGAGGCAAGCATGGAAGAAAAAGACAGGTCTATACCCCTATATAAAGGCTGCAGATATCAAACGTCTCCCCTTGGGCCTCAAAAACTTGCTTGTTTCCAAGGAGTTGTACCCAAGCGACGGTTGGGTTACCCACGTCCGGGTTGACAGGAATCCCTTAAAAAAGGGAGGCATGATCTCCGCTTGGATAAGACACGCCTATAAGGCCACGTCTTAAGACGTGGGGCAACGGGCCGGCTAAAACGGTTCGCAAGTAGTGGCCAGGAAGGCGTGGTGTCATATTACCAAAAAATGGTCGGTGGGTTGAACTCGTGAAATATTATGCCCTCTGCGGTTATGTATACTAGTCAGGATACAATCATCACATCTGAAGATCAACTAGAAGTTCAAAAGGGGGAACCCGCCTTGCAATGACGAAGACAATCTGCGCGCCGGACTCCTCTTCATTGAAGCCAGGTTTAGGGGCTACTGAGGGAGTCCTGGACTAAGGGGTCCTCGGGCGTCCGGCCTGTTATCCATGGGCCGGACTGATGGGCTGTGAAGACATGAAGGCCGAAGACTGTACCCGTGTCTGGATTGGACTCTACTTGGCATGGGAGGCAAGCTTGGCGACCGACTATGAAGATTCCTTCTTATGTAACTGACTCTATGTAAACCCTAGATCCCCTCGGTGCCTATATAAACCGGAGGGGTTAGTCCGGAAAAGATATATTGATTACCATAGTCATACAAGCTAGGCTTCTAGGGTTTAGCCATTATGATCTCGTGGTAGATCAACTCTTGTAACACTCATATTCATCAAGATCAATCAAGCAGGACGTAGGGTATTACCTCCATAGAGAGGGCTCGAACCTGGGTAAACATCGTGTCCCCCGTCTCCTGTTACCATCGATCCTAGACGCACAGTTCGGGACCCCCTACCCGAGATCCGCCGGTTTTGACACCGACAGCGATCCCTCGCCATCATAGAGGAATCACTCCCAAATTACGCCCAGCCCGGACTAGGGGCTGAGAGCGGGGAATTTCATGTCCCACCCACCACCCACTTCATAGTCACTATCGAAGATTTAACCAACATGCTGGACTACGCCTCCGAAGACATCGACGGTATGGACGACGATGCCGGAGACGAACAAGGCCAAGACCCGCCGTTTACCGGACGTTCGACGGCCACCTCCACATATGACGTGTATATGGTGGACACACCCAAAGAGGATGACGACGACAGCAGGAAGGATTCGGTTGAGGACAAACCTGCTGAGGCACCTCCAAAGCATCAATGTCAGCGACGCCGCTCAAAATTGCATCGTAGCAAAGACAGTAATACCGGCATCGAAGATGATAACACTCCGGAGGGTGCCAAATACCCCGAAGCCCCCGCCGAGCCCACATCCGAACAAGACAATGTGGAGGAGGGGCGAGTTAACTCCGACGATCTGATCGGGAACGAGGACTCGGAGGACAGTAATTACCTACCGCTCTCCGAGGATGATGTGAGCCCCGATGGCGAAGACTTCATCATGCCAGAGGAACAACTCAAGTAGGAGCGCTTTAAGCGCCAGCTAATCGCCACTACGAGAAGCCTAAAAAAGCACCAGCAACGTCTCCAAGCCGAACAGGATACGCTCAACGACAGATGGACTCAGGTCCTAGCTGCCGAAGAATATGACCTTCAACGCCCAACAAAAACTTATCCAAAACGCCGGCTACTACCACAATTCGATGAGGAGAACGTCAAGCCAAACCCGTCGAAACATGACCATGCCGATGAACCAGATCATCCACCACGTGGGCGTGACAAAGCAGCCACCCACGCCGAACACATACCCACACCACCTCGTCGTAAGGGCGGAGAGACAGCGGCTCCAGGATACACCTACGTTCTATGACAAGACCCGAATAATAGATCAGGCCAAACAAGATCAATCTACGGATCAAGGGGGCATTCCCCAACACGAGAAGACGAGCGTCAAGCTTGGCCTGACACGCATAATCTCACCATGGCCGAAAACCGCATACGGACTTCATCCGAATTGCATCGTGACGTCACCCGATACAGAGGCGCCGCACACCCCTTATGCTTCACTGATGAGGTAATGGAGCACCAGTTCCCAGAAGGGTTTAAACCCGTGAACATTGAATCATACGATGGAATGACAGATCCTGCAGTACGGATTGAAGATTTTCTTCTCCACATACACATGGCCCGCGGTGACGATCTTCATGCCATCAAGTACCTCCCGCTTAAACTCAAGGGACCAGCATGACACTAGTTAAACAACCTCCCAGAAAACTCTATTGGTAACTGGGAAGATTTGGAGGATGCCTTTAGAGACAACTTCCAAGGTACCTACATTCAGTCTCCAAACACCGATGACAGGTTCGGGAACCATGCAGACATGACCGAGACATCTGTCCAGCCAATAACCAACAGCAGGATCTGGAAACCCATGTTGGCTCCCACATGTTCCACGATGATCTCATCGGATGAACCACGATGTCGGGGATTCAATCAATCCCGTATAAAATTCCCTTTGTCCATCGGTATGTTACTTGCCCGAGATTCGATCGTCGGTATCTCTATACCTCGTTCAATCTCGTTACCGGCAAGTCTCTTTACTCGTTCCGTAACGCATGATCCCGTGGCTAACTCCTTAGTCACATTGAGCTCGTTATGATGATGCATTACCGAGTGGGCCCAGAGATACCTCTCCGTCATACGGAGTGACAAATCGCAGTCTCGATTCATGCCAACCCAATAGATACTTTCGAAGATACCTATAGTGCACCTCTATAGCCACCCAGTTATGTTGTGACGTTTGGTACACCCAAAGCATTCCTATGGTATCCGGGAGTTGCACAATCTCATGGTCTAAGGAAATGATACTTGACATTAGAAAAGCTTTAGCAAACGAACTACACGATCTTGTGCTACGCTTAGGATTGGGTCTTGTCCATCACTTCATTCTCCTAATGATGTGATCCCGTTATCAATGACATCCAATGTCCATGGTCAGGAAACCATGACCATCTATTAATCAACGAGCTAGTCAACTAGAGGCTTACTATGGACATATTACGATCTATGTATTCACACATGTATTACGGTTTTCAGTTAATACAATTATAGCATGAACAATAGACAATTATCATGAACACGAAAATATAATAATAACCACTTTATTATTGCCTCTAGGGCATATTTCCAACAGTCTCCCACTTGCACTAGAGTCAATAATCTAGTTACATTGTGATGAATCGAACACCCATAGAGTTCTGGTGTTGATCATGTTTTGCTCGCGGAAGAGGTTTAGTCAACGGATCTGCGACATTCAATCCGTATGCACTTTACAAATATCTATGTCTCCATCCTGAATATATTCACGAATGGAGTTGAAGCGACGCTTGATATGCCTGGTCATCTTGTGAAACCTGGGCTCCTTGGCAAGGGCAATAGCTCCAGTGTTGTCACAGAAGAGAGTCATCGGGCCCGACGCATTGGGAATAACTCCTAGGTCGGTGATGAACTCCTTCATCCAGACTGCTTCCTGTGCTGCCTCCGAGGCTGCTATGTACTCCGCTTCACATGTAGATCCCGCCACGACGCTTTGCTTGCAACTACACCAGCTGACTGCCCCACCATTCGAAATGTACACGTATCCGGTTTGTGACTTGGAGTCATCCAGATCTGTGTCGAATAAGGATGGCAATGGGTAGGGTATGGGGCGGGTAGAGCAATACCATACCCATACTCGTGTAGTTAGTGGGTACAAACTTGTACCCATACCCGTACCCATGGGTATGAAACTTTACCCATACCCATACCCGATTGGATACCCAATGGGTAGATCAAATAGTGCACAAGTTATTCATAATTTTATATTCATCCATAGAAAATTAAAAAACATTTATCTAAACTCAATAACAAATCGATGAGTACAAGACAATCTCAATTCATATTGAAAATTGGCGAGAACTTTAACATAGGTTCACAAACTCGCCAAATAACATCCAAGATGTAAAATGTCAGTATAAATGGGTAGGGTATGTGTATATCCATGGGTAGAAGGCTATATCCGTCCCTACCCATGACTTAACGGGTAGAGTATGGGTACTACCCATGGGTGTAAAAATGTGCCCATACCCTGCCCATGCGGGTATGGTATCCGTGGGTACCTGTACCCATGGGTAAAATTGCCACGCTAGCATCGACGTAACCCTTTACGAAGAGCTCTTCGTCACCTCCATAAACGAGAAACATATCCTTAGTCCTTTTCAGGTACTTTAGGATATTCTTGACCGCTGTCCAGTGTTCCATGCCGGGATTACTTTGGTACCTCCCTACCAAACTTACGGCAAGGTTCACATCAGGTCTGGTACACAACATGACATACATAATAGACCCTATGGCTGAGGCATAGGGTATGGCACTCATATTTTCTTGATCTTCTGCCGAGGTCGGGCATTGAGTCGTGCTCAATTTCACACCTTGTAATACAGATAAGAACCCCTTCTTGGACCAATCCATATTGAACTTCTTCAATATCTTGTCAAGGTATGTGCTTTGTGAAAGATTAATGAGGCGTCTCGATCTATCTCTATAGATCTTGATGCCTAATATGTAAGCAGCTTCTCCAAGGTCCTTCATTGAAAAACACTTATTCAAGCAGGCCTTTATGCTTTCCAAAAATTCTATATCATTTCCCATCAATAGTATGTCATCCACATATAATATGAGAAATTCTACAGAGCTCCCACTCATTTTCTTGTAAACACAGGCTTCTCCATAAGTCTGCGTAAACCCAAACGCTTTGGTCATCTCATCAAAGTGAATGTTCCAACTCAGAGATGCTTGCACCAGCCCATATATTGAGCGCTGGAGCTTGCATACCTTGTCAGCATTCTTAGGATTGACAAAACCTTCCGGCCACATCATATACAATTGTTCCTTAAGGAAACCATTAAGGAACGCTGTTTTGACGTCCACCCGCTAGCCACCTTATGCATCAAGTGCATGTCAGTCGGTGGAACCAGTCTCACATAAGCGTACGTGTAAGGTCGGTCCAGGCCGCTTCATCCCACAATGCCGCCGAATCAAGATAAGACTAGTAACTGTAAGCAAATTGAACAAATCATCGCCCACAACTGCTTTGTGTTCTACTCGTGCATAGAATCTACGCATAGACCTAGCTCATGATGCCATTGCTGGGGAACGTAGCAATAATTCAAAAAAATTCCTACGTGTCACCAAGATCAATCTAGGATATGCTAGCAATGAGAGAGAGGGAGTGCATCTTCATACCCTTGAAGATCTCTAAGCAGAAGCATTGCAAGAACGGCTGGTGGAGTCATACACGCAGCGATTCAGATCGTGGTCGATTCCGATCTAAGCGCCGAACAATAGCACCTCCGCATTCAACGCACGTACAACCCGGGGACGTCTCCTCCTTCTTGATCCAGCAAGGGGAGAGGAGAAGTTGAGGGAGAACTCCGATAGCACGACGGCATGGTGGTGATGAAGCTCGTGGTTCCTTCGGCTGAGCTTCGCCAAGCGCGACGGAGGAGGAGGAGGTGTTGGAGAGGGGGAGGGTTGTGCCAGGGGAAGGGTGCGGCTGCCCTCCCACCCCCACTATATATAGGGGCAAGGGATAGGGGGCCGACCCCCCTAGATGCATCTAGAGGGGGGCGGCGGCCAAGGGGAGGCTTGCCCCCCAAGCCAGGTGGGGGCGCCCCCTCTAGGGTTTCCCCCAACCCTAGGTGCATGGGCCCTAGGGGGAGTTAGCGCCCAGCCCACCTAGGGGCTGGTTCCCCTCTATATTCAGCCCATAGGGCCGTCCGGGGCAGGTGGACTCTCCCGGTGGACCCCCGGAACCCCTTCGATGGTCCCAGTACAATACCGGTAACCCCCAAACACTTCGGGCGACCGAATAAGGACTTCCCATATATAAATCTTCATCTCTGGACCATTCCGAAACTCCTCGTGACATCCGAGATCTCATCCGGGACTCCGAACAACCTTCGGTAACCACATACTATTTCCCATAACAACTCTAGCATCACTGAATCTTAAGTGTGTAGACCCTATGGGTTCGAGAACCATGCAGACATGACCGAGACATCTCTTCGGCCAATAACCAATAGTGGGATCTGGATACCCATGTTGGATCCCACATGTTCCACGATGATCTCATCAGATGAACCACGATGTCGGGGATTCAATCGATCCTGTATACAATTCCCTTTGTCCATCGGTATGTTACTTGCCTAAGATTCGACCGTCGGTATCTCTATACCTCGTTCAATCTCGTTACCGGCAAGTCTCTTTACTCGTTCCGTAATGCATGATCTCGTGGCCAACTCCTTAGTCACATTGAGCTCGTTATGATGATGCATTACCGTGTGGGCCCAGAGATACCTCTTCGTCATACAGAGTGACACATCCCAGTCTCGATTCGTGCCAACCCAATAGATACTTCCGGAGATGATACGTCCATTTTGCATCATGCTTTTATATCGATATTTATTGCATTATGGGCTGTTATTACACATTATGTCACAATACTTATGCCTATTCTCTCTTATTTTACAAGGTTTACATAAAGAGGGAGAATGCCGGCAGCTGGGATTCTGGGCTGGAAAAGGAGCAAATATTAGAGACCTATTTTGCACAGCTCCAAAAGTCCTGAAACTTCACAGAAGTCATTTTCAGAATATATAAAAAATACTGAGCGCAAAAAGTTCACCAGGGGGCCACACCCTACCCACGAGGGTGGGGGGCGCGCCCTACCCCCTGGGCGCACCCCCTACCTCGTGGGCCCCTAGTGGCCCTCCGATGACCATCTTCTGCTATATGGAGTCTTTTGATGAGGAAAAAATCATAAGCCATCTTTCCGGACAAGACTCCACCGCCACGAGGCGGAACCTTGGCAAAACCAATCTAGGGCTCTCGCGGAGCTATTCTGCCGGGGAAACTTCCCTCCGGGAGGGGGAAATCATCGCCATCGTCATCACCAACGCTCCTCTCATCGGGAGAGGGCAATCTCCATCAACATCTTCACCAGCACCATCTCCTCTCAAACCCTAGTTCATCTCTTATATCCAATTCTTGTCTCCAAGTCCGGGATTGGTACTTGTGGGTTGCTAGTAGTGTTGATTACTCCTTGTAGTTGATGCTAGTTGGTTTACTTGGTGGAAGATCATATGTTCAGATCCTATATGCATATTAATACCCCTCTTATTATGAACATGAATATGCTTTTTGAGTAGTTACGTTTGTTCCTGAGGACATGAGAGAAGTCTTGCTATTAGTAGTCATGTGAATTTGGTATTCGTTCGATATTTTGATGAGATGTATGTTGTCTCTCCTCTAGTGGTGTTATGTGAATGTCGACTACATGACACTTCACCATTATTTGGGCCTAGAGGAAGGCATTGGGAAGTAATAAGTAGATGATGAGTTGCTAGAATGACAGAAGCTTAAACCCTAGTTTATGCGTTGCTTCGTAAGGGGCTGATTTGGATCCATATGTTTCATGCTATGGTTAGGTTTACCTTAATACTTTTGTTGTAGTTGCGGATGCTTACAATAGAGGTTAATCATAAGTGGGATGCTTGTCCAAGTAAGGACATCAGCCAAGCACCGGTCCACCCACATACCAAATTATCAAAGTACCGAACACGAATCATATGAACATGATGGAAACTAGCTTGATGATATTCTCATGTGTCCCCGGGAGAGCTTTTATCTATATAAGAGTTTGTCCAGGCTTGTCCTTTGCTATAAAAAGGATTCGGCCACCTTTCTACACTTTATTTACTTTGTTACTTGTTGCTCGTTACCAATTATCTTATCACAAAACTATCTGTTACCTATAATTTCAGTGCTTGCAGAGAATACCTTGCTGAAAACCGATTATCATTTCCTTCTGCTCCTCGTTGGGTTCGACACTTACTTATCGAAAGGACTACGATAGATCCCCTATACTTGTGGGTCATCAAGATTCTTTTCTGCTGCCGTTGCCGGGGAGTGAAGCGCCTTTGGTAAGGAAAAATTTATATAGTGTGCTGAAATTTACTATCACTTGTTGTATGGAAAGTAATCCTCCGAGGGGCTTGTTCGAGGTATCTTCACCCCGACTAGTAGAGCAAAGAGTTGCTCCTCAACCTACTGAACCAACTAAAAATGAAAATGAAAATGTCTGCTTTGAAATTCCTTCGAGTGTGTTAGAAAAACTGTTAGTTAATTCTTTTGCAGGAGATGGAACAAGGCATCCTGATGAGCACCTAATATATGTGGATGAAGTTTGTGCATTATTTAAGCTTGCAGGTTTACCCGGAGATGTTATTAAGAAGAAGGTCTTCCCTTTATCTTTGAAGGGAGATGCATTGACATGGTATAGGCTATGTGATGATACGGGGTCATGGAACTACAAACGATTGAAATTGGAATTTCATCAGAAGTTTTATCCTATGCATCTTGTTCATCATGATCGCAATTATATATATATAATTTCTGGCCTCGCGAAGGAGAAAGCATCTCTCAAGCTTGCAGGAGGCTTAAATCAATGTTATATTCATGCCACAATCATGAGCTCTCAAGAGAAATGATTATTCAAAATTTATATGCTCGACTTTCTGATAACAATCGCACCATGCTTGATACTTCTTGTGCTGGCTCTTTTATGATGAAGATTATTGAATTCAAATGGGATTTATTGGAAAGAATTAAACGCAACTCTGAAGATTGGGACCTCGACAAAGGTAAGGAGTCAGGTATGACACCTAAGTATGTTTGTGTTAAATCTTTTATGGATACCGATGTTTTCTGTAAATTTAGCACTAAATATGGACTTGACTCTGAGATAGTAGCTTCTTTCTGTGAATCTTTTGCTACTCATGTTAACCTCCCTAGGGAGAAGTGGTTTAAATATCATCCTCCCATCGAAGTAAAAGTAGCTGCACCTATTAAAGTTGAAGAAAAGACTATCACTTATAATGATCCTATTGTTCCTACTGCTTATGTTGAGAAACTACCTTTTCCTGATAGGATAAAAGATCATGCTAAAGCTTCAACTGTGGTTCGTAAAAGCAATATTAGAACTTATACACCTCCTGAGCAAATTAAAGTTGAACCTAATATTGCTATTGTTAAAGATCTCTTGGATGATAATATTGATGGGCATGTTATTTATTTCTGTGATGAAACTGCTAGAATTGCTAAACCTTGTGCTAAAGATAAACCTAGATCTTTGGTAGGCATGCCTGTTATTTCTGTTAAAATAGGAGATCATTGTTATCATGGCTTATGCGATATGGGTGTCAGTGCTAGTGCTATACCTCATGACTTATACAAAGAAATTATGCATGATATTGCACCTGTTGAGATAGAAGATATTGATGTCACAATTAAACTTGCCAATAGAGATACTATTTCACCAATTGGAATTGTTAGAGATGTTGAAGTCTTGTGTGGGAAAACTAAATATCTTGTTGATTTTCTTGTTCTTGGTTCACCACAAGATAGCTTTTGTCCCATTATATTTGGTAGACCCTTCTTAAACACTGTTAATGCTAGGATAGACTGCAAAAAGGATGTTGTTACTATTGGTTTAGGTGATATGTCTCATGAATTTAATTTCTCTAAATTTCGTAGACAACACCGTGAAGAGGAATTGCCTAGTAAAGATGAAATTATTGGTCTTGCTTCTATTTCCGTACCTCCTAGTGATCCTTTAGAACAATATTTGCTAGACCATGAAAATGATATGTTTATGAACGAAAGAAGGGAAATAGATGAAGTATTCTTTAAACAGGAACCCATCCTGAAACACAATTTGCCTGTTGAAATCCTAGGGGATCCTCCTCCACCCAAGGGTGATCCTGTGTTTGAGCTTAAACCGTTACCTGATACTCTTAAATATGCTTATCTTGATGAGAAAAAGATATATCCTGTTATTATTAGTGCTAATCTTTCAGAGCATGAAGAAGAGAGATTATTGAAAACTCTGAAGAAGCACCGTGCTGCTATTGGATATACTCTTGATGATCTTAAGGGCATTAGTCCCACTCTCTGTCAACACTAAATAAATTTCGAGGAAGATGCCAAACCAGTTCGTGATCGTCAACGACGGCTGAATCCTAAGATGAAGGAAGTGGTAAGAAAGGAAATACTAAAGCTTCTTGAGGCAGGTATAATTTATCCCGTTGCTGATAGTCAGTGGGTAAGTCCTGTCCATTGTGTCCCTAAAAAGGGAGGTATCACTGTCGTTCCTAATGATAAAGATGAATTGATTCCGCAAAGAATTATTACAGGTTATAGGATGGTAATTGATTTCCGCAAATTAAATAAGGCTACTAAAAAGATCATTACCCCTTACCTTTTATCGATCAAATGCTAGAAAGATTATCCAAACATACACAATTTTGCTTTCTAGATGGTTATTCTGGTTTCTCTCAAATACCTGTGTCAGCCAATGATCAATCAAAGACTACTTTTACTTGCCCTTTTGGTACTTTTGCTTATAGACGTATGCCTTTTGGTTTATGTAATGCACCTGCTACCTTTCAAAGATGCATGATGGCTATATTCTCTGACTTTTGTGAAAAGATTTGTGAGGTTTTCATGGACAATTTTTCCGTCTATCGATCCTCTTTTGATGATTGCTTAAGCAACCTTGATCGAGTTTTGTAGAGATGTGAAGAAACTAATCTTGCCTTGAATTGGGAAAAGTGCCACTTTATGGTTAATGAAGGTATTGTCTTGGGTCATAAAGTTTCTGAAAGAGGTATTGAAGTTGATAAAGCCAAGGTTGATGCTATTGAAAAGATGCCATGTCCCAAGGACATCAAAGGTATAAGAAGTTTCCTTGGTCATGCCGATTTTTATAGGAGGTTCATTAAGGACTTCTCAAAAATCTCCCGGCCTTTGAATAATTTATTACAAAAAGATATACCATTTGTTTTTGATGATGATTGCGTAGAAGCATTTGAAATACTTAAGAAAGCATTAATCTCTGCACCTATTGTTCAGCCACCTGATTGGAATTTACCCTTTGAAATTATGTGTGACGCTAGTGATTATGATGTAGGTGCTATTCTAGGGCAAAGAGTTGATAAGAAATTAAATGTTATTCAATATGCTAGTAAAACTCAAGACAATGCTCAGAGAAATTATGCTACTATTGAAAAAGAGTTCTTGGTAGTTGTATTTGCTTGTGATAAGTTCAGACCTTATATTGTTGATTCTAAAGTAACTATTCACACAGATCATGCTGCTATTAAATACCTTATGGAAAAGAAAGATGCTAAACCTAGACTTATTAGATGGGTTCTCTTGCTACAAGAATTTGATTTGCATATTATTGATAGAAAGGGAGCTGAGAACCCCGTTGCAGACAACTTGTCTAGGTTAGAAAATGTGCTTGATGACCCACTACCTATTGATGATAGCTTTCCTGATGAACAATTAGATGTCATAAATGCTTCTCGTACTGCTCCATGGTATGCTGATTATGCTAATTATATTGTTGCTAAATTTATACCACCAAGTTTCACATACCAGCAAAAGAAATAGTTCTTCTATGATTTGAGACATTACTTTTGGTATGACCCACATCCTTATAAAGAAGGAGTAGATGGTGTTATTAGACGTTGTGTACCTGAGCATGAACAGGAACAGATCCTACGCAAGTGTCACTCCGAGGCTTATGGAGGACACCACGCTGGAGATAGAACTGCGCATAAGGTATTGCAATCCGGTTTTTATTGGCCTACTCTCTTCAAGGATGCCCGTAAGTTTGTCTTATCTTGTGATGAATGTCAAAGAATTGGTAATATTAGTAGACGTCAAGAAATGCCTATGAATTATTCACTTGTTATTGAACCATTTGATGTTTGGGGATTTGATTATATGGGACCTTTTCCTTCCTCTAATGGATATACACATATTTTAGTTGTTGTTGATTACGTTACTAAGTGGGTAAAAGCTATTCCAACTAGTAGTGCTTATCATAACACCTCTATTAAGATGCTTAAAGAAGTTATTTTTCCGGGGTTTGGAGTCCCTAGATACTTAATGACTGATGGTGGTTCTCATTTTATTCATGGTGCTTTCCGTAAAATGCTTTCTAAATATGATGTTAATCATAGAATTGCATCTCCTTATCACCCACAGTCCAGTGGTCAAGTAGAATTGAGTAATAGAGAACTCAAATTAATTTTGCAAAAGACTGTTAATAGATCTATAAAGAATTGGTCCAAGAAACTTGTTGATGCATTATGGGCCTATAGAACTGCATATAAAAATCCTATGGGTATGTCTCCGTATAAAATGGTTTATGGAAAAGCATTTCACTTACCTCTCGAACTAGAACATAAGGCTTATTGGGCCATTAAAGAGCTCAACTATGATTTCAAACTTTCTGGTGAGAAGAGGTTATTTGACATTAGCTCACTTGATGAATGGAGAACCCAAGCCTATGAGAATGCCAAATTATTTAAAGAAAAAGTTAAAAGATGGCATGACAAAAGGATACAAAAGCGTGAGTTTAATGTAGGTGATTATGTATTGCTATACAACTCTCGTTTAAGATTTTTTGCAAGAAAACTTCTCTCTAAGTGGGAAGGTCCTTACGTTATCAAGGAGGTCTATCGTTCCGGTGCCATAAAAATCAACAACTTCGAACAAATCCGAAGGTGGTGAACGGTCAAAGAATTAAACATTATATCTTAGGTAATCCTATAAATGTTGAAACCAATGTTATTGAAACCGTAACCCCGGAGGAATACATAAGGGACACTTTCCGGAACATTTCAGACTCCGAAAAGGAATAGGTATGTGGTACGGTAAGTAAATCGACTCCAAAACAGTTCTAATGGCAATTTTCTTCCGTTTTGGAATATTTAGAAAAATAGAAAAATAAAAAGCAGTCCGGGAAGGACACGAGGCCTCCACGAGGGTGGAGGGCGCGCCCCTACCTCGTGGGCACCTCGTGTGCTCTCCGGACTCCATTTTATTACACGACACGTATTTTGGTCGGTAAAAATTCATTATATAACCTCCCGAAGGTTTTGACCATCGTATCACGCAAAAATCTCGTGTCTTTGTTTCGAGCTGTTTTTTTGACAGATCCAGGTCGTCATGTCGTCTTCAAGTGCCCCCAAGGACCAGTTCTTCGAGAAGGTCATCAACCCCTACCTCGCGGAAGTGCTGCAACACCCTCAAACCATTGAGATGCGTGAGGGGTTGTCGCACATCCACGATGTTGAGGGACCAAGGAAGACCGGAAGCACGGAGGCAAGGCTCGAGGCTTGGAGCAAGAAGTTTTCAAGTGTCAGGAGATGGTGGAGCATGGACTCGATTCCAATCACATTATGATCACAGAGTTCACCAACAACCACAGGCTGGACGTCAAGGACATTGGGGAGGCCATCTTTAAGCTTCATGAGAAAATCGAGCACCTCCAAGCCTAGATCTATGACCTACGAAATCAAAACTGTGAGTATGAATATAGATTCAAGAGGATGATTTTGGCTGCAGATTTGAGGTTTCAGGAGACTCGATCATCCTTCTATGATGGCGAGCCTATGCCTTGGAAGAAGGACGACAAGCCTACGCCATCAACAAAACCATCAACTTCTTCACCAACAAAGGAGACATAATCACATGGGTATGGGCACTCCCCTTGGCAACTGCCAAGCTTGCGGGAGTGCCCCGGTATCGTATCACCATCACTTCTACCTTTACCGTTTTCTTAGTTCGATCCTTTTGATAATATCTTGATCTAGTAGAATAAAAAAAATTAGTATGTTCTAGTTGTGAGTTTTGCTTTATGATCCTTCTATGTAATCGAGTCCGTGAGCTATATATAATAAAGATTAGTGTTGAGTCAAGGGCTTGATTATTTTGCCATGATATTAAGTGAATAAAAGAAAAGAGAAAGAAAAAAGGGAAACAAAGAGATCATGTGGATCTTATGGAGAGTAATGAGCTCACATATAAAGAGTATGATGAATAAAAGTTGTTGAGAGTTGACAAACATAGTTTTGGTCATCGTTGCAATTAATAGGAAGTAATAAGGAAAGAGAGGTCTTCACGTATAAATATACTATCTTGGACATCTTTTATGATTGTGAGCACTCATTAAAATATGACATGCTAAAGAGTTGACATTGGACAAGGAAGACAACGTAATGGGTTATGTTTTCTTACATCTGAGATAAATTATATTGTCATGGATCATCCAACATGATTGAGCTTGCCTTCCCCCCCCCCCCATGCTAGCCAAATTCTTTGCACCAAGTAGAGATACTACCTGTGCTTCCAAACA
>NC_041386.1:509788029-509799007 GCF_002162155.2 Triticum dicoccoides | reverse complement strand
AGAGGTCTTCACGTATAAATATACTATCTTGGACATCTTTTATGATTGTGAGCACTCATTAAAATATGACATGCTAAAGAGTTGACATTGGACAAGGAAGACAACGTAATGGGTTATGTTTTCTTACATCTGAGATAAATTATATTGTCATGGATCATCCAACATGATTGAGCTTGCCTTCCCCCCCCCCCATGCTAGCCAAATTCTTTGCACCAAGTAGAGATACTACCTGTGCTTCCAAACACCCTTAAACCAGTTTTGCCATGAGAGTCCACCATATCTACCTATGGATTGAGTAAGATCCTCCAAGTAAGTTGTCATCGGTGCAAGCAATAAAAATTGCTCTCTAAATATGTATGACTTATTAGTGTGGGAGAAAATAAGCTTTATACGATCGTGTGATATGGAAGAAATAAAAGCGACGGACTGCATAATAAAGGTCCATATCACAAGTGGCAATATAAAGTGACGTTCTTTTGCATTAAGATTTTGTGCATCCAACCATAAAAGCGCATGACAACCTCTGCTTCCCTCTGCGAAGGGTCTATCATTTACCTTTATCTCCTACCTTACATAAGAGTCATGGTGATCTTCACCCTTCCTTTTTACATTTTATCTTTTGGCAAGCACAACATGTTGGAAAGATCCTGGTATATATGGCTAATTGGATGTGAGTTTTCATGAACTATTATTGTTGACATTACCCTTGAGGTAAAACGTTGGGAGGCAAAACTATAAGCCCATATCTTTCTCTATGTCCGATTAAAACTCCATACCCATAAGTATTGCGTGAGTGTTAGCAATTGTGAAAGACTATATGATAGTTGAGTATGTGGACTTGCTGAAAAGCTCTTATATTGACTCTTTCCTTTGTTATGATAAATTGCAATTTTTCCAATGACTGAGATTATAGTTTGTTAGTTGTCAATGAAGTTTATGATTCATACTTGAAAATTGCGATTGAATTATTACTCTAGCATCAGAGATCATATGACAAGAATTATATAAGTTGCTGTTCTAAGAATGATCATGATGTCCTCATGTCCATATTTTATTTTTTATCTACACCTCTATCTCTAAACATGTGGACACATTTTTCGATTTCGGCTTTCGCTTGAGGACAAGCGAGGTCTAAGCTTGGGGGAGTTGATACGTCCATTTTGCATCATGCTTTTATATCGATATTTATTGCATTATGGGCTGTTATTACACATTATGTCACAATAGTTATGCCTATTCTCTCTTATTTTACAAGGTTTACATAAAGAGGGAGAATACCGACAGCTGGGATTCTGGGCTGGAAAAGGAGCAAATATTAGAGACCTATTCTGCACAGCTCCAAAAGTCCTGAAACTTCACGGAAGTCATTTTCAGAATATATAAAAAATACTGAGCACAAGAAGTTCACCCGGGGGCCACACCCCGCCCACGAGAGTGGGGGGCGCGCCCTACCCCCTGGGCGCGCTTCCCTACCTCGTGGGCCCCCTGGTGGCCCTCCGATGCCCATCTTCTGCTATATGGAGTCTTTCGATGAGGAAAAAATCATAAGCCATCTTTCCGGACGAGACTCCGCCGCCACGAGGCGGAACCTTGGCGGAACCAATCTAGGGCTCTGGCGGAGCTGTTCTGCTCGCCATCGTCATCACCAACGCTCCTCTCATCGGGAGAGGGCAATCTCCATCAACATCTTCACCAGCACCATCTCCTCTCAAACCCTAGTTCATCTCTTGTATCCAATTCTTGTCTCCAAGTCCGGGATTGGTACCTGTGGGTTGCTAGTAATGTTGATTACTCCTTGTAGTTGATGCTAGTTGGTTTACTTGGTGGAAGATCATATGTTCAGATCCTATATACATATTAATACCCCTCTGATTATGAATATGGATATGCTTTGTGAGTAGTTATGTTTGTTCCTGAGGACATGGGAGAAGTCTTGCTATTAGTAGTCATGTGAATTTGGTATTCGTTCGATATTTTGATGAGATGTATGTTGTTTCTCCTCTAGTGGTGTTATGTGAACGTCGACTACATGACACTTCACCATTATTTGGGCCTAGAGGAAGGCATTGGGAAGTAATAAGTAGATGATGGGTTGCTAGAGTGACAGAAACTTAAACCCTAGTTTATGCGTTGCTTCGTAAGGGGCTGATTTGGATCCAGATGTTTCATGCTATGGTTAGGTTTACCTTAATACTTTTGTTGTAGTAGCGGGTGCTTGCAATAGAGGTTAATCATAAGTGGGATGCTTGTCCAAGTAAGGACAGCACCCAAGCACCGGTCCACCCACATACCAAATTATCAAAGTACCGAATGCGAATCATATGAACTGATGAAAACTAGCTTGATGATATTCCCATGTGTCCTCGGGAGCGCTTTTCTCTATATAAGAGTTTGTCCAGGCTTGTCCGTTGCTACAAAAAGGATTGGGCCACCTTGCTGCACTTTATTTACTTTTGTTACTTGTTGCTCATTACCAATTATCTTATCACAAAACTATCTGTTACCTATAATTTCGGTGCTTGCAGAGAATACCTTGCTGAAAACCGCTTATCATTTCCGTCTGCTCCTCGTTGGGTTCGACACTCTTACTTATCGAAAGGACTACGATAGATCCCCTATACTCGTGGGTCATCAGGAGATACCTGTAGTGCACCTTTATAGCCACCCAGTTACGTTGTGACATTTGGTACACCCAAAGCATTCCTACGGTATCCGGGAGTTACACAATCTCATGGTCTAAGGAAATGATACTTGACATTAGAAAAGCTTTAGAAAACGAACTACACGATCTTGTGCTACGCTTAGGATTGGGTCGTGTCCATCACATCATTCTCCTAATGATGTGATCCCGTTATCAATGACATCCAACGTCCATGGTCAGGAAACCATGACCATCTATTGATCAATGAGCTAGTCAACTAGAGGCTTACTAGGGACATATTACGATCTATGTATTCACACATGTATTACGGTTTCCGGTTAATACAATTATAGCATGAACAATAGACAATTATCATGAACACAGAAATATAATAATAACCACTTTATTATTGCCTCTAGGTCATATTTCCAACACCATCCAGTTTGGATAGAATACTTGATCGGCCTTGCCAGATCCATGGCACCCCTGACAAGCCTGCCAATCACCAGAATAAATGAATGGCGAGAACTGGATTGTTAAGAGGTGCACCGGCATGAGAAAGCATTTGAAACAAGGAAAGGAATGTGATCAACAATGAAGGCTTGAATTTTATCCACCGGAGAAGAAAAAGAACGAAGAATAATTAACTTGAAGCTCCGCTAGTATTTTCCTGAGAATCACCGAATAAGAACATTGACAGAAAAGAATGAAGAGACTTCACATCAATAAGATGGATACTTGATTAAGAAATCTGAGTCCTTGAAGAAAAAGGGTGGGAGGGAGGGAAAACAAAGGCAACTTGGGGACGGATGAAACGAACAACATTGAGAAGAACTGATAATTGATCTAGCAATTGAAAGGGTATGAATAACTTGAAGGGAAGCACACCGGTGGAGAAGGATTGACATGACAATCTCGATGATCAAGAAGGATTAGTACTCCCGTAGAAATATGAGGGCACCTCTTAGGAAAGGTAAGGAATCAACACTTGACATAGAAGCAACTCGAATACCACTACACAAAACAAAACAAAGATTGGCTTGCAGAATAAGCAGGAAACAAACATATGATAGATCCCATATCGTATCATGTGTCTGTTGGAAAGATATTCTAGGAGCTACTTGAATTCCCACCTATAAACTCCCGAAACTTTCTGGTTATGCAATCTGGTGTTGGGGATACAGGGGAAGCATAATATCTCACCCAAACTAACAATCCCTACATCCAGTTGTATCCATCTATCAACACATAACCAAGAAACCTTCAGAAATCATGTACCTCAACCTTCAAAAAGCATCCATTATACGAGTTATGGCAATACTCCCGAACCCCCGCCCCAGTACTGGGTGGCATCGAGGTTATCTCACCAACAACTGCATAAAAGAGATTTTCGATGTCGACGAACTCAGGTATTCCAGAACTGCAACGATAAAATTGTGATGACAACACCTCGGAGGTCAACTCCCCGGGACACTGCCACAACCCCTAAATGTCAGGAGGCACCAAGAACAATGTTCTCGTCACAAGACTATCGGAACGATTTCAAGATACCCGCGTGATCCTAAAAAAATTCATGAAATTTGAGGAGAGGGAAGTCAAAACTTCTATGTCAGGAGGCCTCACCAGAGCGGCGAAGGGACTGAGGAGTAAAAAGAATCCTACTTTCCGATATATACGATCCTAAGACTCAAAACATTTTGTTCTAGACTCAACAACATCAGCGATTCGATCATGCAAGGGGATCCTAAGTCGGGGATGGCTCTGATACCAACTTGTAACACCCACAGTGCGGCTATATCTCCCACGTGTCAAGGCACGACTTAGAGGCATAGCCACATGGTAGTTTTGTCGCAAGAGGGGTAATCTTCACACAATCCCATGTACTGATAAGAAAGGGATAAAGAGTTGGCTTACAATCGCCACTTCACACAATACATAAATAATTCATACATCATCCAAATACACTCAAAGACCGGCTACGGTCAAATCCGAATAAAAGGGAAGATAAACCCCAAATGCTAGATCCCCGATCGTCCCAATTGAGCTCCACTACTGATCATCAGGAAACGAAACATAGTAACGACCCAGATCCTCGTCGAACTCCCACTTGAGTTTGGTAGCATCACCTGCACTGGTATCCTCGGCACCTGCAACTGTTTGGAAGTATCCGTGAGTCACGAGGACTCAGCAATATCACACCCGCGAGATCAAGACTATTTAAGCTTATGGGTAGGAGAAGGTAGTGAGGTGGAGATGCAGCAAGCACTAAGCATATATGGTGGCTAACATACACAAATAAGAGTGGGAAGAGAAGCAACGCAACGGTCGAGAAGCTAGAAGTGATCAAGAAGTGATCCTGAAACTATTTATGTACAAGCATAACACAAGATCGTGTTCACTTCCCGGACTCCGCCGAAAAGAGACCATCACAGCTACACATGCGGTTGATTCATTTTAATTAAGTCAAGTGTCAAGTTCTCTACAACCGGATATTAACAAATTCCCATCTGCCACATAACCGTGGGCACGGCTCTCGAAGGTTTATACCCTGCAGGGGTGTCCCAACTTAGCCCATCACAAGCTCTCACGGTCAACGAAGGATATTCCTTCTCCCGGAAAGACCCGATCAGTCTCGGAATCCCGGTTACAAGACATTTCGACAATGGTAAAACAAGACCAGCAAAGCCTCCCAATGTGCCGACAAATACCAATAGGAGTCACACGTATCTCGTTCTCAGGGCACACCAGATGGGCCAGACGTCGGGTTGGCATAGACCCCGGTTGCCCATGGGGCGCCGAACATCGCCCAGTTTGGACCAACGCTCAGAGGAGCACTGGCCCGGGGGTTTAAAATAAAGATGACCCTTGAGTCCGCGGAACCCAAGGGAAAAAGGCCTAGGTGCAAAATGTTAAAACCCAGGTTGGGCCTTGCTGGAGGAGTTTTATTCAAGGCGAACTGTCAAGGGGTTCCCATAACACCCAACCGCGTAAGGAACGCAAAATCAAGGAACATAACACTGGTATGATGGAAACTAAGGCGGAAAGAGTGGAACAAAACACGAGGCAAAAGGCCGAGCCTTCCATCCTTTACCAAGTAAATATATGCATTAAATTAAATAAGAGATATTGTGATATCCCAACATATCCATGTTCCAACATGGAACAAACTTCAACTTCACCTGCAGCTAGCAACGCTATAAGAGGGGTTGAGCAAAAGCGGTAACATAGCCAAACAACGGTTTGCTAGGAAGGTGGGTTAGAGGCTTGACATGGCAATATGGGAGGCATGATATAACAAGTGGTAGGTAGCGCGACATAACGATAGAGCGAGCAACTAGCAAGCAAAGATAGAAGTGATTTCGAGGGTATGGTCATCTTGCCTGCAATGTTCTCAGAGTTGTCGAAAGCTTGATTCTCGTTAGCGTACTCAACAGGTTCCTCGGTCACGTACTCGTCTCCCGGCTCTACACAAGGCAAGAACACAAGCAATGGAACAACAATCAATCACGGTGCAATGCACAAGCAACATGATGCAATACATGGCATGATATGCAAGATATGATATGCATGTGTATGCGTGCTCCGTAAGGGAAATAATGATCAAGGCATCAACTTGGAAACCCAAGTATGCCACTGGAAAGATGACGTGATTTTGGTCGAAATCGATATAAAGATCACCGGAAACGGATGCATGGTTTGCAAATGACAAGCAACACAAGAATGACGCAAAACTGCGATTAACAGCATGATAGGACTTAGAATGCAACAAGAAACTAAGCTACTACACTCCAACATATTAAAAAAAAGCATATGGCAGTGATGTGCAAGAGATGCTTGACAAAACATGAACAATGAGCTACGGCCAATTCATACTAGAACAGGTTCAAACAAGCATGGCAAAAGTGCAAAAGATATCAGCTTCACAGACTTAGTGAAAATACTAACATGTCAAAAACAACATGAGGAAGCACTGTTTAGAGCAAGCAAACAACATGCTATAGGAACATATCATAGCAAACAAAGGCATGGCATGATTCTGATGAATGCATAGAACAAAAGTCCCTTACTGAACATGAGCCAAAAAGGCACAGAAGATATGATGGCACCCATGTAAACATATTAAGTTTTATAAACAGATTCAGACTTAGAAGAAAAACAGAGCATTGTATAAACAGATTTATGATAGCAACTTTGCGAGCTCATGCCGCTCACCACAAAGCATTAAATGACAACATAAGCATACCAACAGAGAGAAGACATGTTCATGAAGCTAGCCATGGCAAGAGCAAGTTAATATGATGCATGGATCACTAGAAACAACCATGGCAATATTGATTAACATGTTAATAATCTGTCAGGAACATTTTATAGCAAAAGCAGAGCAAGAAAATGACATGCTAGAGTGATCCATAATTGTAACCAGGAACATGAATGGATATAGCATAACCACATGTTCAAAACATCCATACTGAAGTATATCAAAATAAGCATGGATCTCATGGTAGCATCAAGTTTACATGGCATCAAAATAACAGCAGGAAAAGGACAGCAAAAACCTGTCCCTGAAAACAGCAACATTACAGAGTGTAGTTTGCATGCTTGTGTTAGTCACCACATAGATCACAAAAATACAAGTCTTGCACCTCTATAAAGATGGCATGATGTAGTTCAAAACACATGCAGACCTCATGCTCATAGAATGCACACATCAAATGCAACAAAAATGACAAATCACCATGATCTGATAAGCACCAGCAGTTAACATTTTATAGCACTCTTGCAACAATGCAAATGGCATCATAATGGACAGTAACATGCATGGAAATGCTGCTAACATTAAGAGCTCAACGAGACGAACATTTAGACATATCATATGCATGATTTCGAGCTACGAGCACCAAGATGTGGCATCATGAAGTAGGCATGAAAATTACAGGGGAACCGGGGACTTAGTGAAATTTCACCTCGCGAAAAGTCAATGCGGGATGAGACGGAGTGGGACAGAGGGATCCGGATCGCGGGACAGCGTTTGGTTGACAGGGGTGGTGGATCTCGTCCTGATCCGGGGGAACCTCGCCGGAGTTGACCGGGGAGGTGGCTGCAGCGGAAGAAGGTGGCCGGGCAGAAGAGGAGGTCACCGGAGTGGGAGCACCGGCGAGAGGAGCAGAGGAGGCGATGCCGGCAGGGTTCGGTGGCGCGCGGGCCGAGGTGGAGGCGGCGGCGGTCGCGGTTGCCAGCGAGGGGCAGCGGAGGCGCGTCGATAGCGGCGGGTGCGGTTGTCGACGAGCGGCAGCGGCGACCGCGGGCTCGCGCGGGTCCGCGATGGGCCTGGAGGGCGCGGCGGTGGGAGACTGCGGGCAGACATGTGGCGCCCTCTCACTGGAGTGGGGCGGCGGCGGGTTTCGTCCGGCGGCGCGCGGACATGTCCGATGGCGGCGGGGTTTGAATTTTAGGGTTTGGACCCGGATTTTGGAGGGGATGCACATATTTATAGGTAGAGGCAGGTAGGAGTGTCCAAACGGGCTGCGGTTTTTGCTCACACGATCGTGATCCAATGACGGAGAACAAGGAGGTGGTTTAGATGGGTTATTGGGCTGTCTTGGAGGGGTGTTGGGCTACAACACAAAAGAGGCTTTTGCGGTTACCCGGTTAACCATTGGGGCATCAAACGGCCTCCAAATGGAACGAAATTTGACAGGCGGTCTACCAATGGTGTACCAAGGCCACTTGACAAATATCGACCCATTCCGAGAATGTTTTTCTTCTGCTCACGAAAAGAGACAAGAGGGGTGCGCCGGGTGCATGTGGGAGTGTCGGATTGTGAAACGGACAACGGGGAAAATGCTCGGATCCATGAGATGAACACAAATGCAAATGCGATGCACATGATGACATGATATGAAATGCATGACATGAACAAAAAGCAAAACAAAGACAAAAACCCAAACACAAAGGGAATATCATATCGCATCTCCGGAGAAGGCAAGAGTCGAAGTTACAAATATGGAAAGTTACATCCGGGTGTTACAATGAGTTATGTGATTTGGTGACCGAATGTTGTTCGGAGTCCCTGATGAGATCACAGACATGACGAGGAGTATCGAAATGGTCGAGAAGTAAATATTCATATATTGGACGATGATATTCGGACATCGAAAGTGTTCCGGGGTTACCGGGTACATATCGGGTCACCGGAAGGGGTTCCAAGCATCCCCCCGGCAATTACATGGGCCTAATGGGCCAAGAAGGGGACAGACCAGCCCCTAGGGGGCTGGTGCGTGATGACCCACAAGTATAGGGGATCTATCGTAGTCCTTTCGATAAGTAAGAGTGTCGAACCCAACGAGGAGCAGAAGGAAATGATAAGCGGTTTTCAGCAAGGTATTCTCTGCAAGTACTGAAATAAGTGGTAACAGATAGTTTTGTGACAAGATGAATTATAACGAGCAACAAGTAACAAAAGTAAATAAAGTGCAGCAAGGTGGCCCAATCCTTTTTGTAGCAAAGGACAAGCCGGAACAAACTCTTATAATAGGAAAAGCACTCCCGAGGACACATGGGAATATCGTCAAGCTTGTTTTCATCACGTTCATATGATTCACGTTCGATACTTTGATAATTTGATATGTGGGTGGACCGGTGCTTGGGTGCTGTTCTTACTTGAACAAGCATCCCACTTATGATTAACCTCTATTGCAAGCATCCGCAACTACAACAAAAGTATTAAGGTAAACCTAACCATAGCATGAAACATGTGGATCCAAATCGGCCCCTTACGAAGCAACGCATAAACTAGGGTTTAAGCTTTTGTCACTCTAGCAACCCATCATCTACTTATTACTTCCCAATGCCTTCCTCTAGGCCCAAATAATGGTGAAGTGTTATGTAGTCGACATTCACATAACACCACTAGAGGCTAGACAACATACATCTTATCAAAATATCAAACGAATACCAAATTCACATGACTACTAATAGCAAGACTTCTCCCTTGTCCTCAGGAACAAACGCAATTACTCACAAAGCATATTCATGTTCATAATCAGAGGGGTAATAATATGCATATAGGATCTGAACATATGATCTTCCACCAAATAAACTAACTAGCATCAACTACAAGGAGTAATCAACACTACTAGCAACCTACTAGCACCAATCCCGGACTTTGAGACAAGAATTGGACACAAGAGATGAACTAGGGTTTGGAGATGAGATGGTGTTGGTGAAGATGTTGATGGAGATTGCCCTCTCCCGATGAGAGGAGCATTGGTGATGACGATGGTGATGGTTTCCCCCTCCTGGAGGGAAGTATCCCCGGCAGAACAGCTCTGCCGGAGCTCTAGATTGGTTCTGCCAAGGTTCCACCTCGTGGCGGCGGAGTCTCATCCCGAAAAGTTCCCCCTGATTTTTTCTCATCGAAAGACTTCATATAGGAGAAGATGGACGTCGGAGAGCCACCAGGGGGCCCACGAGGTAGGGGGCGCGCCCTAGGAGGGGGGCGCGCCCCCCTCTCTCGTGAGCAGGGTGTGGGTCCCCTGGCCTTCATCTTTGGCAAGGATTTTTCTTTATTTATTTTAAGATGTTCTGTGGAGTTTCAGGACTTTTGGAGTTGCGCAGAATAGGTCTCTAATATTTGCTCCTTTTCCAGCCCACAATTCCAGCTGCCGGCATTCTCCCTCCTTATGTAAACCTTGTAAAATAAGAGAGAATGGCCATAATTATTGTGACATAAAGTGAAATAACAGTCCATAATGCAATAAATATCGATATAAAAGCATGATGCAAAATGGACGTATCAACTCCCCCAAGCTTAGACCTCGCTTGTCCTCAAGCGAAAAGCCGATAACAATAAATATGTCCTCATGTTTAGAGGTAGAGGCGTCGATAAAAATAAAATATGGACATGAAGGCATCATGATTAATCTCATAACAGCAACATATATAGATTATGTCATATGATTACTTATGTTCAAGTGATGATCTATTCACAATGCAAAAGTATAAATCATAAACCTTATTTGGCTCCGACAAACTATAATCTCAGTCATTGAAGCAATTGCAATTTATCATAACATCGGAAAGAGTCTATGTTAGAGCTAAAAAGCAAGTCCACATACTCAACTATCATTTAGTCCTCCATAATTGCTAACACTCACGCAATACTTGTGGTTACGGAGTTTTAATCGGACACAGAGAAAGATAGGGGCTTATAGTTTTGCCCCACAACCTTTTACCTCAAGGGTAATGTCAACAATAATGGTTCATGCTCCCCTACATCCAATTAGATATATATATATATATATATATATATATATATATATATATATATATATATAT